>NC_086344.1:33431446-33745018 GCF_032445375.1 Bacillus rossius redtenbacheri
CCGCAAGTATGTCGCACGCCTGGAAAAAAAAAAAAAAAAAAACGGAATTTCGGCGGGCGCCTACGCCCGAAGACCAACAATGCGCAATACGTCTAGACACATATATTTCCACGTCGCCGTCTGGGGAAAAAAAAAGTATCTTTCGCTCGGGCGAACCACGATCAGAAAAGTTTGAAGGAGTGGGGAAGGGGGGAAATGAGGCGAGAAGCAAAGGAGAGGAAAAAATATATAAGCACGCAGATATAAGTGGAAACGGACATTAGCAACTTTTAAAAGCGCGTATTTCAACCACATCTGGTAAAAAAAAAAAAAAGAGAGAGATGTCGTCCGACGGGCGGACCGGCGCCAAAGAAGCCTTGAAGCCTTGCCAGCGGTAAGCAATACATACGAGCCAGGCTCGTCACCGATTGTGCTACCCTGAAGATACGAGCGATATTTATAAGCGTAGGGAAACTTCATTTTTTTTTGACGTGACAACGTCTTATAAATAGAGACCGGAAAAATTCGCGGGTTCAATGACATCCAGGATGGACTCCAGTATCCTCTACACACTCGGGCAAATGCCAACTGTTCATTGGCTGCTGACTTGCGAGTCGTCTCGACTGGGTGGCCTGTGATTCGACACTTCTATGAGTGAGGGTCTCTAATTGGCCCTCAGTCCTCCAGATTAACAGTGAACCAATGACAGAAGCAGCACTAAGGTATAATTATTTGAATTTTAGCATGACACGAAATGTACCCGCGAATTTTTCAGGCCTCTACTTATAAATCGATGATGAACGCCGGCTGCACACGCACGAAAAATTGTCACGTTCCGCCTGAGCCGAGCGTGCAACCAACCGGCCAACCACAGTGCGAGAAAAATCTTCCATAATAATATCAAACATGTTAAGGCGGGCTTTTTAACTTAATTGTTCGTGTATTTATATTTAAACAAATTATTTAAATTAAATTTGCAAAAAACTGTAAATAATATTTGAAAATTAAAAATTATGCAATTTTTCATCAATTGTTTTCTTATGACGTTATCACGTAAAATTATCGTCCGTAAACCGACTTTATAGACAACCCCCTGTTTTTTAAATGTGTGACATCTTAGATCTCGGCACAGGGCATTTTGGTTGGAGAGCGATTTCGTTGAATGCGACGGATGTCAAGTAACGGAAATTGTGTTAACAGACGGCGCTGCTATCTGTGGTGGATGGCGCGAACCAAAACAAGTCAACAAAGTCCCAGAGTGAAACTTTATAATCGTAACTGTTTAAAGAACGGTAACATGATGGACAGTATCTATACTATTATTATAAAGCTGAAGAGTTTGTTTGTTTGTTTGTTTGTTTGAACGCGCTAATCTCAGGAACCACTGGTCCGATTTGAAAAATTAGTTCAGTGTTGGATAGTACATTTATCGAGGAAGGCTATAGGCTATATTATATTATCAATAACATTAGGGATCATTACTAAAAGTCCAATTTAGAATCAAATGCGTTGGAGAGGGTTAGATACAACATGCAGTACACGTACGAAGTGTGTGTTGACAATGCCGCAGGCGCTAGAAGTTTATTTCCTATTGCCTTTTAACCCTGTTGCCATGAACTAGATGCCTTATCATTCTTAATTTTCCCATACAAGTAAAAAACACCCGTGTGATATTAACAACGAAGCAATCAGTACCCTCATAAGAGTTCAATTAGTATTTAAATACTTCATATCACTTTAAATCGCAAACCTAAACTATTGTTTTTTCCCTCTCTCTGTGTTTAATTTGTTTTTTATTGCCCTTTTTTCAAGTATATATATTTTACAGACTTGAAACTTCACAGTAATGTTCCTTATGTTACACAGGATGACATTTTCCGAAAATTAGATCCCATAGGTGGTTAAAACCAGGCAACAGTGTTTACTTTGTCTGCATGAGAACAGGATTTTGCATTGTTAATGCCCTCTGCGTCTCCATGGCAACGGGCATCGCGCGGCAGTGGCGTACCCACAAGGAGGGGCATGCATAATGAGCGGCGCAAGAGTGATCTGCCTGTAGACTGCCGTAGCGAAGTACGGGTACATCAGTTGTACGTTGCGTGCACGAGTCGGGAAACCATCGGTGCTATTCATTTTCTCTCCGGTACATTATACAGCATTGTAATACATTTTCACTGGCTTTTTTTTTAATTTACCATTACTGTAAATGGGAGATGTGGCTTAATTTTTTTCCATTAGTATAGCCGTGCGAAGCCGGATCGGGCAGCTAGTTTTTAATAAAAAAAAATCCTTTGCCGATAATTTGGTCCAAAGCCGGGGTTTAATTATTTATTCATTTATTTTCTCGCTTTTATCGGAGACGTTTCATCAGTTTCATTACATAGTGTAAAATGTCGGTCTGCTATTCAAATGATTCGATAGTCCATGTAGCTGCTCCGGCAACGAATTCTAGCGGTTGGAGCGGAAACTACGTGTGATTCGCGTCCATAAATGTGGTTGAAAACAAAAATTTGCGTATATATTTTTTGACGCTCGGCATTGTTTTAAAGAATCCTACTTTAAATTTAATGTCCAAGTTTCGTATCATAAGTGTGTTTGCGACGTGTGAACTAATAAAAAATTTTTATCGTTACCGAGGTTTGTTTTAACACATCACTAGCTAGTACTTAAAGACTAGCTCAATGTTTTTTTTTAATTTACTAGTATTATTTTACACTACCTGAAATACTAGCCCTTCGCTTCGGAAGCCTGGAACAGCTCCTTATAAATGCCCCACCTCTTGGGTAGGCCACTGCTACTCTTTCAACAAAAGAAAAAATTATTAATCTAATTTTGAAAATCATATAATGAAAAAAAATTTAATATAACTTAGATAAGTAGGAAGAAATATAAACCAGAGACACCTTTTTTGACGTGACAACGTCTAATAAATCGATGAAAGTCGGCTGCACGCTCGAAAAAGTGTCCCGTTACGCACATTATTCCGTTACGTTGTGTCCCGTTCCGCAGTGTCCCGTTACGCTCATTGTACGCTAGCGTCGCATCTATCTCTCTTCCAGTCGATTGGAACAACCATCGATTTGACTTTTTCGAGGCACATTAAACTTGAAACACTCCCATTCGATTCCTACTTTTCCTATCATCGTCCTATCCTTAACAGAATAACACAGATTGAAAGAAGTTAAATAGCAAACATGTATAAAAGTTATAGTTAAAATAATCTGTTCGTTAAAGTAATAAACATATTTGAATTAATGAGTGCAAATAAAAGTAAATATATCAATTAAATTGTAGATTTCATTTCACTCCTTTGTGATAATGCAATAAAAATGATTCAATTTTATTCATAAAAGTATGGAGTCATTTCATCAATGTTTTGTTATGACGTCACGTTAAACTATCGTCCGTAAACCGACTATACAGACAACCAATTTTTTTTAAATATTTCGTTAGTTAGTTACAAGTGAAGCTAATAAAAGCGCGTGACGTTCTGTTTTCGGGTTCCTTTTTTTTTTTACTGTATTTTTAGTAGAGTGGAAATTTCTAAAAGAACGTATGTTTTCAGAATAATATTTAGGCATGAAACCTCTGATATAGATTTTTGAAAGGATCCAAGGGCTGTATAATGTCACGGACGCCGCTCGATGTACGACGAGAAGACTGCGCGCCAGTCCAGAGGAGACACCGCGCTAGAAGCACCAGCGAGCGTCGCGCTTATCATATCGCCTCGCTAGCACAGATGATACGCCCCTGACTAGGCGGGCCCCCTTTATAATCGTTTTCAAAATATTATGACGTCAAAATAACTGCGCAGTAACGTCAAGAAATATTTTAATGGCCACTTTTAAATGATCAGGAGAACTGTTCCGTGTAGGTTTTTTCCTTCTTTTATACGTTTATTTTTTAATCAACAGTAATGAAAAGAACGTCTTAGGAGATCATTAACTTGGCGTATTTTTCTTTGAGTTAAATAATTTGCATACACAGAAAGTTTTTTTTAAATTTATTTATTTAATTTTTTAACGATGTGACTTCAGAAGCGTTCGAAACAGGCGAAAAATTGACAGTTTTGTGACTTGGCGGTTTATATCACGAGGCGAATGGCCGAAGACTCAGGGGTTTTTGACATTTACGACCTTATTTTACACACCGGGTGCAATCTCCCCCTCCTCCTTTCTTTCCGCTCTTCCGTCTTTACTCTCTCTCTCTCTCTCTCTCTCTCTCTCTCTCTCTCTCTCTCTCTCTCTCTCTCTCTCTCTCTCTCTCTTCACCCCCCACCCCCCCACCCGTTTTTCTCCTTCAAGAACTTTCCGAAGTATCTCTCGAGGTATGGAGATGGTTGAATTTTTAGGACGCCAGTCCACTTAACCGGTTATAAGTGATGCTATAGCATCCGTGTTATGGCGAGTCGTAAAAAGACGTACCCACGTTTAAAGTCGTGGACATATTCATGAAAAGGCGTTGGAAAGGCGGTGGGTTGGTAAGGGGGTGGGTTGTTTAACGGAAAAAGGTACGAACTGACCTGGGTTAAGGTGCGCTTCGTGGAGGTGGGGTAATGGACCGCAAAATACACCCGTTCCCAGGAGTGCGGAGTTGTTAAAAGGGACCCGCCAGGCGCTAAGGGCGACATTGAACCGTCCGCCACACGGCTCGTCGCCTCTACGCGCCAGACAACCGTGTTATCGTCGGTAACGGTCCTTTGTGGGACCTGGAGCGGTGACCCTGAAGTTTCGGGACTGGAATATTTAAGACAAAGTCTCTACGCACTTCCACACATACCTTTATATACTTTATATTTACTAAGTTTAGAATTCTTCATAACTGAAAACGTGCGTGGTAACACCCGTTTTAACTTTATTCATTGTTGGAAAAAAGAACTTTTTAAATACGATACCATGAAATAAAACTTGTATAGACAAGTGTAAAGGCTCTTAAATGCTATTCGTAACCAGACACAATTTTTGATAAGTCTAAAGCGGTTTGAAAATGGCCTTTTGGTGACATAGCCAAGCGGGGTAAAGTCTTTAGAGTTCGTTGAAAAACCTTTTGACACTACACAATACTGTCCAAATTATTTGAACTGTTCTATATTTTAAAAAAAATAGTGAATTAGTTAACATTACATAACAATAAAACACTTCATGTTAAACAATTAATGAATTTTACATTATATATAAATATGAACAAATTATTTCGAAAATTATTATTAACACTAAAGATAATATGGCGTCCAGTTAGCCTTAAAAAAGACATGAAAAAAAATGTGTTAAGCATAATTAAGCGCATGAGCAATATCGGCCTGACCTCACCGCCGCCTTATTGTGTTAACTTATTTTCCCGTCTTTTTTTATTCATACCGAATTCTACAGATGCAAAAGCAAAATCTTTGAATTTTGTGTTATAAAGCAAAAATTTTCGCCAGATTTATCTCGTATGTCACCAAAGCCTTAAAGCAAAGGCACAGGGGGAAAATATTTTTGTCCGCCTCTTGTCATTAGACAATTTACAACTTTTAACACCCAACAGTTTAAAAAAAACCTTAAAGACTGTAAACGTTACTGTCCATAGCTTTCTATTAGCAATAAACTTTTAGTTTAAAATGTATGTTTTTCTATCTTATTAAATTTTTCTCTATTTAATTCACTGTTTTTTTAATGCATCAAATCATATCTGGCATTATACACGTGCCCTATTATTTTTTTTATTTAATCATACTTGTAATTTTTTGTTTTTTTAGTCTGCATTGTATTATGTAATTTGTAGTTTCAGTGGTACATGATATAAGACGATTAAACAAATAAACTTGTAATTTCGTACTACTCTCAAAGTAATATAATGCGTTAAAAAAATATCGAAACTTGAAGTTACCTGCTGTTGGTAATAATGTCAGTTTAATATTAAAAATTAAAATTGTTGCCTGAATTTTTTGCGCGGTGGCTACTCACTATAAGTTTATTTTTTGGATTTCCATAGCTGAGCAATGTACAGAAAATTGTTTCTTAGACCTCGTTTTCAAAAAAAAATTGTCATAAAAAATAACCTGCAATTAGCGAAACACCCATAATGTTGTGTGCTGTGTGGCCTTTGTGTATAAACGCATATAAGCTGCAACAAAACGTCCACGGAAATAAAAAAAAAGTAAGCAATACAAATATAAAATTTAAAAAAAATGCATAGATAAAAAAGAACAAGAATTATAATTTACAAAAACTTATTTAAACTACGCAGTATTACTTTTAAAAACCATTATTTATTTAACACTACATAATTAAGCTAATTAACTTATCACATAAAATATATACGATGGCCATATACATAAGTTCATTTGTTCCTGAAGTTGCTTGAAATAAAATTGGGTTTCAAGCCTAATGGATCCTTGAAAATTGCATCTTAAATGATGACACCCTTTTATAAATTAAATCTACGAACGGAAGCAAGTTTACGTGCAAGATCGTCGTTGTAGAATTTCATGAAAGTAGGAGTGATGGCTTGGTGGCGCTATCTTTTAGTTGAAATACAGCGATAACCTGTTACTTAAGGCTCTGTCGCACTGTCAAAATTTCCCTTGCAACACCTTCCAATATGTTGTGTCAAATACGGTTGGAGGGTTATGACGTCACCGAAAACGTCACTAGAGAAGCCATGTTTCTTTGACAAGTTGGATGAGTTGAGTCACCATAAAAAAAATTGGTTGTCTGTAAAGTTGGTTTACGGACGATAGTTTACCGTGAAAACGTCATATCAAAACATTGATGAAATGATTGCATACTTTTATGAATAAAATTGAATCATTTTTAATTGAATTATCACTATTTTGTATGGATACAAAGAAGGAGTGAAATGAAATCTACAATTTAATTGATAAATTTACTTTTATTTGCACTCATTAATTCAAATATGTTAATTACTTTAACAAACAGATTATTTTAACTATAACTTTTATACATGTTTGCTATTTAACTTCTTCCAATCTGTGTTATTCTGTGAAGGATAGGACGATGATAGGAAAAGTAGGGAACGAATGGGAGTGTTCCAAGTTTAATGTGCCTCGCAAAAAGTCAAATCGATGGTTGTTCCATAATCGAGTGGAAGAGAGATAGATGCGGCGCAAGCGTACAATGAGCGTAACGGTACACAGCGTAACGGGACAATGTGCGTAACGGGACACTTTTTCGTTCGTGCAGCCGGCGTTCATCGATTTATTAGACGTTGTCACGTCAAAAATTTGCATATAGGAGAGGTTCTAAAATATGTCGCACGTTGGATGCAATCGTGTCTATCGAAAACGGAAATGACATCCGTTTCCGTCTCAACGAATATTTAAAATGGCAAAGAACACATGGTCTATTAAAGCGGTTATAAAAGTGAAATAACTACAAAAATGATAATATAATAATGAATGCGAATTAATTTTATCCGTTAAAAGGAAATAATGTTTTTTATAACTGTACAAATCACTGAACATTTATTTTTATTATGTAACTAATATTATTGTGAGTTAAAATTATACATGTTTTAAAAAAATTATAAATTAACTAATATCATAAGATCAAAAATTAATTCCATTCAGCACTGTGAGGCATTATTTAATTTAAAATGATATTATAATATTGTAAAGTTTGAGACATCTAAGACCAGAATAAACTCTGATAGCGTGACATGATTTAAAACATATTTGAGGCTGTCCAAATTTATTTTATGGAGGAAATTGGAAGACATTTTCCGTCCAATGCTACTCTTTCAACTCTATTTTTTCAAACATAGTTGGAGACAAATATTTGTCAGGGAGACAAGGCCTTTAGCAAGCTAATTGTTGTCTTCATTCATTATTATTGTCAGATTATTAACTTCAAAGTATAACAAATTTTAATTGCCTATACATCCTGTGAAAAATTTTGCAAACGGAAACAATTGACTGCCGGGAAATCAGTTGTTTTGTGGATATATCCCGTTGTGTTAGCGTCGAAAGAATTAGGATATCAAATTTTACGTCTGGTCATTTCCTCGTTGAATGCTACATCGAAATTAAAGGATTATGGTTAAGGCCGCATCGATAAAGGAAAAAGCCGTACCATACGGTAACAGCCTCCATGCCAGCCAAGCTGTTGCACATTGAGGCGATAAAGGCTATGTTATGCCTACCAGTATCATCCTTAAAACTTTTCCTCTTCTTCAAAATATGATAAATTTAAAAAAAAAAAAATGTCAGCACTCCTTTATCTACGTAAAAATAACTGAAAGGATTCTCTTATACTTTATTAGTAGAGACCTACAAAATTCGCGGTTTCGATGGCCTTCAGGATAGACTGCACATACTCCTGTACACTCGGGCAAATAACGCAAGTTCATTGGATGCCGACTTGTAAGTCTTCTCAGCTGGTTTGTCTGTGATTCGATCCTTCTTTGGTTGAGGGTTTATAACTGGTTGAGATTCGTCCAGATGAACAGTAAGCCAATAACAAAATTATCGAAGATGTATATGTGTTTGAATTCTAGCCTATCACCGAATGAATCCGCTAATTTTGCAGGTCTCTAGTTATTAGGTATGATATATTTTGTACTGGCATTACAAAACTTTTTATAAGATGGGTTTTTTTTGCTAAAAAGTGAATTAAGCAATTGGTTCTTTCCGTTTTAAGCCTTGAAAAATCAGAAAATGTTTACTTAAACAGTCTGACGAAGCAGTTTGGAATTTGAAGTTAAAATCACTTAACTACTTTAAGCGAAAAGCTGTTCCGCACCAATATCTCAGCTCGTCGCTTATTTTCTCAGTATCTCGTACTATTTCACATCCAATGTAGAGCTCAGTAAAACACGTTTACTCGTAGAATCCATTCAACTCGCACTCAGCACCTACTTTTTACAAGTTTCACCTTCATAAACTACTCTTCTTTTTTTTGTATACATATATATATTCCACTGTCGATGTTATGCTTGTCAGTTTTTTTTTTCGCTAATCCGCTAAACGATAAAAAAATAACTTGTTACGAGGTGAGTTTGTGTCATCCCTGAAATTCCTGACATTTCACTTCGCATCGAGCATATTGCATACAGCGCTGTCTTCACTGCGCACTTTTCTGGAGACAATGTCTAGAGACCACACGTGGGTTAAGTACCGTCATTAAAACTCTTTATTATGATAATTACCAAATAATAAAAAAGAACTAAGACTAAACTAGTTAATTCTGATTTGATAATAGTAATAATAACGTGTCATAATTAGAGACCGGAAAAATTCGCGGGTTCAATGACCTCCAGGATGGACTCCAATATCCTCTACACACTCGGGCAAATGCCAACTGTTCATTGGCTGCTGACTTGTGAGTCGTCTCGACTGGGTGGCCTGTGATTCGACACTTCTATGAGTGAGGGTCTCTAATTGGCCCTCAGTCCTCCAGATTAACAGTGAACCAATGACAGAAGCAGCACTAAGGTATAATTATTTGAATTTTAGCATAACACGAAATGAAACCGTGAATTTTTCAGGTCTCTAGTCATAATTACTAGTAGTGGCGGATAGTTTTGAAGGTCTATGTATGGAATCAAACACAAAATTAAATCATGATATAAGAAAAAAAATACATTTTAACGAAAAACAAACTTTTTTTTCCTATCCTATTTACGCCATTTTGCTTCCTGGGGTTACCACTGTGGTCACGCCCGCCGACACAAAGAAGCAAGAAGACCGAAATAATTATAGTTATATATATTATATCACAATTTTTAGGAGCACAATAACTGCCGTAATGTTTCACAAATAACTTCCAAAATGATACATAAAATATAGTACTGGAAAAACTCGGTCGAGTTCGTTAAATGGGCAATATCCGACCAAAAGAGATAGAAACGGGGAAGGTTTTTTTTTTAAAATATATCGAAAAATCACTATAACACCCATAATACAACGGATATCACATCCGTGTTAAAGTATTGTAACTCGTAGGGAGTAATACCAAAAACGTTTGTCTCGATCAATGTTTTGATGCGACCAACTATAACTGCAAGGGGTATGGAAATATAAGGGTCTGAGGGAAAAAAAAAATATATATATATATATATAACTCCCTTAGAAGGCACACCATCAAATCAGTCTAAATCGTTTATCAATCTCATAATTTTTATCTTAAGCTATTATATGAAACAATTTTTGGATAATACAAACCATAACTGCAAGGGGTTGAAGAACCTGGAGTTGAAATAAGTAAATATATTAAACTTCCCTACCATGTACACTTTCGAAGCATTTTTTTTTAATTTACTTCTTAAATATTGTCTAAAAGTTTTGACTGTAAAGTCACCCAACAGAAAGCGTTTCGTGTTTCGCAAAAACATGGTTTCAGTTTCCACTGTAAGAGTTTCTCTTCTATATCCCTCTCCTTGTTCTATGGTGCGAGCGAAGGACAAAACATCGTCTAAATGTTGGATCTAAGTGGCAATGTAGAGTCTTTTTCTAACTTTACATTTTTCTCTTAGTTAATTTCCCCTTTTGGCAGTCACGATCCGAATTATATTCATTTCAAACGAATGATTTTGATTTTGTGATTCGCTAATTTCGCGTCGCTTACCACCACACCCATGATCTAAGCACTGTTTGGTACGTGTCGACTCTTTGACCTTGCCTTTGACGCATTTCTTGCATTGTAATGCAAGAACCTATGTGGTCTAATGTAGCTATAACTTATAACTTAATAGTATTATAATTATATATTCATCTTATATTATTTATTTGAGAGCCCAGTATGTATATATATATATATATATATATATATATATATATATATATAGGTACATGCATATATAAACACATATACAAGCATTTCATGTTCCTATTTATTCACATTACCACTCTATGCTCTGAATATAGTAAGCTTAAAATATGGCTGTTGTTTAGCCATTTAAATATATTCTTGCAATTTTGTAGTTATCTGTTGCTTTATAACACCCAAGACGCGTCAGATACGCACATTGGTAGAGACCGGAAAAATTCGCGGATTCATTCGGCGATAGGCTCGTATTAAAATACATATACCTTTCTGTGATTTTCTTATTGGCTTACTGTTCATCTGGGCGAATCTCAACCAGTTATAAAGCCTTTAACCAAATATGTATCGAATCACAGACAAACCAGCTGAGACGACTTACAAGTCGGCAGTCAATGAACTTGCGTTACGTAAGTGTGCAGTCTATCCTGAAGGCCATCGAAACACATTTGGTATGTTGTCGGTACTCGTTATTGATTCTGATCAGTAATAATTAGGGCCATGCACATATCGCGAAAAGATTTTGAGACTAGCTGAAAGTTAAAACACTGTAGAATCGTCTGTGTTTCGTGATTGGGTGAGTTTCTCCCAGGTACATATCGATTGTAACAACACCAATCACAGTGATCCAGTACGGAAGCAAACGCGTCTTGAATGGCTCTGCCAACTAAGGCAACGACTTCTCTCGCAGATGGATGCCAGTCACAAGGAGTAAACCGCAGGTGCGGAGTTACAGTCTAATAGGTGTGCATATCTTTTCGCGAAAAATGCCTGCCCCTAGTAATAATTGTTGACTTTTTTTTTTGTGGATTTAATTCTGTACGCCTATTATGTAATAAAATATCGTCCCTTGAAATGATTTTTAAATTTTGAAAACCACGAAAAACGTGTCTACCCTGCTGCAGGTATCCCTGCCAGAAGGAATTTATAGTAATTGTTTGTTTTATTGTGTCTCAGCTCGTTGACGGACGGATGGATTGCGGACGGATTACGGACGGACGAGCCGGATCACCGTGATTCCAGCTTTAGTGGGCTACAATAATGTATTTCCTCCACATTACAGCCCGACATGCCTCTTGCACAGAAGCTGCAGGAATTGTGTTTCCAAGTAGTATATTATGTAATGCCGGTTTACGCACGTGTTGATGTTAAGAGTTATGTATTTCAAGGGCGTCTCCAGCCGATGGCCAGCCGATGGCCAGCCGATGGCCTGAGGGGGGGGGGGGGGGGGGGGGGGGCAAGTTGTGGGGAAAGTATGTATTTTTTTTTGCATTTGGCTACATTTTTTTTGAATCTCTAGGGCTCTAGGGGGGGGGGGGGCGAACTGCCCCCCTCCCCCCCCCCTTGATGTATTTCATGCAAACATGACAAGTGTGTTTTGTGTATTTAAAAAACGTTTCTATATATAATCATGTTTTAACAGTGTCATAAAAATTGTTTTAAGAACAAAGTTTTAAACACAAATTCAGTTTAAAAACCAAAAGTAGTCTATAAAATGGTTCAGCATTCTTTTCTCAAGCAAAATCAGTACGCTGAGATCTAAAAAAAAAAAAAAAAAAAGTACTATCCTCTAAGATTTACATGTGACAAGAGTCAATTTTTATTTTAAAATTCTATTATAAAAGAAAAATTAATTATAATAATATATATAATTGGTTATGCTACAGCTCTGAAGGATCGTTAAAAAGAAAAATTGCTATCGTGTATAGTGGTTTTTCTGTTAAGAAAAGATGTTTACAGTAGCGTTAAACTCCATTAAAAGTACCTCCCCCCCCAAAAAAAAAAAAGTTTATATCCAGAGAAGGGCGTGGTAGATCACGTTTTTTACTTCAATTATTAACACGGTCGAAGATTGGACTCAATTACTCCCTGACTTCTTTACCCTTCGTTCGTGGTGGCGTTTGTCTCGTCCCGAAGTTTCCGTTCCAAACCGGGGCCCTGACGGTCGAACACGTTGTAGTTTTAGCAGTGCGAAATTCTCTCTCTCTCTCTCTCTCTCTCTCTCTCTCTCTCTCTCTCTCTCTCTCTCGATCCATGCAAATTTCAAGCGCAGTTACTCCGATTCGGGGTGCACGCCAATTTGAAACAGTTAGACGTGATGAATGTGAGAGCCATTACGAGAACACTCTTTCATCTTTTTGAACTCGCTGGGTGAGGCCGTTGTTGGAGGAGTCCGTTAGCCGAAAAGGGTTTTTCCGAAACCGTGCATTAGCACCATTTTTTTTGAAAGGCAGTTTTAATTGTTATTTATATAAGTTCATAATGACAACTTTTAAGAAACCCGGTGTTTACATTCGTTGATTCGGGCAGAGCAGGCGTCAATTATTGTAATCATATTAATTATTTCCCCACCTGCCCACTTTTCCGTGTGGCGTACATCGTACCAAAACAGGCTTCGAAACTGAACTCCTTAGAAAACAGCCAATATAACTGCCATGATAATAAGGATGGTATTTAAATCCGACATTTTGGGACCAAGGTCATGCCGGAGTATCGACTTTTCCGGTCTACTGAACGTCAGTAGACTATTTAAAAAAAAAAAATCGCCGTACTGAAATTAAAATCGACAATGTCCATAAACTCTGAGCGAACTAAAACACCAGCAGCACTTTAATGAGTAGAGACCTGCAAAATTCGCGGGTTCATTTCGTGATATGCTACAATTCAAATAATTATAACTTAGCGCTGCTTCTGCAATTGGTTCACTGTTAATCTGGAGTAATGCGGGCCAATTAGAGACCCTCATTCAAAGAAGTGTCGAATCACAGACACTCGGTCGAGACGACTCACAAGTCAGCAGCCAATGAACAGGTGGCATTTGCCCGAGTGTGTAGAGTGTAGTAGAGTCTATCCTGGAGGTCATTGAATCCGCGAATTTTGCAGGTCTCTATTAATGAGACCTGTCGGCCAAGGTAAACAGCCTGGAACACGACCGGATATAATCTAAACTCAAGCTGCTCGAACGGTGCCGGATTACAGAACTTCCGGAATCATATACTTCCGGTATAAATACCTCCCAATCCGGTATGTACTCCAATACACAAAAATATGGGTTTTTACGAGTTCAATATGCTACACATGTACCCTAACATTGTCAAACGCACGTAGCTGGTCTGGTGATGTTTGCAGTGTCGCCAACATCAATTTTTCACCCACTTTATCGGAATGTTTTTAGGAAGCAAAATTTTTGTCAATTGCGCCAGCACCTTTACATCAACTGCTGCCACCCCACCGGAAACACAAAAGAAGGGCTATGCTGGATTTAATACAGTAGTTGTGTATTTTTACCTTTGTAACGTTGGCGTTAAGGGTGTGCCTCCCATTTCAGGTAAATATTTTGTATTTACAGTAATTACAGATAAACTTGTAGACTTATTCAATTTTTTAACATTCACGAAATGAAATATATATACAGCGCATACTTTTTGCATAATTAGCTGCCAAAGTCACATTTTTAACATTTTTGGGTTGTACTAATAAGTAGAATTTAATTTATTGTAGAACTTTTTGGGTTTAACTGCAATGCCACTGGCTACTTCAAAGGAATTAGTTTTAATTTATTTCAGAAAATATAAATTAATTTCACCTTGCATTAAAAAAAAATTTCAAAATTTGTTACGATTTTGACAGCCAAGAAACATGAAATGAGTTTCTGTGATGGAAATGCAATCCGTATCATGAAAGTAGCCAGTGTTGTTATTGCAGTTAAAACTTTAAAAAAGTTTCAGTTCTGCAAATAAATTTAAATTCTCCCTATTTGTACAACCCAACAAAAACTTTAAAAATGTAACTGACTTTGGCAGCTAGTTATGTAAAAAGTATGGGCTGTATGTATATATTTATTTCATTTCGTGAAAGTTAAACAATTGGAAAAGTCTAAAAGTTTATCAGTGATTAATATAAATATGAAATCGCGACATGAAATGGGATTCACCCCCTTAAGGGGCCCGCCTCGTCAGGGGTGTATGTGTGTTAGTGAGGCGTGATGATAAGCGCGACGCTCGCTGGTGCTTCCAGCGCGGTATAGCCTCTAAGCGCAAGTATCTGAACTGGCGCGCATTCGTCTCGTCGTCACAGGATAACTGTGAAATTTGAGCGGTGACCGTAACACTATATGGCGGAGAAATGAAGATAAAGGTGTTATGCAAGCCCCTTAAGTGCTTTCAAGAATCTGTACTGATTGTTTTATGCCTAAAAGTTACTCTGAAAACACGCGTTTTAGGCATTTTAACGCTTCTAAAAATACAGTTTAAAAACTTAATCCGAAATTAAAAGTACTTTCCGGTCCTCAGTGAACTCTTAAATGCTATTCGTAAGCAGACCCCACTCGGATATCTTGAGTAGTTTTGAAATCGCGTTGTTTTTCCTGGAGCTCTGAACACCGTAGGTGTGCCCAGGTAGGCGGGCCCCTTAAATGTCTCTCTTCGACGCGCGCGGACCCGCCACGCGGCTACTGCCGGTGGCGGGATGACGTAATCGGATGTTCTTTGGGCTTCCAAATAGGTCGTCGGCCCGTCACGCGGCGGGAACTGATTCATTGCGAACAAAATTGCAGAGTGTGAGATGGCCCTTCCCTCGCGCGGCCGCTAGTCGAAGAGTTCCGCCTTGGATTCACGAGATTTCGAGCCCACCTCCTCCCCCCCCCCTCCCCCAAAACTCTTTCCTGTCTGGCACGGGAGAGGAACTCTAGTTGCCGAGACCGAGACATAGTTCTTGGAAGTAGTTTCGGTCCCATCCACTACTAGATAGTAGCTTTCATCATGTAGTACTAACACAGCTATGTTCACTGTGAAAAGTTGTGCATGCGCCATTATCAGGCAAACAAACCAGTGAAAATTAATACAATTTTTGTAGCCACACTTTTTGCTATGTGGCATACCAGAATTTTTGCATCTTCTACTAAGGCAACGTAACGATAGTAGGTACGTATAAAAAAAGAAAGAAAAAAAGGGGGTTGTCTGTAAAGTCGGTTATACGGACGATAATTTTACGTGATAACGTCATAAGAAAACACTGATGGAAAAAATTTGTATACTTTTTTTTTAATTTTTCAAATATTATTATACAGTTTTTTTTGCAAAATTTAATTTAAAAATTTTTTTTAAATATAAATAATCACGAACAATCAGTTGAAAAGCCCGCCTCAACCTGTTTGACATTATAGAAGATTTTTTTTCTCGCTCGGTGGTTGGCCGGTTCTATTGCACGATCGGCTTCAGGCGGAACGTGACAATATTTTTCGTGCGTGCTGCCGGCGTTCATCGATTTATAAGACGTTATCACGTCAAAAATTTCTGTGCTTCCACAAAATATTCCAGTTGCCAAAGAAATAGTTTGTGATACTACAAGAAAGATACTACTGTAAATTAGTACAATGCATAGCTATAGTTTTTTTTTTACGAGTATATGAAATACGATTTTTTTCTTCACGATAATGCTAATTATTTCTTACGAAAATAAGCCCATAATTTTAATATTTTAAACCATGGGAAAGATAACCGAATATTCAACAGTTTGACTTCATTTTGTTGCATCATGCTTATTAAGGTAATGCTGGAAAGATATTCCGGGAACGGTCTGCAAATAACTTTAACTTTTGGAGGTACTGGAACAAAACCAAGCTTAAATTCCCGGGTAAGAATGCGAACCAGTATTACTGCGATCACTATATTGTAGTTATGCAGTTATTTTCGTGTAGGCCAAATGTACAAATTGACAAATATCTGTAATTTTACATGAACATTTGTTCCATTTACAAAACAAAATTTACAATCACGCTTTATTAATAAATCATTTAAGTTTCCCCATTCTCCCAACACCAAGATAAAGTTTTCCGTCACAAAATAACAAGAGGTATTTCAATGCCGCGATTTTACAAACTCGGCATTTGCCTCGACATTACACACACACACACACACACACACACATATATATATGGATAAATTTAAGACGCAGTAAGCATGGAAAGATGTTTTTGTTTGAAATTTTCAAGGACTACGATGAATTTTACGTCACTAAACAAATGAAATTCGGTAGGTATTGAAAAATTTCATTTTTTTTTTTCGAATATGAGACGTAGTACATTAGGACGATAGTTGGTAAACTCACAGCGATTTTGAGGAAATTTAATATGATCCGTATGAGAACCGCGTATGTGTCAAGGGGTTTTCATTCGTTTTCGGTTGAAACCGAACCGAATGGAACCGCATACGTGTGAACGACGTGAGCGACGATTTAAACGAGGAACAACAACACTTGGTTCAAGGTAAACTACGTGCGAGTTGAGGTATAAACGTGCGTACACGTTACGTGGAAGTCACGTGACTGCTTATTGCCTGTACATACTTCAACCACGTGACATTAGGATGAGCTCCACTGTACATTTTGTTTTGTAAATAAATGAGAAAACCAATTTCAATTATTTCACTCGTATAAGTTATAACTTTTCATTTGTTCCAGAAATAAGACTTATATCTTTTCTGACATTGTGAGAGTTCATGGTTATTTTTATATAGTAAAATCTTTGTTGATGTTTGTGAATCTAACATAGGTATTGAAGGAGTGAGTAACATAGCAAATAAACTGTGGTTATCTGTTAATTTTTTTTATCCTCGATTTTGTATTCAGCTACATTTAATAGAGTTGAATGTATTGGATAATGTGTGTTCATGAAAATAGTTGTCAAATAGTGGAGGCATTTGTCAAAAGAGGAATGATCTATGAACTGTAGCCTGTACTAATCCAATATGCAAATATACTGTTCACTTTCTTCAATGCTAAGTAGTAACTGGTTTACCTTTACGTGTCATTTGAACTTTATAGTTGAATGCGACGTTTTGCAGTAAAACTGAAGTGTAACTTTGACTCGAAGTACGACTTATGCTGACAGCGTGGTATATCGATATCGCTATAAAAATCCCGCTCCCATATACTTTTTCAAGCTCTTAGGTTGTCATCGTGGCATTTTTAGCACGCATAAATCCAGAATCGATCCAATTCTATATGAAAAACGACCAATAATTAGTCGCTTATTCCAAAGAACTGTGAAAGAATCTATCAATTAAAAAAATGCAATCGCCGTTTTTTGGAGCTGGTATTAGTTTTTACTTTCCTCTAGGAACTTATTTTCAGGTAGAAAAAAACACCTGCGAATGAATTTTTCGTTGGCATGTATTAATTATTATTTATTTAGCTACCGGTTTAAAGCAATTGAATTTATAATAAAGATTAAAAAAAAATTAAATGACTTTAATTAACATCGCCACGGTTCACCTAGATTCTATTTAGCAACATTTCACTTCTGGAATAAGACTCTCAACGGAATTTTGTTTGGATTTAAATTCTGGCAAGTCATTCCACAGTTTTCTGTCTGTGTTCGTAAAGGATTTACCGTGAACGGTACTTCTGTGCCGAATCTCTTAGTGCAAATTTGACAAATATTAATAATTAATAATTGCATATTTTAAATAGTTTTTTCAAAATATAGTATCCATGGCTACGACCTAAAATATGAACTTATATGTTCCCCCCAAATTATTAAGTCATACAACGTAAATTTCACTATCTCATTCAAGAAATAACTAATGTAAAAATATGGAGTTAGAATACTTATAAAAGCAAACATGACGGTGAGGCTTAAGGATAAATTTTATGGATTTTCTTAGCTTCTGGGTTGTAGTCGCGTTGAAGGGAAATAATTCACCGACATTCGGTCGACCTTGCAGTAGTCATCATTAGGGTAGCAGTTAGTTCAAGCAACTCCAGACAATGACTGTGAAAACCTGCGATCCTTAATAGTGTTTATGGATGTTTCACTACAAAGAAATCGCATGCTATTTTTTGTTGCAAATTGCATTGCAAGTATCTCATAATTTTTTTTTTATTTGGGTGTAAAACAAACTGTGATGGGAGGATTAAGTAGTGTAATTTAGCCTGTCCAAGCGCAGAATATAGGAAGTGAATTCTGAACAGACCGCTATCTTAGATAACATTGAACTTTGAAAATAACTTTTCATTTTTGAAAATTCACTAGTTATTCTTAAATTGAGTCAAAATCACATAAAACTTCCTTCTTCCCGCAAAATAAACTGTAATTAGGAAATTTTGTATCCATAATTTTTTTTTTAATTTGCAAAATCACAGAAAAATTTGGAGGTGATCAAAATCCGTGGATAGTTGCTATTTACTTATCACAATCGTCAATTTTCTTTAAAGGCCCCATGTGCGATAATACCCTTGGTATTTAAACTTTGGCCTACATATCTAGGAATTTAGGACACCCATAACAATTTTTGGTAACTTTGAAAATTGCTTGATACGAAAGTTTTTTTTTTCCTTTGAAGTATTAGAAATTTTAGGGAATCAGTATATTTAGAGCACTTTTAACTCAATTTTGGGTTAAAACGAGAAATTAACAAGGTCAAAATCGTGGTCAAGTTCATACAAAATGTTGACCGTTACCTCATATATTTGTATATAATTAAGTATAGATCTAACGTTTGCAAGAAAGTGCCAAATTTTAAGTTAGAAAACTAAAATATTTCGTTCGAGAGTTAATTTCCAGATGATTTAATTGGTCGTTCTCCAAATATTAAAATTTTATATACGGCTAAAAAATTAATTGAGGCATTAAATAACGGTCTGCTGGAAATAAAAGTTTGTTGACTGTGTATTTCAGGACTTTTACGTGAATTTCGTGACTAGACCTTCAGTTTTCCTTACTCTTTCGTTACTTTCTTCGATTGTAGATACCAAGTAACAATATTCTGTGACACACAGAAATAAAAAAAGAGAGATGTCTAGGAGTGTAATAGCTTGATGCAATATTTTCTCCCAACAATTGCTTGAAGAGGGTAGTATCCAAAATTATTTTGCTTCAAAATTTCTGGTTTAAAAAAATAATACTATAAGCATTATTAAATGTTGTGTGAACGGCATTTTTCTAATAAATAAGTCCTCATTTAATGGTTTTTGACGTAACAACGTCTAATAAATCGATGTACGCCGGCTGCACGCACGAAAAAGTGTCCCGTTACGCACATTGACCCGTTACGCTGTGTCCCGTTACGCTCATTGTACGCTTGCGCCGCATCTATCTCCCTTCCACTCGATTGGAACAACCATCGATTTTGACTTTTTCGAGGCACATTAAACTTGAAACACTCCCATTCGTTTCCTACTTTTCCTATCATCGTCCTATCCTTAACAGAATAACACAGATTGAAAGAAGTTAAATAGCAAACATGTACAAAAGTAATAGTTAAATAATTTCTTCGTTAAAGCAATAAACATATTTGAATTAATGAGTGCAAATAAAAGTAAATTTATCAATTAAATTGTAGATTTCATTTCACTCCTTCTTTGTATCCATACGAAATAGTGATAATTCAATAAAAATGATTCAATTTTATTCATAAAAGTATGCAATCATTTCATCAATGTTTTGTTGTGACGTCACGTTAAACTATCGTCCGTAAACCGACTTTACACACAACAATTTTTTTTTTGTGAGCTTTAAAGGCAAAATATTTATGTCAGTCATAGCATGCGCTCCAAGCATAAGATCATATGTACCTATAGCTAGCAGTTTTGGATTAACCATTCGTATTAAGTCTTAATCTTATAACTGTATAATTTAAATAAATAGACCATTCATTAATTCCGAGGCGGTGCATAGTTGGGCGCATTCCGACGATCGTCGATTGTTCAGCGCGCGGCGAGGCAAACAAAATGACGCGACGCGACCAATGCGACGCGACAGCGAATATCGCATCATTCTGAATATTGTATTATTATATACTATGTAACGGTCACAAAAAAAGGGCATATTTTGCATGAGTGCTAACTAGTTTCTTTATGCTAAGTGCGATGTTTTAACTACTCTATATATCCAAATCATGAACATTTGTAATAATCAATGGAAATAAAAGTCTTAACACGTACAAAATAAATGACAAAAATACAACAAATTATAAATGACTAAACAAAATAAAAATTTATATTATTTATTTTAATGCTAAATATTAAAAAAACTAAATAATAACTTTGACTAACCAGTTTATAAAAATTAAATCTCGATTAAAATAAAAAACACATCTACAATTGCTAAAAGAGAAAAGAAAAAAAATATTTTAATATTAGAGAAATGTCATCATTAAATAGTCAGAGATTGATTATTATTTTTTATTTGAAAATTACTTTTTTTGTTTTTCATAAATAAAAGCTTCAGTCTTTTCAAGCGTAAATTATAATGATCTACGAGTTTGTTAACCACGCGACACAGAGAAACAAACAAGTTGATATCAGGTGTTCCTTGACATCACATACGGCACCATACATACGACAGCCGTCAATGTTAACAATATTCTTGATACGAAAAATAAATTGCACGTGAACGCATCATTTCATGTACTTTTCAAATTAATTTAAGTAAATAAAACCTCAGAAAAACATACCAAGTTATGTTATACCAATGCACCAGTTCAGCCGATTTGAGAAAACGAAAATCACGCCCGCGTTGATTTCACTGACGGCAAGCCTGTGACTCCATGGAGATAGAAAGAAAACAAATTTTGTAATCTGGAAAGTTGTCACAACAGTCATTTTTTTTGTCTCGCCAACATCACGGATGGGCCGAACGTGATTTGTAAGAAAACAAATATTTCGTTCTCGTCGCGTCCGTCGCATGGACAATTGTAGCACGAAAACAGTGTTAAACGCCATAGTACTGGCCATAAATAGCGTCCACACAAACGTTATATATTTTAAAATGATAGATATTAAGATGTTTACAACGATCCTCGGTAGAGCGTACTATTGTAGGACGAAAATCCAACGGCCAGGGACTTCGACGTTCAACCAATTCTCGTAAAAAGATATTCCTCTGGAGAGGGCTGAAATTACATATAGTCACCCTTAGCAAATTGTAGAACACAAAATGTTTTACGCTCTCAGGAGTCGCCATTTTGCGCGGGTGGCGCTTGCAAGCGTGAAAGCAACCAAGAAGCACACGCTCATGTGCTTATCTAAAACTGTTTTGAGTTACTCTTTTAATTGCGGCCTTGTACCAAAACTCTACAACACTTAAAGGTTGATACCGTTGAAATTTATAACTGGGAACATTCTTTTATGGACATACTGTACAAACGTTAACGTAGATAATGACAACACATAATATCTGCAACGTTAACGGCAGTGAAAGTGAACTTTGTTCGGAGCCAAGACACATAAAACTTCAAGAGACCCATTAAACATCACGGGCAGTTAGCGAGACGGCGCTCGTAATAGAAGTATCTCACATCGCTATCTCGTTTACTTTCGTTTTGTAACCATGTAGGGACTGGCTGTACACCTGTAGATCTTTGAATAAATATATCTTTAAATAGTATTTAAAAAGAAGGTCGCTAACCGTGTCTGTATATCTTCTAAACTACAGGTTACAACAAAAGTTCAAGACCATTAGACAATTTAATATAATAATCATATTTCGCTACATAGTTTTGGTATTGATTGCTTGCTATCTTCAATGAATCTTTTAAACAAAATCTGTATTCTGGCAAGGTATTTTTTTACGAGGCAAAGGGTTGTTTGAACATACAAAAACATTATAACTCAATAATTACAAAAACCTTGAAAAAAATTAATAACATGACGTTTACTGCACTCAATATTTTAAAAAAAGTTTATATTTGATTTTGTTTAATATATTGATAGTAAAATTAGGAATTAATGATAAGTAAAATTAATAAGTTATTTCTACAGGAATTTTATAACCATAGTGATGGTCCTAAACGTTTGATATATCGTATACACAATGGATTTTGATGAGGTTTTCACCATCATTTAGAGAATTTCTTCCGGAAGTTTTATGTATATAATACATTTATATTTAATTTTAAAAACTGTAGAGAAGTTTCAACTTTCGTTACCAAATCATAAAAAATGCTTTTGAGGCGGTTTTTTTTACTAATGTGAACATTAAAAAAAATTGTAACAATATACATATAAGTAAATAAAAAATTCAAAGAACTTACTTAAATTGTTATTAAGTTGAAAGTTAAAAAGAACAGTTAATAAAAATACAAGATAAAATACAACATTGTTTCAGAAAAAAATCGATATGTATATATTTAAAAAATAATAATAATTTTTAAGGAAAAAGTACATAACTTACAACACTACCTATTAAAAACCTTACCAAAATATTAAGTAAATCTCTTTATTAGTTGAATTATGCAGACTAAGTTTACCTACATTAAAAAACGGAACAGCGCATGTTCCAGTTCGGGGAGAACTACTAGTTCATGCTTTTTACTAAATTCAGGCGTAGTCAAACACCATTTGTTCGCATTGTTAAGGGTATTGCAATACGTGAGATGACGAGGTAAGAAAGTGACCTCAGTCACGTAGCATCAATGGGGATGGCAACGATACATCGATTTATCGGAAATATCGGTATTTCAGGTTCATAATATCGCTTTTTTAGCGCCGATATTTTTTTTCTGATAATAACGAAGTTTAAATATAAAGAGAATATAAAAGAAATTCTTATACAACTAAATTATACAACTAAAAAATAAAAGCTTCTAGTTTTACAAAAAAAAAAACAGGAATATATTCATGCCAGTTTAAGTTGATTGTAATTAAATTACCTATATTATATTTTGCTCTTACCTGCAGTATCAAATACAAGAATGTGATTTAAATTTTTTTTATAATTAATTTTTTCCTATATGTTTGCTGGCTTCCTTTTACGCTTGATACTTCAGAAATCTATAACAATAACAGTCCATAAAAATTACTTAAAAATTAAAAAAAAAGCTGGAGAAAAGGCTATTGAAACTGTAAAGAAGAAATTATTCAATAATAAAAAATAAAAAAAATTACTGTATTCAATTTTGCTGGAAAGAGCTAAACTTGTATTATCTTTAACATATCCAAAACTCAATATAACATATACTTAAATAATATTTTTTTTATAACAAGTAAGTGCATGGTTAGAAGTTTTTTTTGTGTTGTAACAGACAGACCACTACATCGATATATAACTCGAGCGCGATATAAACATCGAAATACCTACTTAAATGTGTCGATACGTCGTTCGTCGAAGTTTCGCGCCGCATCCCTGAAAAGCGCGCAGCAACAACGCGCCAGTCCTGTTACACGACTCTATGGGTGACGGGGAGGAGGGGGGGGAAGGGCGGACGAGGCTCGCGTGCGCCTGCGCACTTCTACTCCTGATCCCCACTCTATGATTAGCCACGCACGTCGCTGGCCTGACGCGAAAATGCTAGCTAACCCCCCCGTCGCAAAGAACCTTACTTTCATCGCAATCGCGCGGCGAAGCACCCGACCCTTGGGAAATTCCCCCCCCTCCCTAACCACAACTACACCTTATTGGCGATTGGACGGGCAGTAGTTCAAGGACGCCAATCAGTCAAAAGGTGCGAAGCGGGATTAACTACGTGTGCCCTTTTCGAAAGAAAAAAGAAAAGAAAACACTACCGCGTAGTCACGGCCAGTGGTAAAGTTCAGCGTGTCAGCATCGCCTTCCTGAAGAGTGTTCCGAACGAAGAGCGAGGTACGAGCCAGTCCATTGCGCGGGAAGCCTTCATTTCACAGACGAGAGAGCCACACCCGAAGTTACCCGAAGTTCATGCTCGCTTTTATTTTTCCCCGTTCTATCCCATTGTATGAACCGGTGTGGTATTAAATTTTGCGGTCGATTAGGATAGGTTAGCTACATTATAAGTACTTTAAAACATTGTGGACTGTTGGTTACATTAGGTAAGTATAGCCACATTTAAAAAAAACTGTAAAATCATTTTATGGTTGCTCAGAAAATAACTTTTTAATATGTAGCTATCCAGGACTAGGAAACCATTCACATGATTTCACGGTATATTTAATGTAGCTATCCTAACCAAATCAAACGTCCACAATGTTTTAAAGTATTTATAATGTAGCTAACCTAACCTAATTGACCATTAGTTATCATGAGTTACAATGAACAAAAAAAAACGAATATCCACAATCGTACGTTTGGCTGTCTCGTCTGTGAAAAGTAGGCTTCCCATTTCCATACAGCGCGTCTCTTACCATAGATTACACGAGTGCGTTTTAAATGGACGTCCACTCTCTCTTCCCAATGCCACTGGCGCTGTCATGGTTCACGTGCGCCCTGTTGCCGGATGTACACACACCATAGAGCACAAAAGGTTTTAGACACGCAACTTTGTAGTGCAATGAACATTTTTAAAAAAAATGTAATTTGTAAAGTAAAATTTCGAATGAGAATTTTTTGAAATGATAATCATGTGATAATATTCAATTTTTTTTTATTTCTAACGAGTCATAATTTATTTATTTTTTTTCTTTCTTGTTTTAACATAGCACATATTTTATGGAATGCCTTGTGACAGACTGCTACAAGTAGTTTATCCTGCGAAACAAAAAATAGCGCGTGGAGTCCCTCCGCGCGGAAGAAGTGAAACTCCGTAATGTGGAAATGAAAATAGGAAGGGGTAGAAATTGATTTTTAGTGAAATCATATTGTATCAAATCAAGCTAAAATAAATCATGAAATCATTCAACGATAAAAGCTGTTTATTTAATTAAGCGGACGGGTTCGCCCCAAGGAGAAAATTGACGCGGCGAGACCTCGTGGACATAGAGAAATGACACACACTCACTATTTATGTGTCTATGAAACACGCATTCACTCTCGCTCGGTCTCTTTCTATTCTCCCTCCCCAGGAGCGTTAAACGTTTAACGCAACCTTGTTGGATGTCGCATTAGAAGTTTCACTTCAATAATGTTGAATGCTTAACACAATTGATTATGAAAATCTCGGATAATCCGCAAAAGAGCCGAAGATGGGAAACAAAAAAGGAAACATTAATTTAAACCTAAAAATCTAAACATTTATGTACAGCAAAAGTTACAATTAACAGTAAAATATTTTTAAAGGTGCTAAAATTTTAGTATTTTACTGAATAATTAACATACAATACATTTCAGTAATGTAAACATGAAAATGCTCAACCATGCGACTAGAAGCAAAGTGCGACAGAGACAAAAATAGCAACGCATGCCAGCCTACTGCGCGAGTTCCGAGAAGGCCTGTGGCGTTTTACTGTATACTGCACACAATACACTCGTCAGTAGAGTTCAAATTTTCTCGCTTGTAATAAAATACAGATTTACATATGTGCTGTACGTTTTTCGTAGCATGCGCGGATAATAGGAAGTTTACTGTATATTTGACCGGACAGCAGTTGAGAATGAATTATGTGACGTAGTTGAAATCACTTGCCACGTCACCATTGCGCGTGGTACGACGCCCGTTGATAATTACTTGGCGCGGATTGCAATTTCTCAGGAATTCCACAAATGGCAATCATAAATTTTTATAACATTAATATTCTTGAATGGTTCGTAAGGTTAGTCCAAATTTAAGTGTATAATGTGTACATACCATATCGTGCTGTTTGTGTCGAGATATTATATTAAACGCATGGTCTCCACATTCGATTACGGTCCCTGGACCCCCCCTTTTTTTTTAACCAATTTTACAGTCACGTGTTACATTATAATTGCATGGTTATTTTTAGAGTGTTATTTAACATGAAAATACAGGGGTAAAATTATGGTTACTATTTTGTAAGTCCAAACTAAGCTTTATTTATAAAATTATTTCACTTAAAAATAACCACAGCGAAGTATGTATATTTGTTTCACACACTGAGATAAAAATGAAAATAGTTACAGAAAAATAAACAGGGCTGGGCCCTGGACCGAAGGGTCCACCCAGCCCCACCCTTGTGGGGGGGGGGGGGGGGGCATGCATTAAAGTGCTTCTCTGTGTAATATTTACTCAATTTCTTACTGGAATTTCAATTAAGATGCGCGTCGATAGGTTCTGGGAAGTTTTGTGGCAACATTGCATCGAAATGTCAAAATTTGCTTAGAATTGTAAACATGCTATTGGCGTGTCCAGAAGCTGAAAATTCGATAAGAATGGGTTGGAAATTTGGAAAGGGTTGGGGTCCGTGTTCAGATAACATTTTTATCTAAAAACGTCATTTCATACGAAGTTTTGATCAAAAGGGGTCATTAGTCCCTTCTATCTTTAACCCATATCTAGATACTAACCTCTGACTAAAAATGCAGTTAATTTATTAAAAATACATTTTACTTCCGTAGAAATGTCAGCGTTTGAAGCAGTAAAAAAATACTCATGTTCATTTACCTTTGATTCCTTTATAAATCCTGACTGATCCATTGACACCAATAAGCATGCAACTGTGAATTAAATACCTTTGTTTATTTTTGTAAATTCATGAGATATATGCTGACAGTCGTGGCAAGGATTGGAATTGTCGCCCGCCATATTTTATTGTGACACCACGGCGGCCATCTTGGATAACCTTGTCCCAGGCGGCAAATTTTGGATCCGCCATTTTGAATTCTGCCATCTTGGATTCTTTCATTTTGTTTTCTAATAATTTCTGCCATTTTGGATTCTAGAACTTTCCGCCATTTATAATTACGATGTCACGTCCACCATTTTGAATTATGATGTCACTGTTGCAATTTTTGTTACGGCCGCCATCCTAAAATAGAACGTCTCACTCCCCGAACGTTGCACTTTTCGTTACGTTCGCAATCTTGGGACGTCTGTCTGGCTTCGTGAATTCTGACATCATGTCCGCCATATTGTTGTCTTCTACTGTAGGTCGCCACCTTGGATGACATCACAGACATTATTTTTTGTTCTGCTGGAGACTACCATCTTGGACACCACCATTAAAGTTTTTGCTGTTTGTTCCTAGAGAGCGCCTGCATCGCTCTGTCTCATGCATGTAAGGACGTGGTTCCGTTACCTATTAATGTTGTTATGATCCTTATCGACATTGGAACCACGTGAGCTCTGAAATTTAGGTTTTAAAACATACGTCTTTAACCGAACGGCCATCGAGAAATTTACCAGACCGAGAATTAAATAAGGTATACAAAAAAAACACATAATCGGACTTAAGTTTTTTTTTATTTGAAGGAATAAGAGCATCACCTGCTAGAGATCAATGCCGCTATCTTATTTTCAATACTTCCTACTAGTAGCGCTAGTTAACACACATCGTCTGCTAGAGTGCGCTGTCGCCATATTGATTTAATTGTTACCCCAGCGTCCGCCATCTGGAAAATCTGTAATTATTTATCTAGAAATTCGACAAAAATTTCAAAATTCATTAAAAAATAATAACTCACTATTTTACTGATTGATTTAATTTATTTCCCTTTTTGGTTCAATCCATGGATTGTGTTAAATAGGTAATTTTAGGTAAAAAAAACACTTATTTAATAAAACATGGTGAAAATCCTAAAAGCAGCTTAAATTTCTACACACATGAACACGCATGAAAAAAGGACACACACACATGGGTGTGAATAGGATTACAAGTCTCCGTGGTTATCATCACTTGCGCACCTTTTTTTACACCTTTTTAGAGAATATATGTTTGAAATATTTGTGGGGGGAAAAAAAACAATGCAAAAGAGGTAACATCTTATAATTTTAGAAATAGCCGTTAAATAAAAGTAACGACGGATGAAATAATGAAGGGAAAAAAATGACATAGCGTGTTGTTTATTGGTGTTAAGATTGATATTGGTTTTACAAAAAAAAAAAAATTTATTTTTAAAGTCACACATGTATTTTTTTTTTTTTTTTTTTTTTTTTTTTTTTTTTTTTTTTTTAATTATATACGTGGACTTGTGCGAGAGACCCGCTGGAATATAGCGCGTTGCACATGTCCTCCTCGGAAACCACGCAACACACACACTCACACACGTGAACATGTGAACATGTGAACAAGTAACGGTACGATTCGCCGACGGGGGCCCGCCCGCGAACTTCAATTGGCAGTAGGCTACCCCCCCGCCTTTGACACTGACCAGTTAGTTACGCCCCTCCCTCCCCCCCCCCCACCCTCCCGCCCGAGGGGAGGTGGGCCATTTCGCAAAACTAGTTCCTTAAAGCCACCCCTCCCCCCTTCTCATCACGCTGGAACCCCTTCACCACCACCCCCCCTCCAACCCGGCCCGGAAAAAAAAAAACACCTCCACCCCGGGGCACACACGGAATATTCGCCAAGTTCAAGAGCGACCGAGGTTCAACCTCCTTACACACGCACACGCACACGCAAGCACACACACGTCGTTACGGGTCTCCCTCCCCCCCCCCCCCCCCCAAGCCTACTTCTTCAGTCGGCCGATGCATATCGCGTTACGTCACGACTCACGGCCGGCAGGGACGGACGATTTATCAGCCTGCCCCTGCCCCCCCCCCCTGCCCCCTTGCCACCTCACCATTCCCTCACCCCCGACCATCTATAACCTCCCTCCTCCCCCCCCCCAACTCACCTACTTCAACTCTTGACCACTCCTGTTGTTGAACCTCGGTCCTTGCCGGCACCACGCTGTCTGCCCCCGAGCAGAGTTTCCAAAACACCCTGTATCTCCCCGGAGAATGCTGTGGCCATAGGCGGCATGGCCACTTGATTTTATATTTATTTTAAGTAATTTTGAATTATGGCTGTTACGTAATTTTAGTTTTAGTATTTGCCCCTTTCCTTTTTTTAAAAGAAAGTATTGGTTTGTTATAAGTTTTGTAAATCTTATTTTTAAATATGTTTTTATATTATGTTATTTTTTACGTTAATGGTTTAGTTTCTTAATTTTTAATAATAACGTTTTTGACTTTTAAATAAAATACTGTGTGCGACGCTTCCCCGCTGTGAGCATGCAAATGGACTGTTCCAAGACTATAAGGTGGTGGGGGAAATACGTCAAAGGTGGACAGAATGAGCTGTGCTGGAGTCGTCAGCTGATCGCCGGGTGACGCGTATGCGCTTCGGGCGTTACGAGCGCGATGATGGCTTGTGGTATTGGGCCGGCGCGGACTCGCGAATACTTTTTAAATAAAATCAGCTGACGTGTTTGAGCATTGGGAAATACTTACGTTGTCACGGGTGCTGCCAAGAAGAAGAAGAGTTCACGCTACATTTTCCGTTGAATGCAGAGTTAATATGAAGCATTTAGCACCTCTGCTAAATTACAGCCCGCTAAACTCCGGGCCAGGAGGTCCGGGGTGTGATTCGACGTACATCGTTCATCCAAGTAAGTGATTCCGGCTCCGAATTTATGCCCCTGTAACCCCGGGGCGTTGATTTAGACTTGGCCAAAATAAGAGTGAATAATCCGAAAAATAACTTCTGCCAAAAGACCCTGATCACAACTTCGAGTGTATGTTCCATCGTGGGACCCATTTTTAACGAACCTTGTATCATGCTTGCCGCGAAGCGTCGTAAATTAAAAATCACCCGGGTGTAATTAAGACATTTTAGAGTGACATTTATTTTTAGTAACTTTTATTTAAAAAGAATTGTAATTCATTATTTATATACATATATATATTTTTTGGAGCTGCTTATCATCAATGTTTGATTTTATTACGGTATTTATTTATTGGTATATACTAAAACGTGGCTCTATTAAAAGCCTCTGTAGCACTATAGGGAAAAAGGTTATAGGCATTATTGTAATCTTTTTGAGATTTTGTTTTCAATTAAATTGCCTGCCATGTTCATGCGCAAGTAGTCCCATTAAATTTGTTGGCATTGCAAGTAATTACGTGTTTTTCGTTTTAAATACTATTACTCTGTTCTCTTCCTTTTCCAAAAGGTCTTTGAATAATTTACTCAAGAATTTTGGGGCACTCGTTTATTGGAGCAGCGCGCAAAATAATAATTTGAAACGTGGAGTATTTAAGGCTGTTCCCAGACGGGTGTCTGACTTGTGGTGGTGTGACACAGGGGGTGCCAACCACGACAATGCTTACACGCGATACAAAAAACAAAAAAAAAAACAAAAAAACTTGATCGTCGTCTTATTTGTTCTAGGTTCCGTGTGGCTTCCCACAGCTGGAGGCAGTGTTAACAGAACGACGCAAAATTCGAACATTAAGAGGCCACTCCAGTGTTTCAGGGGCACTACGCAACCCGCGTTAACCTCATAAGATTCAATGCTATTTTTTTTATTTTGCTTATAACTAATCAACTAATATAGTTTTCGAAATGATGCTTGCTTGATATGTAAGCCAACGATGCTCTTATCAAAGCCCCTTTCTTCAAAAACGTGCATAAATTATGGTTCAAACCTGGACAATACACTTATTCATATTAGTGAAGATTAGTATAAAACCATAATTTATGCACGTTTTTGAAGAAAGGGGCTTTGATAAGAGCATCGTTGGCTTACATATCAAGCAAGCATCATTTCGAAAACTATATTAGTTGATTAGTTATAAGCAAAATGAAAATAGCATTGAATCTTATGAGGTTAACGCGGGTTGCGTAGTGCCCCTGAAACACTGGAGTGGCCTCTTAAAACGTACAATTATCGTGAATCACGCTCAGCGGTTGCCGTGGCGAAAAAAAATCTATACGAATTACGGTTTTGAACTGCTTGACCTCCAACCTCCCACCTCACCGGATATCAAAAACCCAGCTGACATTTTTTTTTGTTCCGTAGGTTAAACATTGCACTCGGAGGACAGAGATTTTTTTGCGATTTTTAGAGCAAAGGACAAGCATGTAAGAGCTAGAGGAGTGACCAATTATTAAATAATACCTAATTTAAGGGCAATTTATTTGTCTGAAAATATTATATCATATATTCACTTATATATATACACTAAATAAAATTAATCGTTTGGTATATGCAACTAATAAATATATTATTATCAAGACAAATAAATAAAATAGAATTAATACATACTTTATAATTTTTCTGTAACTAAATAAGATAAGGTTACTAATATAAGATTTAAAATGAATTGATCATCCTGTACGAAATTATTTAATAAACTGATAACGCTATTGATATGAAATACAAGAAAGTTTTAGATAGTAAACCCTGTATTAATATCAAATTTAATTAATAGTAAAATATTTAACCGTACCGAGAACATGAAGATAATTGCATTACTTATAATATTTTGGCTGTAAAGTAAACATAAATGACATGATGATTAAGCTGATAAATAAATACCTCACAGTTTGAGTAATTGTAGATTGTTTGTACTTGTTTCTGAAAGTGAAACCAAAAATTCCGTTTGTAGGGAAGTATAAATGTAATTAATTCAAACTTTAATGTACATTTTAATAAACAATAATTTTCCATATTTTATATCTAACTAACCTAAGTAAATTATTCTGTTCAAACGAACAAACACTTTTATAACGTTCTTTAATGATTCAAATTTAAGGAATATATATATTTTTTGAACTATCACAACCTAATTTTATTGAATTCTTTAAATGAAATTCACATGTATGTGTATTTTAACAGATGTGACATAAAATATTAGAGTTGCATTTGAACTTCCTCAGTTTAAAAGGCTGCAAGAATTTTTACTAGTTGGGAAACTTGAAGGTTAAACCCCCTACGATCGGGTAAACTCCGCAACAGAGTAAAACGTGTTAACCCAGTGGGTTAAATTTACGTAAACGCCTGATATAATTGCTGTTTCTGAATACCTCTTTTTTTTAGAACGTTATGTCCCGTTCCAGGCAATATTTTACAATTATTGCTTTCGACACGGTTAAACTTGCCAACTTTTTTTTAATGGCTGAACTTTCACAAACTGAAAAAAAAAAATTATGCAAGGTGACACAGAAAAACGGGAACCTCGTTTCAGCAGGACGGTATGCGACATCGCGCACGGCAAGGTAATCGATTGAAGCTGTGCGAGAATTGTTTGGTAATCGATACATGTCGAGATTCTGTGACATTCCTCGACCCCCGAGATCACCGGATTTATCGGTTTGCGATTTTTTTTTTCCCCTGTGTGTGTCTGCCTCAAAGAGTCCGGTCCACAAGACTCGGTCAAGGACACCGGTTGCACTGAAACAAAGAATTGAAGACATAAATTCGTGGCATTACCAGCTGAGATGTTGCAACGTTCAATGGGGAACCCCTGGACTACAGTTTAGAAGAAGGTATACGTAGACAAGGACGCCATATGTAGTACGTAATTTTCATAAATTGATAATTTGGATTGTTGTTCCTCAAAAGGCGAGTGGTAATGGTTCCATTACTGTCAATAAAAGTTTGTGTTGCATATGTTTGCAAAAAATTTCAGTTTTTCTGTGTCACTTTGTATATCGCATACTTTTATTTTATAGTTATCTGGCAAAGTTTAATTTTTAACTTTTTTTTTGCATTGTGGATAAAGCGAATGAAATGGAATATAAAACTAAGTATGTTGAGCTTTAAAGTAGAATTTAGTGGCTACTATGTGATATGGTTTACTATCTTTCAGGGAAAAAAACTAATAATTTTACCCAGCCTTTTAAAATCCTTATACATTTTATAATAGGTATTAAAAGGCTAAAAATTTTACATAAATTTTATCTGAAGGTATTTTAAATATATCACGCAGTAGCTACCAAAAAATACTTTAAGCACAAAAAGTTTTAGTTATCTTTGTATATATACATATATTTTCATTTTGCTTAAGTTCGGCCACTTAAAATGTCTACAAGTTTGACCGTGTGGAACGTAATGATCTTGAACGGCACATACCTTAACAAAGGAGCCTTCTGTGTAAAGGATCGATGAAAAGTGTCTCTTAAAGAATGTCAGCAAATATTTGCGATCTTCCATATATTTGCCAGGATTATCAAAGAATCGCGGCTACAGCCTTTCGTGAAAGTGAGAGTCATTCGCGTTTCAATCCATTTTTGTGGTAATTCAGGTGTTGTGGCGCTACCTTTCAGTAAAACTGTAAAGATAACATGTTGCATAGCCAGCCAATTGCTGTCTTCATTATTTAATGTTTATCTATTACACTGAAATAAATTTCTGTACTTTTGTAAAAGATTCCTATAGAAACCAGTTGCCAAGAAATATGTACATAGTTTTATAACACTATACAAAACATATTTTAACTTTGTACAGAACATGGCTATGGTTATTTTTTTGCATTTATGAAATACGTTTTTAAAAAATAAAACAGTATTTATTACGACAACTGGCACATAATTTTATATTTTAATTGATGTTTCGTTTAAGCAGTTTTTTTAACCGTTGAAAAGGTAATCGATATCAACTATTTGACTTTATTTTGTTTTAACTTGTTTATTAATATGAGCATTTAATACTAGAAAGCTATTCAGGGAACAGTTTCAAATACTAACTATTGTAGGTACCTACTGGGACAACACAAATCTTAAATCCTATTATTACTGCCAAAGCTATTTTTTAGTAAACAGTTGTTTTCGTGTAAGTATACAAATTTACAAATATCTGTAATTTATATTAATATCCCTGTTCCATTTACAAAATAAATACCGTGGCCCTGCCACTTAATTTCGCGGATAATCGGGAGTGTACTGTACACTCAAGTAGAGATTTCACGTTAACACGCTTGGACATAGAAGCTTACGGTGCATTTTTTTTTAAAATTCGTAAATTGAATAGAAATATTCCTATAAAATTACTGATATTTGTTAATTTGTATATTCACATGAAAACAACTACGTATATCGTTACAAAATAGTGTTCGCAGTAATCCTGGGTTCGGATACTTACCCGGGCATTTTGTTGTTGTTGTTGTTGTTGTTGTTGTTGTCCCAGTACCTACACTAGTTAGATTCATTTGCAAACTGTTCCTTGAATAGTACGAGAAAACAAAAAAAAATAAGTATAAATGTTAAATATTCAATTATTATTTCGATGGTAAAAAATATATATGCTTTCATGAAACATCAATTCGTAAAATTAAGTTAACGTCAATTTTCGTAATAAATACTGAGTATTATCTCTAAAACGTATTTAAAATACATGCAAAAATAACCATAGCCACGTATTGCGCAACGTTACAATATCTTTCTTGTACTGTTACAAACTGTTTCTTGGCAACTGGTTTTCCAAAGGAATATTTTGTCAAAGTTGTTAGTTGTAAAAGTTGTTGAAGTACGGGGAAAAAGTTTTTCTTTGTGGGTTGGGGAATTCCTTGAAAATAGTTGGCTCCGAACCAGGTCTATGAGCTCTTAGCAGCTAAGTGCTCATAGACCTGATTCATGCTGAGCTGTTAAGAGCCTTTAGCCCGTGAGTAAGCACTTTTCCTGTCTGTCCTCGTATTCAGAGTACTGCGTAGTTGTTAGTGTACGTCTTGATTGTGTATTTTACAAAAAAATAAATTTACAATGAGATAATTCACTTTACGTGGCTAAGAGTGTTTTCCCCTGTTTAAGATATTTAAATAAAATCCATTACATTAACATCAGTAGTACGACCGCTACTCATTGAATTAAAGCCACCAAACTTATTTATTTTCTCGTTAAGAATTTTAATTGGTCATCTCAGCTTATTACATTGGAATTCATTAACGGCATTTCTTTGACGTCAATACACCTGAACATGTTACATCCATAAAGAGCAGTACTTCCTGCTTACCTCATTGAACATGCGGGTAAAACATTGCTCACATTATTTTTTTTTAATTTCCAGTTGTATTTTCGCCCTCACACTTATCTCCCCTTAACTTTCGTGTCATAATTCCCAAATTCTTTTTGCCAGAGTATAAAGCATAACAGTAGCCCGTAATCAAGCGGTGCTGTAATTACGCGCAAGATGCATAAATCGTTAAAACAGGAGATTCCAACGGTCGTTATGCTATTAGGTGAGACAGTGTATGTGTTTTGATTACAGGTGACCTAAAAGTACCACCGCTTTAAATTGCTTGGTTCCTTTTTGTTTTATTTCCTCTAAACTCCAATGGAACCGAAGACGTCAACATTTTATGTTATACGGTTTAGTATATTATGTATGATAATTACGTAATAAAGTTACAGGTTTTCCGGGAACGTCATGCATACATAAGCAATGATGCAGATATTTATGTTTTATTACTTTTTTTTGCGGGGTGGTTAAAGACATCTGCAGTTGACACGTAGGTTTTTTAAATGCATTAATTTAGGATCAATACCCATACATACTGCTTGAGACTAAAGTTGATTCATTTCTTGTGACGTAAATTTTCCCATTCATTATGGTCAACCGACTATAAGGTACTCAAATGTAATCCATTAGGATCAAGTATGCATGGTTGAAAAAATACATAGCATTTGGTGTTTTCTTAAGCATATATTAAAGGTATAATATATAAGTATATATTATGTAGATCACATAAGCAACCTATACTAGACAACCGTCAACGTTAACTATTTTTTTTATTCCGAAAATATATTGCACGTGAACGCATTTCATATACTTTCCAAATTAATTAAGTAAATAAAACCTCAAAAACATACAAATAATTTTTTTATTACAAATGCACCAATTTAACCAAGATCTGAAAACCAAATCATGCGCTCATTTCACTAACATCGCGTGGCAATAAAAAGAAAATAAAATTTCCACTCGGAAAGTTTGTCACATCCGTCATTTGAGGTAGATTTCAAAGAAATGCTACCTTTTCTAGCCGTTACCATGGTGCGACTTTCGGAAAATTTATATAGTTTTACGTTTCATGGTCCATAAACCCCAAAACCATCGTCAACTAAAGTGTTTATATATATATATATATATATATATATATATATATATATATAACTTTTTTGTGGACACGATAACTCTCACGATTTTACATGGGTATAAATGAGAACTATTTTTTAAAAACAGAAAAATCGCAGTAACTCCCATAGTATAGAAAATATCATATCCGTTTGAACGTAGTATATAGGCCTAACTTGTAGGAGTAATACCAAAATCTTTTGTCTAAATAAGTTTTTGATACAACCAACTGTAAGTGCAACGAGTTGAAAAAACAAGGGTTGGAGGACAAAAAAAAATCATAACTCCTTTCCTAAGCACAACATCGACTTCACAAAAATTTTGTATTATTCTCATAAGTTTTATCTAAAGCTTATGTCTGAAACAATTTTCCATAAGACGATCCATTGTTACATGGGTTTAGAAAAAGGGATGTAAATTAAAAAAAATTCATCAAATCCGTTCTTTTTACACTATCAAATTATTATATATAGTATATAAATTATTAAAAACATTAATTAAAATAAATGTTAAAAAATCGCTTAAAACACAACAGCGCGACCGAGATCTTTTTCGCAGTCCACGTTTACCTGACATAACGCCGTGCGAATTTTTTTTTCCTTTGGAGCTACATAAAAGATTGTGTCTACGTTCCGCCGCTACTTTATCATATGCCAGAGTTGAGACACAGAATTGAAGAGGCTATTGCTTCCATTACTTCGGACGTGTTGACCAAGTGTGCGAAGAATTGAACTTTAGGTTGGATGTGTTCCCGTTAAACTAAAATTGCGCATATTGGACCTTTGTCAGAAAAAAACTAGGTTATTTGGCCTTCATTTTTAATGTATGTTTGTTGTGAATTGTCTAAATTAAACTTGTATAATATACCATTGAAACTGGGGCATTCATTTTTGGGCAGCCTTGTATTTAACCGTGCGTACTTTGTGTGTAGCAGGGTTATGAACAATGGCTAGAGACCGGAAAAATTCCGAATTCATTTCGCGATAGGCTAAAATACAAATAGTTATACCTCAGTGCTGCCTCTGCTATTGGCTCACAACTCTACCTGGATGACTCCGGGCCAATGAGAAACACCCAACCAAAGCTGTATCGAATTACAGGCTGCTACGTTGGGACTTTTCACAAGACAAAGCCAATGAGTGGGTGGCATTTGACCGAGTGTACGTAGAACTATGGAGTTCATCATACAGGTCATTGAACCCGCGAATTTTTCCGGTCCCTAACAATGGCGAATGGTAGTGTTATACAGCATGTCCCACAACTAAACGTCTAGCCGAGAACAATTAATATGACATTTAATCACAGTTATGAATCCAAAAACCAAAATTCAATATGTGTCGTAGTTATATATATATATATATATATATATATATATATTTTTAAGTTTCAAAATCCTCACCCGGCACCCAATTATAAGATACTACAACTAAAAATTTTTTCTACGCAATCATAAACAACCCTAATATTAATAACAATCCAAAATAAAATCAAACATGCTTCACTTTTGAGAGGAAAAAAATATTTGCTCTTTAATTAGCCATCATTTCAAATAACTTTCTAAGGTACAAAAATGATTTTTTACAGTATGATTAGTCCGTTTATAGCATGTTCGATTTTATTTTCTATTGTTCTCAATAGTAGGGTTGTTTATGTTTGCATAGCAAACGATTTTAGTCACAGTATCTCATAATTTGAAGCAGGATTGATTTTTAAAACCTTTCGGAAAAAAATGCCCGTTACTTGAATATTTTTTTTTTTTAAATTCAGAAGTGTAATTTACTGTGGCCTATCAACTCTTCTCGTCTAGCATCGAGTTATGGTTAGAGACCGAAAAATTCCGCGGGTTCAATGACCTCTAGGATAGCCTCCACTATTCTCTGCATTTCTCAAGCAGGCACGTGTGTTAATTGGGTGCTAACTTGTGAGGCGTCTCCACTGGGTAGCTTGTGATTCGATGCATCTTTGGTCTATAGTCTCTCATTGGTCCAGAGAACTCCAGTTAAACTGCGAGCCAACAGCAGGACCAGCAGAATTGTACACATGTTTGAATTTAATCTTGTCACGAAATGAATACGCGAATTTTTCCGGACTCTAGTTATGGGTCATTCTTTACACTGCATGTAGTAGGTGACATTCTCGCTCAGCACTCTGGCCGGTTTAATTTAGTTAATGCTTGCCTTTGCTGATAAGGCTTTTAGTTTATTATTTTATGTTTATGTTACACACTGTTAAACTTAAAATCATTTTCGGTATATGTTCTTTGAATTGTTCTGACATTGTGGCAATGTGCAGTTTGATTTAAAACATTATTCTGGACATACGTAATTACTGGTTTGAACTGTACGTCATTGAAAAAATAAATGGTTATCTGCAAAGTCGATTTACGGACGATAGTTTAACGTGACGTCATAACAAAACATTGATGAAATTATAGTTTATTTAAAGTACTAAATTTAAAAGCTACTTGTGAAAGCCCGCCTTAACCTATTTAATATAATAGTAGATTCTAGGCCAATCGAGTGGAAGAGAGATAGATGCGGCGCAAGCGTAATATGAGCGTAACGGGACACAACGTAACGGGACAAATTGCGAAACGGGACTCTTTTTCGTGCGTGCAGCCGGTCGGTGTTCATCGATTTATTAGACGTCACGTCAAAAAACAGAAGAATGTACAAAGAAAAAAGAATAGACAAACACACAAAAAAATCGTCCTCAAATAGTCAAAGCCATTTTCAAAACCATTCCCTGTATATATTTTCTCCATCAACTGCGTAGATTAATAAGCTTATCAAAACTAAATAAAGTCCAACCATTGAATATTCGATTATATTTGCCATGTTTAAAAGAAATGTTTTAAATTGTAACACCAACTAAAATATAAAATAATGCGTAAATTTTCTATATAAATACTCAGTTTTATCTCTAAAAATCTATTTAATTCCGTGGACGGAAGTAATCAGGAAAAAAAAATGTATCACAGACGAACACAGTGGGCTAAACAACGACGAGACAGTTGCAAACAATAAAAGTGAATACAAACAACCTGTAACAACACACAGTGACAAACACAGGGAACCCAAAAAACGATACTAAAACAAACAAAAATCTGGACAAGGCAACGAATAATGCAACATTCCTCTACGTGACTTTTGAACTAATCTTTTTATACAAGATATATTTCCTCCAAAAACTTAAGTTTTTCTCAACAGTGGGCCGCGTTTGAAATGGGAAAAAAAAAATTATCGTCACGGACGAGCCAAGTGTTGTAGAGCGCACGTCGGCTGGCGGACGGACAGATGACGGACGGACGCGAAGTTCTATTGCAATTTAGCCTTAGAAGCGCCGGCGGGTAGCAGCCGGTAGACCGGTAGACCAAAGGTCGATTGTCCTTACAAGTTTTGGGGGGGGGGGGGGGGGGGAATGACTTTCGGCGAGTGGACTGCCGGCCACAAAAGACGTTTCCGTTCAAGACTTTAACTTTCAGCGAAACGATTTTCCGGGCCTTTCAGTCAGTCGGTCAATCCTCCTGTCGCCGGAACCAACGTTTATTTTTTCCCCAGCGAGATGGTTTTCCGGAATTTTCGGTCAAAACAACGCCAGTCAAAAATTGACTTTTCGGTTTGAAATGGCTATTCGGCAAAATTACTTTCGGCCTTCTTCATACCGGTCAATGTGCATGTTATCGGAGTTAACACATTTCCCCTGCGAGATTACACACACACATACATATTTACATATATATATGTATGTGTGTGTGTATTCACCCGGAATTTTGGTCAAATGAACGTCGATCAAGTGACTTATTACGTAGTTGAAAATTACTTTCGGCAAACTCCGCTTTTTTTTCCGGCCTTTCTGATGCCTGTCGGTTCAATTTGCCTGGTACCGGGAGTTAAATCCTGAATTTTTCTTTCTTTCAAGAATTCGGGTCTAATCAAGTTCGAACGAACTTTCGGTAAAAATTATTATTATTATTATTATTATTATTATTATTATTTCGTTCTCTTCTCTTTTAGATATAACATTTCAGCCAAAAACCCGACTTCAGCGGTCAGCCCTCGCTGGTGCCAAAAAAAAAAAATAAAGCGTCCGGCGCCGAAAGGCATCGACGCAGATTGACGGCAGTCGGCGGCGAGGCCTAACGAAGTCCTCGTTAATTTAGGAGAGAGAGGGGGGGGAAGGGGGGGGGGAGAGAGCCCGACCGAGTGGGGGAGGAGGGAGGGGGGTGGAAGTGGGTTTTGTCGGAGGGGAAGGGAAGGGGGGAGGTCTGGCTCAGAAATTGTTTATTAACTATTAACTTTCCAAGTCGCGGAACGAGGTCGCCGAAAGTGCAAGTAATACGAGAGTCCCCGTCCAGTCCATGAGGTCTTCGGGGGGGGGGGGGGGGGGGTAGGGGGGTCGACTTGGCGCTGCAACGCCACAGTTACGCAAGGACGCAACGCAGCGGGCAGGTGTATCCGCTGTAATTTTTTTCGACGTGACAACGTCTAATAAATCGATGAACGCCGGCTGCACGCACGAAAAAAGTGTCCCGTTACGCACATTGTTCCGTTACGCTGTGTCCCGTTACGCACATTGTTCCGTTACGCTGTGTCCCGTTGCGCTCATTGTACGCTTGCGCCGCATCTATCTCTCTTCCACTCGACTGTTTATAAAGTGAAGTAAAAAGTTAATGTGGTTTTCATTGCTTATTACAACAATAATTTCGGCAATAAAGGTTAATTATTCTTGCATTAAAAAAATCTGATTACTAGTATAATTTCAAGTATATTTATTCTTTTATTATTAAAATAAAAATGATTCAATTTTATTCATTAAAGTATGCAATCATTTCATCAATGTTTTGTTATGATGTTGTCACATTAAACTATCGTCTGTAAACCGACTTTACAGACAACCAATTTTTTTTTTATTGTAAACGAAACACAAAAATATTCACGTAAAATCACAGATATTTGTAAATATTCGTACATTATACATGAAAGCGACTGTATCACTACAAAAAAAAATATATATATATATATATATACCTACTTTTTATGCCTTGTGTTGTTCCAGTGTCTATAATAGTTAAAGTATTTTTTTTTTTGTAAACCGTTACACACTCTTTTGAGATGTGCTCCTTTCCTCGTTTAAGATTGGCCTTCTAGGAGTGATGTCGACACAAAAGGGCAACGTTGCCGCACACTTACAAAAGAGATTTTTCGCATAACCCGAAACTGTTGATACCCACCATAGCAGTTTCAAGAACAGGCATTTTAACTGTCCAGCCGGAATGGAACCATCGGGATCGTTTCTCTTTGAAGAATTATTTCAAAGTGGCTTCTGAACTGGCGCGCAGTCTTCTCGTCGTGCACAGAGTGGTAACCATAACATTATACGGCGGGGAAAAGGAGATAAAGTTGTAATGCAAGTTTCTAGAGTGCTTTCAAAAAATCTGTACCGGTTGTTATAACGTTTACACTGATTTTTTTTAAACTTTTACAAGGAAATTCCTTGGCCAAAGATATAACTTGTAAAACATTGTACCATGTGTAATTTTTCAAAGCTCTACCTTGTCGTTTTACAAGTGATATCGTTGTCAACTGAGTTTCGAAGGATTTTCTTTGTAAAAGCACAAAACTTGTTTGAAACCAATTTAACTCTTCTAAAAACACCGTTTATTGAATGAAACGCGGAAACTTCCCTCGGCGTATATTTAAAATGCTTTTCCTAAAGAAACAAGACACCAGTTGGATATCTTGAGCATTTCTCAAATAGCTTGATTTTATTTTCTGAACCATTGCACATCGTATAGGTGCCCAGGTTTGCAGGCCCCTTAAGGGCGTGCCTCCCATTTCAGGTCATGATTTTATATTTATATTAATCACTGATCAACTGATAGACTTTTTCAATTGTTTAAATATCACGAAATGAAAAAAAAATATTTATATATACAGCCCATACTATTTTTGAATTATAAGCTGCCAAAGTTACATTTTTAATGTTTTTGGGTTGTACAAATTATGATAATTTAATTTATTACAGAACTGAAACCTTTTAGGTTTAACTGAAATGCCACTGGCTACTTCATGATATGGTTTGCATTTCCATCACAAAAACTCGTTTCATGTTTCTTGGCTGTCAAAATCATAACAAATTTGAGAATTTTGAAATGTCAGGTAAAATTAAGTAATATTTTCTGAAAGAAATTCAAACCATTTCTTGAAGTAGCCAGTAGCATTGGAGTTAAACCTAAAAAGTTTTATTTTTTTTTAATAAATTAAATTCTCCTTATTTGTACAACCCAAGAACGTAAAAAATGTATTTTTGGCAGCTAATTATGCAAAATGTATGCGCTGGATATATTTTTCATTTCGTGAAAGTTAAACAATTGAAAAAGTCTACAAGTTTATCTGTAATTACTGTAAATATAAAATCTTGACCTGAAATGGGAGGCACGAATAATGCGCTCTATATAACAGGATATCCATAGAAACATACACATGACTCCGACTTGAGACACGCTGGTGGAATGACGGAATAAGAGGGTTGCTGTAGACCTTTTGAGTTTCTGGACGATAAGTCTTAATACACCAAGAGGACATCGTTGAATGATTTGCTACCAGCACACTTCACAAATTTACAAGTCCCAACAAATTGTATAAGATCATTGGTAGTTTTCAGATTGCTAGTTTTTAACATTTTGTAGAAGAAACGTTTCAATTGTAATAACTCTTGAAAGTTTGCATTATTTAACTATAAAATAACTAACTAATAATTAATAATTTTAGTAATGATATGTTAAAAATCATTTTCAATTGTAGAAAGTATTTACTACATTAAATGAGTTTATTTTACATATTTTTACAGACTATGTACTTGGACAACACCTATGTAATATAGTTTGAAAAAATATATCTTTCAAGAATACAGTACAATTTTTTTAGTTTTAATTTATTATTTTCTTAATTTGTTTCTTCTTTATTTCTTATTGTATAAAATCAAACTAAAAAAACAAGTAAATGAAATAATGAATATTATAAATTAAAATAGAACAATAAAATAGAACAAGTGCGTATTTCAGCTAATTTCACGACGCTCACACTGTTTACTTCGCTGCATAGCAAGAATACCACGCGCATGTGCTTGGAATATTGGACGCTACTTGTTGCTAACGCTCGCACTGGCCTGTAACAGGTATACTACGCGCATGCGTTCGAGTGCCACGCATTCACTCTCGCTCTGTCTATTTCGATTCCACCTCCACAGGAGAGTTGAACGTTTAACGCAACAGTGCTTTCATACCCCCTCCATGGTAGCGTTAAACGTTTAACGCAACCTTGTTGGAAGTCGCATTAGAAGTATAACTTCAATAAAAATAAATAAAGGCAAACCTGACCTCGGATAACACAGCGACAGCCAGACGAACCGAACGATGATACCTAAAAAAATGTGAATTTAACTTTTGACATAGGCTGATTTTTTTTAATGTTTGCTCGCGTATTAATATTTCTCCCACGTGTTATTGAGGCTTTTATATGACATACAGTGTAACCAGCAATGGCGTATATCTAAAAAAAACTTTTTATCAATCTAAAATTTAAAAAAATATATATTATTACATATACATATTCGACAGTTAATACATTTTTTGTGAGTAACTACGTTAAAAAAAATTCAACAGCTTACACAAAAAAATTTCTTGTATGTTTAAAAATATTTCTTTGGAAATTATGAATAGTTGTAAATATATGTACAACACAGCTACGGTTATTTCTGCATACATGAAATACAATTCTGAAAACAATTCTGAATATTTCTTTGTGGCGCTTCAGAAAATTAGAGCGTGATTTTAAAATTTTGATTTATGATCCAAACAAGCATACGTGTCTCAAACGTTCGGCAAAGACAGAAGAATGTTCCACAAACGTACATATTAGTGTGCACAGTTAATACTGGGAAGCTATTCAGGGAACGGTGGTTTGCAAGTAACTCCCAACTAATGTCAAGTAGTGGGGCAACACGAACCATAAAAATGTCCCGGGCAAGAATCCGAACCCAGTACTACTGCGAAAAAAAAAAATATTTTTTTTTTTTCACCCCGTGGCGATACAGTTAAGTACTCGCCGGCCATCGTCTGTCGATCTAGCATAACGGTAACCTTTCAGAATCACCGACTCTACGCTCTACGCTCTACGCTTCATCGGGCCATTTGCATTCGTTCGGACTCTCGCCAAGAGGGGAGAGAGAGGGAGAGAGAGAGAGAGAGAGACCGAGATTCTAACCCCGGAAGTGTTCGGGACGAACGCCCGGGTCATAAAGATAACGCGAGATACGTTCTAGAAGGCGGCCCTCGCAATGAGACCATCGAAAACGCCAAAAAAAAAAAAAAAAAAAAAAAAAAAATGAAATAAGGAAAAACCTGCAAACACGTTTCAAAATAGAGAGTTGGAACTGTACTCGTGCGACAAGTTTAAAATACTTTATTTCACACTGAGGCACGTAGTTAGCATAAATACATCTGAGGGGGTAGGGGTAGGGGGGAGAGGGGGGGGGGTGGATGAGGATTGCCAGCAGATAGTGGTTGTAGAATGTTGCATACTGCATGCTCTGAAGCTCCACCAATGCAGTTTTGCACTGGCCCGGGAGAAGAGGGGGGAAAAAAAACCTGTTTCGGAGCGGTGAACAACTGCTAAAAACCAGACAGTCGGGAGCGTTTACCAACACATATGTACACCTGGAAGAAAATTTATCTTATTTTTCTAGAAAAAAAAATACATACGCGTACAACTTATCATAATGTTCCCAGGTTCCCTGATCCGAGAACCGGCAGATCCGTGTTTATTAATTCTTGAACTGACTTAACTATTAACGATTTCCCGGGCACACATACGGTGCGCAGAGTTTCAGAGGGGGAGAAAGAAAAAACTGCTCGAGATATTCCAGTGGCGTCTGTTTACACTGTTTCCGTATGTCGTTTTTTACCTGGCCAAAATTGGTGTTTTCAGAATAAAATTTCGTCATGAAAAATCCGGTTTAGATTCTTGATAGCACTCCAGGGACTTTCATTACACCCTTATCTCCATTTCTCCGCCGTGTAATGTCACGGTCGCCGCTCGATGCACGACGAGAAGACTGCGCGCCAGTCCAGAGGAGACACCGCGCTAGAAGCACCAGCGAGCGTCGCGCTTATCATCCCGCCTCGCTGGCACAGATACAGCCCTGACGAGGCGGGACTGTGAATGCTGGTTCTCACTCTGAAAGTTTGTTATTTAATTTCTTTGTTATCATTTTTAACTAAGGAATATCCTGTAAATGTATTTAATTAATTTTTAATTCTTTTAATCATATTAATGTTTTATATTTTATATATTTTTTACATTTTAATTCATGTAAACATATGAGCATTTTAATTCCTGTAAGCATAATTAATTAAAACAATTTTAGGGGATTAACATTTAATTATGGGCTATTCCTAGAAAACAATTATTAAGAAAGATCTCTTCCACATTTTGGGTATCAAATTTTCTCACCATGCATTCATTTGAATTTTATTATTATTATTATTTTTAGAATTTTTAAATGTCATGCAAGTCTTGCAATCATGAAAAATAGTAAGGACCTTTTTTAAAAACCATTATTTGATGTTGTTTAGTCAGTATCTGTTGATAAATTTTTTAAACAAAACGTAGAATGAAAGTGATCCATTGAATGAATTCAAAGGAAAAATACTTATAATAGTAATGACAAGAATAACTTAACCAACGAGGTGCGTGAAGCCATAATACTCAGTAAAAAACGCAATTCAGATTCGACATTTTTTAATGCTTGGGTTTACGCTGGAAAGAAAAAAAAAGGTACTTTTAAAAAAGATTCCTTTGGAAACCAGTTGCCAGAAAAAAAATGTTTTATACTACAAGAACCATATTGTAACTTTGAAAAACACATGGTTATCGTTATTTATGCATAAAAAAATGCAATTTTCGATATAACACTAAGTATTACTTTAAAAAATTGGTGCATTAGTTTATATTTTAATTGATGTTTCATTCAAGCATAATTTTTTTTTAACCATGGAAAATTTTTATCGATTATTCAAGAATTGGACATTTGTGCTTATTAGTGTGCGCAATTAATACTGGATAGTTATTACGGAAACGGTTTACATAAAATTTGTATTGGAGCATAAATTCCCGTGTAAGAATCCGAACCCAGTATTAATGTGAACACTTTTTCGGTAGTGATACAGTTGTTTTCATGTAAATGTACATACATATTAAAAAATATCTGTGATATTTCATGAATATTTCTGTTCCATTTACAAAAAAAAATTATCACCGTGCATATAATGCGATTATGGCCACAGTAATGTTGCGGTCTTTAGATTTTTTTTACTGTGGTGGTTTTCAAAAGTTCTGCATTAAATTTCTTTTTATTTTCGGGCCTTGGGGGGGGGGGGGGAGGAACCATATTTTTTTCCCTCGAAGCCTTTGATATCTTTTGTTGGCCCTGGAAAGACCAAGGTTGATTTCTACAAACGGTAAAATGACAGGCAATGATATTAAATGTATTATTATCTCATAAAGGTTTCTCAAAAAATTATAATTCGACATAAAGAAAACTACGGAACCTAACTCTTGATCAGCGTGATACGCCATTAAAAGCAGAGGGACGGAAAATTCGGGTGTCAGGTTAAAATTCTAAGTCCTGTGTATGATGCGCCCTCATATGCTTCCCTGTTGGCTGATTACTCACTGTAGAACCTCCCCTTCTTCTGAGTGTGTCGATGCGATTTGGTCTCTCTACAGCTAGCTGGTTGCTGATTGGTACACAGTTGTAGAGGGACTGTCGAAAAAAAAAGTGTGATGCAATCGTCAAAAGCAAAGTCTCTAGTTATGATGTTCACTAATTTTTTGTATCACGTGCACTTCCTTGTCATTTTCACAGGAATTCAAAATGGATGGAAAAAAATTATTCGGGCCAGGACCTTTTGGAATGTGTCTTATGTCCTACCACAACGAAAGTCCGCTCCGTTAGAAAATAGTTTAATTATGTATTTTGCTAAATATTTTAGAAACAATTATTATTATTATTATTATTATATTTGTTACTCCTTGTAAGATAATTGGAACACTGTAAGTTCATTTTCACGATATGTAGCGAATTCATGATTTTTTTTTGGAGATGAGCAATTTTTAAAATATATTTTAAAAATGTAAAACTTGAACACAAGTATTAAAAAACTTACATTACTATTGACACTAACATGCTGACGTATGGACCTACAGAATTAGCCGTGGAGCGACTTTTGACATAGATGTTTCACGTTAAACCAACGACCGTATCTCTCGACACAGTCCCACACAATTTTTTTAAAACCAGAAATTCTTATATAAAAAGTGGCACTTATGAAAGGCAGATCCTTAAAATACCACTTGCTCATAATTATATCCTAATACGTGATCAAAGAGAAGACATCTCTCTCAATTTTGTATGCTCAGTGGTCATAAATTGAGCCATGCATTAGTAATTTTAAGCTGATTAATAAGTTGCCTCAAAGGGAGACCATGGCTCCTCTCTGGATACGCCATTGGTACCTTTAAAACATTATGCAATTAATAAAACGCTCAAACGCTACACACACTGAATATTCAGGATGGGGGATTGGAGATTTATATTCCCTCCTTCCCAAACTTAAATCCTAAATGTATATCAAAATCTGACATCCTCATTAACAATAGAAAATAATTTTGAACGCAAGCAGCAAGAAAATTGGTTCAAACCCATCCCCCTCCCCCCGAAAAGAAATTCTGTGTACACTCTTGGCTGAGCATTTATGAAGAAGAAAAAAAGCTCCTGTTCACAAAATTAAAGTTTCCTAAAAAAAAAAAAATATATTTTCACTGATATAATACTGCTATCAAATATTTAAAACAAAATTACAATGTTGATACTGCTGAACAGACATAAACATTCTGCCACCTATTGAATTTAGGTGACGGCTAACCAAGTTCCAAAAGGGGGGGGGGGGGATTAGTCTAGGAGCTGTCTCGGCTTTATGTGCAATGAAAGATTTCTAATCCAGCATCCCATGGAGTTGCTTGGCTTCTGGGTTGTAGCCGCGTAGAAGGCGAAGATATCACCGACGTTTCGGTCGACATTGCATTCGCCATCAACAGGGAGAAGTTACCTAACTGAATTTATTGCAAGTTCTCCTATCCTTTTAATACTCCCGCCTGAAAGGGTAATGTTTCCCGATTGACTACAGCCTTTGGGTTGCCAATCGGAGCTAGGCTTCTGTGATTGGCTGAGAGTGCTGGCCAATCGATGGCCTCTTTCTTCTCTTCTGGTTGGCTGGGCGATCTGTTGGTGGGTGCAGAGATAGGTTTCAAGGATTTCTGTAATAGTTGGTCTCTCAGCATTCCATGTTTTCGGAACGTTATATAATCAGGTGCCAATCAAGTATTTAATGTTAAAATTTCTTTTCGAGTTGATTCTGGCTGTTCACCTTGGACCAGATCGCATTCCTGCTCTTCTAGCGTTTTAAGTACGCTCTGAGTTTATCGTTACCACCGGTTGTTAATTTCAATACAGCGTATGCTGTTTTTTCGGAGGGTTACATTTCACATTTTTTCGCATTTCCATAAACAATATTCCCGCTAAGTGTCTCGCCTAGTCAGAGGGTTTCATCTGTGTCAGTGAGACGGGATGATAAATGATTCTAGCGCGGTTATCTCCTCTGGACTGGCACGCAGTCTTCTCGTCGTGCATCGAGCGGCGACCGTGACATCACACGGCGGAGAAATGAAGATAAAGGCGTAATGCAGGTCCATTGAGTGCTTTCGCGAATCTGTACCGTGCGCTTCACGCCTAAAAATCTATTCTGAAAAGATGTGTTTTACCAATTCTCGCTCTTCCTAGAAACACAGTTTAGAACCAAAACACGGAAACATAAATACTCGTTCACCCTCAGCGTTTTCTTAAAATATTCTTCGTAAACAGACACCACATCATATATGGACACGGTGTTAGTCATGTGGTACACTGCCCATATTTTGGCCCGCATGCATGCAGCCAGTAGAACACTTCAAAATACACAGAACGTTTTCCATGACACATACGCAGTTTTGAGATCAAACCCGTTTCACAGTCACACTTTTGCAAGTGCACAGTTACCCCCCTCCCATGTGAGAGTATTCTTAATTCTAGGTTGGTGAAGGAGAGTGGGTGGGGGGGTCGTCCTGGCTGCAGTTTTTTTCTAATCACTTGGTTTTTTCCTCTGGAGCTCTGCACATTGTACATGTGTGTGTCTGGGCAAAATGGGAAGGGGGGGGGGGGGAGCCTAAAACCACGTGCTTTGACGTTCGGATCACAGACCTCTCAAGGTGTCTGATCCCAGCGTGGGAAACTAAGGAGCGAGGCGCGTTTATGGTATCGGAAGGTCACTGCCTAATTGAAGGAGAGTGAAGGGGGTATGCTGGAGAAGTAGTAGGGGAAGAAGGAGGAGGGGAAATAACAGTTTCACAAGGCTCCTGGATTCCGCAAAAGGCAGGCCGGTGTTGAGGGTGGGTGGGGGGGGGAATCAGGAGGTTTGGGGGGGGGGGGGGAGAGATAGAAGGTAAACTGGTCGCAACAGCTGGGAGACCTGTGGGATGTAATCCGCTCCGTGATGAATATGTTAAAAGGTTTTTATTTAAATAAAAAAAACAGTTATAAAAATGGCGTGAGAAGCAACTTTGTATCAAAAGGTTGAGGATACGGTGGTAGCTTGGTATACCGCGTCTCATTCGTAGACTGCAGCGCACAGAGATAAAAATAATTCTTTAATTTTACATACGATTTCATTGGAAAACGTCTGACAAAAATAGTGTAACTTTGTACAACACATGGCTATAATTATTTTTAAAACTATAAAATACGTTTTTTTTAATAAAATATTTAATTTATATATAATATATTTTTCTTACGAAAATTTGCACATAATTTTAATATTTTAATTGATTTTAAAAACAAGCATAATATTTTAAACCATTCATAATATAATCATTTATTCTATAATTTCACTTTACTATGTTTTATCATGCTAATTAATGGAGCAATTAACACCGGAAAGCTAATCGGGGAACGGTTACAAATACCTTTAACTGTTGGAAGAATTACAAAGCATGTATGTCCGAGTAATAATATGTACCCAGTATTCCTGCAAATGCTATTTTTTAGTGATCAAAATGTTCGCAGGCTTTCACGGCCATTGTCTGAAGTATCTTGGCTTCTGGGTTGTAGCCGCGTCCTTAGCAAATAATTCACCGGCGTTTCGGTCGACATTGCAGTCGCCCATCATCAGGGAGCAGTTAACTACCTACCAACTGTAGTTAGGTAAACTGCTCCCTGATGATGGGCGACTGCAATGTCTACCGAAACGCCGGTGAATTATTTTCCAAGGAGTAGTAGGTAACTGCTCCCTGATGATGGCGACTGTAATGTCTACCGAAACGTCGGAGAATTATTTGCAAAGGGGTAGTAGGTAACTGCTCCCTGATGATGGGCGACTGCAATTTCTACCAAAAGGTCAGTGAATTATTTGCCAAGGAGTAGTAGGTAACTGCTCCCTGATGATGGGGACTGCAATGTCTACCGAAACGTCAAAGAATTATTTGCAAAGGAGTAGTAGGTAACTGCTCCCTGATGATGGCGACTGTAATGTCGACCGAAACGTAAGGTGAATTATTCGCAAAGGAGTAGTAGGTAACTGCTCCCTGATGATGGCGACTGCAATGTCGACCGAAACGTAAGGTGAATTATTTGCCAAGAATTAGTAGGTAACTGCTCCCTGATGATGGCGACTGCAATTTCGACCGAAACGTAAGGTTAATTATTCGCAAAGGAGTAGTAGGTAACTGCTCCCTGATGATGGCGACTGCAATGTCTACCGAAACGTCGGAGAATTATTTGCAAAGGAGTAGTAGGTAACTGCTCCCTGATGATGGCGACTGCAATGTCGACCGAAACGTAAGGTGAATTATTCGCAAAGGAGTAGTAGGTAACTGCTCCCTGATGATGGCGACTGCAATGTCTACCGAAAAGTAAGGTGAATTATTTGCCCAAGGAGTAGTAGGTAACTGCTCCCTGATGATGGCGACTGCAATTTCGACCGAAACGTCGGTGATTTTTTTTTTATCCCAAGGACCGCGGCTACAACAACCAGGCTATGTACTTCGAGGTATTCTGATGTCGGCAAGAGCCAGGGTGGCAACAGTGCACGCCATCATGCTGCCGGGTGCTGCTATCCAGGCGCGAGGCAAGACTAGTCGTCCCGCCTCTTCGAGGGACAGACCCGTGTGGGGGGGGGGGAGAGACTAACCCCCCCCCCCCCCCCCCCCCCGGGACGGTCTTGGGCGCGGCTCCCGTCTCAGTCGTCCCCACACATATCACTCTCCTCGGCGCTAATCGCTCCCAGCAGCGCTTCTCCCCCCCCCCCCCCCCCCCCCCCCCCCGGCCAAGCCAACCACAACCTTGCTCTCATGAGATTCTTCCTTCGGAAAACCAGGCGCGAGCCCACACATAATTTGTAAAAAACACTACAAGAAAACACACTGTCCACGGACTTACGTGGGGAGAGAACTTGAATTCGTTAACTGATAGCCCAATTAGGTTTTTATTACAGTTTAAATTAATTACTAATATTTTACATATAATAAATAATTATACTTAATAAACGTCCATACACAAATCACTACTAGCACTTAAAAAAAAAAAGTTTATTATTCTCAAGTTGGTTCACTCAATGTCAGGTCAAGTTCCGCAGATCGCGCACTCATCACCGTTACATCACGCCTGTCCACTCACACACAGTTTCGCGCCACTCGGTCGCCCGCACTCTTCACGATCTCCAGTCGAACTCCGCGTCGCGCAACTCTCGAAAGGAGGGGGGGAGGGGGGTTCTCTCAGCCTCTTCGCCGATGTCGCGCTTCCCTCTTCGCTCGGGAACTCCCGCAGAGGCCGGCGTCACGGCTTTAAGGGGCCCGCCTCCTCAGGGATGTTATCTGTGCCAGCGAGGCGGGATGATAAGCGCGACGCTCGCTGGTGCTTCTAGCGCGGTGTCTCCTCTGGACTGGCGCGCAGTCTTCTCGTCGTCACAGGATAACTGTGAAATTTGAGCGGTGACCTTAACATTATATAGCAGAGAAATGAAGATAAAGGTGTTATGCAAGCCCCTTAAGTGCTTTCAAGAATCTGTACTGATTGTTTTATGCCTAAAAATTACTCTGAAAACACGCGTTTTAGCCATTTTAACGCTTCTAAAAATACAGTTTTAAAAACTTAATCTGAAATTAAAAGTACTTTTCGGCCCTCAGCGAACTCTTAAATGATATTCGTAAATAGGCTCCACTCGGATATCTTGAGTAGTTTTCAAATCGCGTTGTTTTTCCTGAAGCTCTGCACACCGTATGTGTGCCCGGGTAGGCGGGGAACTTAAGTACTGTGGCGGCCCTCTTCTCGAACCGACGAGAGCGGCTGTGACGGAGTCGCCGTCATCCCGGACCGGACCCGACGCACCGAAACATCGAGAAGGACTGTCGCTTGTTCTCTCCACTCCGCGCGGCGGCCCGCCGAAATTTAACCAAGGCCGCTCGGCGATAGATAAAGGCGACGAGGGAGGAGGATGATGCAGGGGGTGCAAAAGGGCTGGAGAGGAGGTGGTAGCGAGGACCCTTGTAATCCGGCCAGGCACGCGTGACATGCATTACGTCAGCGGACGGCGCGTGACGTCAGCGGTCGTGCGGGGCCGCCAGCCAGCTCCGAACCTGGCGCGCGTCGCGGTCCTGCCTGCTTTCGTAACACAATTGTAAACTTTGTACGACACATGGCTAATGTTATTTTTTACATTCATGCAATACTTTTTTTTCTAGAAAATACTAAGTATTTCTTGTGGAAATTGGTGCATCCTTACTAATATTATAAATGCGAAAGTAGCTCTGTCTGTCTGTCTGTCTGTCTGTTTGTTACCTTTTGCCGACTGAACGGCTGAACGGATCGTAATGAAATCTGGCAAGGAGATAGATTATATCCTGGGGATGGACATAGGCTATATTTTGTCTAAAAAAATAAATTTTAAACGGGTTAAAAAATATATATCTTAATTTTATGTAATGTGTGTCATAGATATACAAACTGTTAGTGTCATTCCTCTATGTCTGCCGAGCAAAAGCTTTCAAGCCATTACGTTACGTTTTGCTATTGTAAGGAACTAAGTAGAGAGTAAGAAAAAAATAAAGATCTTGACAGTTTGTAGTGTCGCCATATTTGTTTCAATTTTCAATACCGTTTTTGTATATAATTTAAATTGCAAAAAATAATGTTTCATAGACACATAAATAGTGAGTGTGTGTCATTTCTCTATGTCCACGAGGTCTCGCCGCGTCAATTTTCTCCTTGGGGCGAACCCGTCCGCTTACTTAAATAAATAGCTTTTATCGTTGAATGATTTCATGATTTATTTCATGAAAATCTGCTCTCATAAAAAAGTTAGTTTTATAGACATTTAATAGGTGTCTCGCTCTCTCTGAAGATCAATCTATGAATCGTTACAAATTTATTTCCTTTATTTTTTTTAGTTTGATTTGATACAATATGATTTCACTAAAAATCAATTTCTACCCATTCCTATTTTCATTTCCACATTACGAAGTTTCACTTCTTCCACGCGAAGGTACTCCACGCAATATTTTTGCATGCAATTAAAAACTATTTTTTAATGATGCCAAAGAAGTACCTATAACTTCTCATGCGCGTACCTAAGTAAACGCACCCATTTTTTTTATTTAATTTCTTCTATATATATTTTTTCTCCCTACCAAGGGCACTCATAATTCTTTTAAATTTCAGGTTTTTTTTTTTCAATGTCATTCGTGTTGTACAATTTTTTTTTTGTCAAATTGGTCATTATTTATACTTTGTTTCATTTTGGAAACATACGTATTTTAGGTATTATGACAAATAAAAAAAATTAGTTTCACTAACATTCTTAGGTTTTTATTGTGTGGATAGTTTCAAGTTTAATATTATGTAGGTACATAAATTCTTAAACTTATAAATTTCTTCGAAATTTATTCATTCTATTTGTCAATATTGTTATTTTTTTACAGTACCTACTTATTTGCAAGGAGTTTGGTTTAGTGTTTATAATTTAACTGCTGAGCGTCAAGAGTCTTAAGGCTGCTGAGACCGAAGACCAGAAATATTTATCAATTATGTTATATATTGTTGAAAAATTTGAATTTTACTATCTCAGGAAAATTGATTTTTTTATTAATTAGAATAGTTACGTGTAATTGCCATCTTCCTTTATTTCATATTAAACATTATGTTTGGTTGAGTGTGAGTTAATTTTATTTATGTATGTTTTAATTTCATTTAATTTCTTATATATATATATTCTTACCTACCTACTTATATTAAATTTCAGGCGGATGTTAACATTGTCATTCCAGTTGTATAATTGTTTTGTCAAATTAGTTGTTATTTATACTTTTTGTTTTATTTTGGACTATGTTTTTTTTTTACTTAATTCAAAGATTTGTGGTGTGTACAGGGAGTGATATCTCTATTAATTTCTATACTCCTTTGGATAAGTGGAATATTGCCACCACAGTTTTACATATAAACAAATCCTACAAATGTTTTAAACATTATGACAAATAAAAAATAGTTTCACAAACATCCTTAGTTTTTTTTTGGTGTGTATAGTTTGAAGTTTAATATTATGTATGTACGAAAATTCTTAAACATACAGTTATTTATTAATTTATTTAGATAATTATTCATAGGTAGGTAATAACCTTTCTATTTGTCAATATTGTTATTATGGTAGATAGGAGTACAGTAAATGCCTACATTCTTATATTCCTTTATATCTTCGATTTGGAGTGTTTCCGAGCCATCACCCCCCCCCCCCCCTCCCAGGTGGTTAAAGCCCCAAAATTTCGAAAGTTTAAAAATTTTTAAAAATCAATCTCTTTCGATTTTAAGTGTTTTCGAGCCATTCAGGGTCCTCGAACACCCCGCCCCCCTCTGGGAACAAAGCCCCAAAATTTCGACAATTTCAGGAATTTCAAATATCTATTCTTTCGAGATGGAGTGTTCCAAACCATTCGAGGTTCTGAACATCCAATTTCCGCAAAAGTGAAAGCCCCAAAATTTCGAAATATTAGAATATATATAATTGAATGTTGGTATGTATGACGTCGATAAACTCTTACACCGTTTGACCGATCGCCATGAAAGTTGGCACATCGAAGTGTTTTTATCATGGAGAAGATTTTTATACTAACCATTTTTTTTGTAACTCGCCGCTAGATGGCGCTGTAGCGCATCAACTTCTAAACCTTTCAACCGATCGCCATGGGTAAACAGAAAACCATAGGTCACAGATACACAAACAGTAATTATGTGTCATTTCTTAATGTCCACCACACTGGACATATCGCTATCCATTTTGCTGTAACTCGCGGACAATATATCACCCGGTGTTCAGCCCGGGCAAAGCCGGGTACTGCAGCTAGTAATTTTATATTTTGATTGATGTTTCATTCAAACTGTTTTTTTTTAACCATGGAAGAGATAATCGAATATCCAACAATTTGACTTTATTACACCGTATCATAATTTTTATTATGAGCGCAGTTAAAAAATTGGAAAACCATTCACGGAAGTGTTGAAGGTACTCAGCTGCGGAACAGACGCCGGCTCCACAGACTGATTCCTCCATGGAGGCGAAGCCAGGGTTGCACGGAGCTGAATCGACCGGTTGTGACCCAGAAAAAGACGCCAATTTATTGCATCGAAGCGGCGCCGAACGAGAGGCGCTCACCTTGTTTTTTTGAGGTCTTCGCAGCAGGCGGCGGCCCCACCTTTCCCTTTCTAAAAACGACAACTGGAACACTTTAAAAAAAAAAGACACGTGGGCTAGTTTTTTTTTTTTTTCCGGTACTCGCCAGAGATTGTGTATCATCTTAACATCGGCAACGAGCAGAGTCCTGTTTTCTCCTGTTGCAAATACGCTTGGGTATATTTCGAAAACTCGGACACGAAACATTTTTACGTATAATTTTTGACGTGACAACGTCTATTAAATCGATGAACTCCGGCTGCACGCACGAAAATGTGTCCCGTTACGCTATGTCCCGTTGCGCTATGTCCCGTTACGCTCATTGTACGCTTGCGCCGCATCTATATCTCTTCCACTCGATTGGAACATCCATCGATTTGACTTTTTCCAGGCACATTAAACTTGAAACACTCCCATTCGTTTCCTACTTTTCCTATCGTCGTCCTATCCTTAACAGAATAACACAGATTGGAATAAGTTAAATAGCAAACATGTATAAAAGTTATAGTTAAAAATAATCTCTTCGTTAAAGTAATATACATATTTGAATTAATGAGTGCAAATAAAAGTAAATTCATCAATTAAATTGTAGATTTCATTTAACTCCTACTTTGTATCCGTACAAAATAGGTAGTGATAATTCAATAAAAAAAAGATTCAATTTTATTCATAAAAGTATGCAATAATTTCATCAATGTTTTGTTATGACGTTGTCACGTTAAACTATCGTCCGTAAACCGACTTTACAGACAACCAATTTTTTTTTTCACCGTGATGATGTGGAACTGAATGCAACCCCACGCAACTGAATTGCAGCGGGAATCAGAAGGAGGTGAAGGGTCGTTCGTGAAAGTCGGTGCTGACCGGTTTACACGCGCGTGTATCAGTCGGAGGGGCAATTAGTCTCCAGTTAATCACCGCCGCACGTCGGGGCAATACGGAAGCGCGTTGCCTCGTTGTCGTTGTACCGGTGGTGGGAGGGGCGAAATTAAGGATGGTTGGTGAAGGAGGGGGGGGGGAAGCGGGGACGCTACAGTCATTAGCCAGCGAGAAGACGAAGAAACCAATTACTGTAAGCCGGGAAGCCGGTATGTACAAGTGGATTACCGCCCGTGTCCGCAAGAGATGCATCACCTTAAATGCCGGGTTTATTAAACTACGTAAGTGACGCAAGAACGCTAGAATCGCACCACGCAAAAAAAAAAGTTAAAAAAAATTTTTTAGAACATCCGTTTATTAATTACGCAACACGCAAAAAGTAACAAGTTTTTTTTAAAAACACCAGTTTTATAACTACACAACACGAAAAAAAGTTAAACTACAAGTAGGTATTTATGACGCCCGTTTATTAACTACGCAACACGAAAAAAAATTAAGTTTTTAGAACAACCATTTTATTAATCACATATCACGCAAAAAATTTAAAAAAAAGTTTTTAGAACACACGTTTATTAACTACTCAAGATGCAAGAACGTAACGGAGGCATCGACTTACTTTCAACTTCTTGCGTTACGACTTTTCGTATTTCAAGTGAAATCTCCCAAAACAAAATTAAAGACGCAGAGTTTTGTTGTTTTATTTTTTATCGATGGCTTCATTCACACAGTTACAGATTAATGCTCATATTTGACCATTGTAATAAAAGTATGTGATGAATTCCAAAAATATTTACGGAAGAAAAAGACACGATAAAATATCAAGTGCATAAGGGATTTCATTTATTATAAAAAACCGTTTAAGAATAACATTTTTAAAGCGGTTATGCGTAGAATTTGTTTTTATTTTTAGTAGAGATAATATTTTTTATTTCATAACTTGAGGATATATTTTACCATTGTGGAATCACAAATAAATAGTTTCAAAAATATTTTTTACCCTGTTGTTTATCACCCCCCTGGTAATGGAATTCTATTATCATATATTGCGAAGGTTTTTGACGTGACAACGTCTAATAAATCGATGAACGCCAGCTGCACGCACGAAAAAGTGTCCCGTTACGCATATTGTCCCGTTACGCTATATGTACGCTTGCGCCGCATCTATCTCTCTTCCACTCGATTGGACCAACCATCGATTTGACATTTCGAGGCACATTAAACTTGAAACACTCCCATTCGTTTCCTACTTTTCCTATCATCGTCCTATCCTTAACAGAATAACACAGATTGGAAGAAGTTAAATAGCAAACATGTATAAAAGTTATAGTTAAAATAATCTCTTCGTTAAAGTAATAAACATATTTGAATTAATGAGTGCTAATAAAAGTAAATTTATCAATTAAATTGTAGATTTCATTTTACTCCTTCTTTTTATCCATTCAAAATAGTGATAATTCAATAAAAATGATACAATTTTATTCATAAAAGTATGCAATCATTTCATCAATGTTTTGTTATGATGTTGTCACGTTAAACCATCGTCCGTAAACCGACTTTACAGACAACAAATTTTTTTTTAGTTACCTATAGCTTTTCATCAAAATCCGTTAAGTGGTTATTGCGGGATGCTCGAGCAAATAAAATAACAGCTAGTCACACGTATGTTACAATTTTAAAATAATGTATGTAGACGAGCATCACGTTTTCGCTTGTTGAATTATCACACATTAAAAGAAAACATATTTTTAAATAAATTTATTCACTATTTGAAATGTTTCCATTTAAAAACATGAATTATTCAATGTAAGCCCGAAGAAGAAATTTGTTTTCTACCGCTTAACAATAATTTCCAATTTTTGGTTGGTGTCGTATTGCTACTTTCGTGCTTCATAAATGATCGTAATTTTCTCACGTCGGTTGCGTCGTTGCGTTTCTTGGAGTATTTTATAAACCCGGCACAGAAAACTGGTACATTATCAAACCAACGAACTTGATATTGATTTTATTTTACACGGGAGAAAAAAAATTGTTTTTGTTCTGTACTTTTACAAAGTATTCCTTTGAAAACTAGTTTTCCAAGAAATCGTTTGTAATACAGCACGAAAGATATTTATTACCCAGATGTAAAAATTACGTTGTAATAAGGTTAGAAAAATTATTAAATACATATATATTAAAATAATGGGATTAAATCTGAATATTTTGGTGGGAGAAGAAAGAATTTAACGAGTTGTGAAGTTTTTTTTTTTTTAACTGTAAACAGTCATGTCAAACCCAAAATTAAGTTGTCGGTAACGTAATATTCGCAGTGGCTATATATATATATATATATATATATATATATATATATATATATATATATAACATCAAACCCATTTGCTGCGGCAAAGAAAGAAAGAAAAAGCCACATTGCACGTTTATGGTGTTCGATTATTTATTTCCCGTTTCGCTTGTGCGCGCTTTGGGTCCTGCATATCGGCCGAACGGTACCAGACATCGGCACACTTGCCCCTTGGGTACTTGGTAAGAGCGGGTCATTTGTTGAAGGGGGGGGGGGGGGGGGGAGTTAGAGCTAGACTCGGGAAAGGGGGTGGGGGGAGAGCAGGATACTGGTTAGCAGAGCCCGGGGAACAATGACGCGATCCTCGCAATTGGAAACGGAGAACAAAAAAAACAACAAACAATAAAAGTAACTCAGGAGGCGGTGAAGTCCGTTCGCCCGCCGCGCGCGCCCGCCCTGCCACGTGAGTCCGCCCGATGTCGCCCGATGTCGCCCGAAGTGGCCCGAAGGTGAACCTCAACCCGTGGTCCGATTCTTGACGCACACAGAGAAAAAGGTTTGTTTCAATCAAACAAATATTTTTTTATATATGGGGAAACAAATATTTACTTGGCGGAACAAAATATTTCGTTAGTTTAACCAAACTCGGTAAGTAACAAAAATAATTTGTTGCACCTGACCAAATATACAATTAAGTTGACAAAATCATTTTGTTGGGTCAACAGAATCTTTCCTACTACAAAATCTTTGTTTGAATTAACAAAATATAATTATTTCGCCATATATAAACAAATATTTTGTTGAGGCAAACAAACCTTTCTCTCAGTGCAATTGGAATGAAGTTCCCGTCTAAAAAAAAAATGGTCCCGTTTTAAAAAAAAAACCGCACCTGTGGGTCGTCCGTGTTCTTATCCTAACGCGAGTGACGTCACTTTGTCGCATGCGATATCAGATTTTCAGAATCTGTTGATTTCTACGAAGATACCAGAGCGCAGAAAATATAGAATACCAAAAAAATATATATATATTTTTTTTTAAATAATTTTTGTACGTTGTTTTCATGCGTTGTAGATAAGTATGCAGCTCAGTTTTGTATACTTGTAAAAGTGAAAGTTGTGGGAGTTCAATGATATCCATTCGTTCTGTAAGGCAAAAGTAAATGCTAATAAACGAATTCCAAGCGCAATGAAAATGTGGATTCGTGTGTTCGGTCACCACTTATCAATATTTTGTCGGGGTGTTCCTCGCTTCCTGCGACAAAGTCTTTTTTTTTCCTGCTTGGTTTTATTATGCTCATTAATCTGCGCAGTTGATACATTGAAAGCTATTCAGGGACAACTCAGATCTTAAGTGCCCGGGCAAGATACTGATCCCAGTATTACAGTGAACCATTTTTATCGGTACGGTTGCGTTTGTGTAAATATACAAATTTATTAATGTCTGTAATTATTTCAGCTCAATTTACACACACACAAACACACACACATATATAACAGTGTGGACAATACAGCGACAAACAAACCCAACGATGATACAAACAGACAACACAACGACAACGCAGAAACAAACAGATGAACCCAACGATGATACAGACAACACAGAAACAAACAGTTGAACCCAAAGATGATACAAACAGACAACACAACTACAACACAGAAACAAACAGATGAACGCAACGATGATACAAACAGACAACACAACTACAACACAAAAACAAACAGATGAACCCAACGATGATACAAAACAGACAAGACAACGTCAACACAGAAATAAAAATACAACAAAACGACAACACAGAAACAAACAGAGGAACCCAACGATGATACAGACAACACAACGACAACACAGAAACAAAAAGATGAACCCAACGATTATACAAACAGACAACACAACTACAACACAGAAACAAACAGATGAACCCAACGATGATACAAAACAGACAACACAACGACAACACAGAAACAAACAGAAGAACCCAACGATGATACAGACAACACAACGACAACACAGAAACAAACAGATGAACCCAATGATGATACAAAACAGACAACACAACGACAACACAGAACAGAGGAACCCAACGATGATACAGACAACGCAACGACAACACAGAAACAAACAGATGAACCCAACGATGATACAAAACAGACAACGAAATGACAACACAGAAACAAACAGAGGAACCTAGCAATGAAATCCTCGTTCAAGGATGTCTTCATCGTTATTCCCCAAGCACCTTGAAATAGCTCGCGAGCAGTGGACGCATATTTCACTCCACAACGATACTTCCTTTTAGCTGCGAGAGAGCCCATCTGCGAGTACAGAGATCGTCCCAGCTTCAGGTTAAATGGAGCAATTGCAGCTTAATGGAGTGAGAATCGGGCTGTAAAAAATAAAAACACTCGTGTGCGATAGGTCGAAGCGGGCTACTTATTGACTTCGCACCAAGAGATGCCGTTAAGGGGCCCGCCTCGTCAGGGGTGTATGTGTGTTAGTGAGGCGGGATGATAAGCGCGACGCTCGCTGGTGCTTCCAGCGCGGTATAGCCTCTAAGCGCAAGGCTCTGAACTGGCGCGCATACGTCTCGTCGTCACAGGATAACTGTGAAATTTGAGCGATGACCGTAACATTATATGGCGGAGAAATGAAGATAAAGGTGTTATGCAAGCCCCTTAAGTGCTTTCAAGAATCTGTACTGATTGTTTTATGCCTAAAAATTACTCTGAAAACATGCGTTTTAGGCATTTTAACGCTTCTAAAAATACAGTTTAAAAACTTAATCCGAAATTAAAAGTACTTTTCGGGCCTCAGCGAACTCTTAAATGCTATTCGTAAATAGGCCCCACTCGGATATCTTGAGTAGTTTTGAAATCGCGTTGTTTTTCCTGAAGCTCTGCACACCGTATGTGTGCCCAGGTAGGCGGGCCCCTTAAATTAGCAGCCTTGGGTCGCCTACCAGCTTCACTGAGAACTCTACGTTGTACTTACAGCTTCATGAGCGTACGCCCCCCCCCCCCCCCTCCGGCGTGTATAAAAATCTCTCGTTTTGGGGACCTGCTACATTTAATTATTATATGCTCCACTTTTTCACTTTTTTTATGGTCACTGTGATTAATAATCGCGAAAAAACCTACACCGCTCTGCTCTTAATTTAAAGTATATGAATTTAATTTTAAAAAATAACGTATTTTCAACAGCATAAAAATTATCCTCTTCACGCTCACAAGCTTTGGGCAACAGATACTCCCTCACGCCCCCCCCCCCCCCTCCCTTGCCAAGCAAAAATAAATCCTCCACACCAGGACGAATCTCACTTTTTTTTTTCTGTGTCCGAATAAAACGTGAAAAAAAAAAGTATTGAGTTTATTAAATCAACTGCAGTTGAAAATAAATTGTTTACCCATACAACGGTCTCGTCAAATCAGCTTTTAATTTCGTTAGATACACAAATACCCACACACACATGTAAAAATATTTATTTATTTTTTATAAAAGCAAGTAAATATTTATTTTACTGGGAGCAAAGATATTTGTTGGTAAAGAGCAAAAATTTATTTCCCCTTTGTTAATGCGAGAAAATTAGTAATCATGATACAATTTGAAAATATTTACATAATTTACTTTTTGATTGGCTCTATTCGATTGACGGTAGAAGTAAGAAGTAGCTACACGGTGTAATGATGAATGCGAAACAGTTTCGTAAAGTGGGCTATGAATGTAACCAGCACGAAAGATAAATTTTGAAAGTAGACAAGTTACGTATAATTTTCATTAAATTCAACAGATATTTTTACTTTCAAATCATTTTTGACGTGTAAACATTTTAACTCTCGGTATGAGGGGTTTGGTAGACGTTAGTTTGTGAATGGAAGGGAAGTCGCATGGAACGGAAATCTATAGCCACTGTGCTGCCATCTGTGATGGATGGCGAGAACCAAAGTTCACAAAGCCAAAGGTAAACTTTATAATATTAACTGTTTAGCGAATTTTAACAAAATGGGCAGTATTTTAATAAAATTCCTAGTCGAAAATAAAGTTCTGAGCTGGGGTTTAGTATTTTTGACGTGACGTCTAATAAATCGATAAACGCCGGCTGCACGCACGAAAAAGGATGACTCATTGTCCCGTTACGCACATTGTCCCGTTACGCACATTGTTCCGTTACGCTGTGTCCCATTACGCTCATTGTACGATTGCGCCGCATCTATCTCTCTTCCACTCGACTGTTTATAAAGTGAAGTAAAAAGTTAATGTGGTTTTCATTGCTTATTACAACAACAATTTCGGCAATAAAGGTTAATTATTCTTTTATTATTAAAATAATAATGATTAAATTTTATTCTTAAAAATATGCAATCATTTCATCAATGTTTTTTTATGACGTCACGTTAAACTATCGTCCGTAAACCGACTTTACAGACAACCAATTTTTTTTTAATTCGTCACTAAATGCCAAAGACATATTTTAAAGGTGGTACATGGGGGGGGGGGGGGGGGGCGCACCGTTCTCATCTCTTTCCAATTAAACACATCAAACGAATACAAGCTAAAACTCTGCTGAAACAAATTTTTATGTTTTTTTTCCCTTGATTTTCCATCAGTTACAAAATAGACAAAATATAAAAAATAAAAATAAATGTTTTATTTTCAGTTGGCATGTTATTTCATTCATATGATTTAAACTGGATCAAATAATGTCGATAATAACTTACTATGTACTTTAAAAATTGTGTGCCCCTCAGTAAATTTTGTCCTGACACGCCACTGGTCTATGTGACACTTAACAGAAACTGGATAATGAAAGATGCTCGAACCTTCTCGTTTGTGTTTTTTTTTTTCCCCCTAATGGCGATTTACCTTAAATACTAAGCCAAATGCCCAAGGAAAATCGAAGTTATGCCCGGCGTAGTTAGGAAAAAATGCCATTAATAAGGGAATTGTATTTAAGTATGACAATATGAGTAGTTACATTTGAGGGGAAATGTCTTTATTAGGGAATCTGTTACCGCCAGGATAGACACCGCAGTCCTTCGTACAAGCTGGAAAATGTCACCTGTCTGGAGAGACGTCTCAACTTGGTTAACCTGTCATTCGGTAATTCTTTAGTAGAGTTGGCCAGGAGTAGGTATTCCCTATAAACTGTGTGTCAACAGCAGAATTAACTTTGAGATATAAATATTTTAATTTAATTTTATCACGAAATAAATACTCGATTCTTTTTTTTCGGTCCCTTGCACTATGTAAAATGATGTTTAAAAAGAAAAAGAAAAAAAATTAAGCTAGGCATAAACGGAGCGTGCGATTCGCTCTTAGAGTAAGGGAAGTTAAGGGACCCGCCTCGTCAGGGGCGTATGTGTGCTAGCGAGGCGGGATGATAAGCGCGACGCTCGCTGGTGCTTCTAGCGCGGTGTCTCCTCTGGACTGGCGCGCAGTCTTCTCGTCGTGCATCGAGCGGCGACCGTGACATCACACGGCGGAGAAATGAAGATAAAGGCGTAATGCAAGTCTCTTAAGTGCTTTCAAGACTCTGTTCTGGTTTTTTTTTCCGCCTAAAAATTACTCTGAAAACATGCGTTTTAGCCATTTTAACGCTTCTAAAAAATACAGTTTAAAAAACTTAATCCGAAATCAAAAGTACTTTTCGGCCCTCGGCGAACTTATAAATGCTACACGTAAGCAGACACCCACTCGGATATCTTGAGTAGTTTTGAAATCGCGTTGTTTTATCTGAAGCACTGCATATCGTGTGTGTGCCCGGGTAGGCGGAGTCCTTAAGCGCACTCGCACTTAGAGGACTAGAGGTGAGGGCGGGACGGGAAAGGGCACAGGGGCGTAGGCGACGCGAACTGCCCTCGTGGGCAGCCCGGTGGCGAAACAGAACAAGGAGGGAAATAAAGAAGTGCGACTCTTACAGTGGAAACTGAAACCATGTTTCACGTGACATGTGTCGCTATCTGTTGGGCGGGCCCATAACTACCAGCAAATAAAAAATCGGATTAGAGGTTCTCATACAACGTTTTTTTTTTAGTTAATACGTTTTTTTTTTTTTTTGGTTATATTAAGTTATCTCCTTGGCGGCGCAAAACTAATCGAATCGATGCGAAAATACTTAATGCTGTTTAATAATAAACCGTCATGTAATAAATAAAGGAGTGGGAGGTGCAAAAAACTCATTGTATTACACACCACAAAAATTAGTGGCTACCTAAATAAAGTTGAATTTCCACTGGTTTGTTTTCCTGATAATAGCTTATACATAGAGACCTGAAAAATTCGCGGGTGTACATTTCGTGTTATGCTAAAATTCAAATAATTATACCTTAGTGCTGCTTCTGTCATTGGTTCACTGTTAATTTGGAGGACTGAGGGCCAACTAAAGACCCTCACTCAAAGAAGTGTCGAATCACAGGAACCACCCAGTCGAGACGACTCACAAGTCAGCAGCCAATGAACAGTTGGCATTTGCCTGAGTGTGTAGAGGATATTGGAGTCTATCCTGGAGGTCAATGAACCCGCGAATTTTTCCGGTCTCTACTTATACATTACTTCTCCTAATAAATTAACGTAGTTATGTCAGCGATATGTATATTATGAAAACTGCTATCTGGCTGACGGGCCCATGACTACTTCAAAAAAAAAACTAGGTCTCAGTCTCGGTAATTAGAGTTTCTCCCCCCCCCCCCCCAGGGGCGTAGGTGACGCGAACTGCTCTCCTCGTGGGCAGCCCCGGCGGTGACCTCGAGCGGGCCCGCGCGTCGGGACGGGACGGACGCCCGGGTACACCCGCGCCCCTGGCGGGGCTCCCAGGGACTACCGGTCGCCGCCCGCCCACCTCGGGTGTCTGGATCACCCACTGCCCCCCCCCCCCCCCCCCGCCACTGCAGCGTATGAGTAGTGTGGTAGCGACGGACCTGGGACAGGAGCGGGAGCGATACGTGAGGTGGTGGGGGGGGGTCAGCGTCACGGTGGCCATCTTGGATTACCATGACCTTTACCACAAACCGGTCAATCTCGGTTCCGCCATTTTGGATTCCGCACATTTTTGTTTTCTCTTTCTGGAATCGAATGCACCGCCTGCAAATTTTCCTTACGGCTGACTTCTTGAAAAATCCGTAATTTTCAAGCTATAATATCGGAGGGGGGGGGGGGGTTCAGTATCACGGCGGCCATCTTGGATTACCATGACCTTTACCACAACCGGACAATCTTGGTTCCGCCATTTTGGATTCAGCCAATTTTTTTTTCTCTCTTTGGTATCGAATGCACCACCTGCGAATTTTCCTTACGGCTGACATCTTGAAAAATCCGTAATTTTCAAGCTAGAATATCGGGGGGGGGGGGGGGGGTCAGCATCATGGCGGCCATATTGGATTACCATAACCTTTACCACAACCGGACAATCTTGATTCCACCATTTTGTATTCCGCCATTTTTTTTCTCTTTTTGGAATCGAATGCACCACCTGCAAATTTTCCTTACGGCTGCCATCTTAAAATCCGTAATTTTCAAGCTAGAATATCGGGGGCGGAAAAAAATTCCTTTACTTGGTTGGAAACCGGTGTGGTCATTCGATTAAAAAATGGCGATGGATCCTTCTTCCACGGGAGCCACCGGCAGACTGTACCTCAAAACTGCAAAATCCAAATGTAACATATTGCGTCAGCCGGTATGGCGTCATGGCATACATCTCGGACCTGCCATCATGTTTTCGTCTGCTAGAGGGTGCTGCCATCATGTTTGATTTTTTTACCTGCAAGGGTGCAGTAATTGTTTACTACCTTGACATCTGCCATCTTGTCGGTCGCCTGGATCGCCATCTTGTAATTCTGTATTTGTTCAGCTAGAAATTCGGGGGAAAAAAATCCAAAAATCATCAAAAAAATCACTCATTCATTTACTGGTTCATATAATCGATTCCTGTCCTCGGTTCGATCTCTGTACGATGTAAAAATGTTAATTCTAGGTAAAAAAAACACTTATTTAATAAAACATGATCAAAATCCTAAAAGTGACATATTCATCATCTACCAGCCTCCAGTAAGCCAATGATGACATAGACTGACATATGAAATTCTGTAATTATTGTTTCTGGATATTCAGAAAAATATTACAAAATTCAACAACAACAAAATCGCTTATACAAATAGTGATTGATTCGATCGGTATCCGTTATCGGTTTGATCCTTGACTGATGGGAAAAAAATTATTAATTTAATTAAATGTCATATATATTTACAAAAAAAAGACAGATACTAGAAAAAGAACCATGAAATTTCAAATAAAAATTAAATCACATAAATTCTACAAGTACAAAAAAAAACTAATTTCAAGCATGTCTCATTTTCTAAAGTCTTCTTAGAAGCCAAAGCGAGTCCTTTGCATATGTTTTCAGGACGATTCTACGTGACAGTCGATTAATCAAGCACGTCCCAGACAGCGAGAAGGCACGTCCAGTTGTTAGATGACCAACCCAAACAGCCGCTCGGTGAGGCTAACACGACCAGTAGGTGGGCAGTCACATCCAATAGCGTAGAGACCGGAAAAATTCGCGGATTCATTTCACGACAGCCTAAAATTCATATAGTTACACCTCAGTGCTGCCTCTGCTATTGGCTCACAACTCACCTGGACGACTCCGGGCCAGTGAGAAACACTCAACCGAAGCTGTGTCGGAATCACAGGCCGCTACATTGGGACACCTTCACAAGACAGCATCCAATGAGAGGGTGACATTTGACCGAGTGTACAGAGAACTATAAAGTTCATCCTAGAGGTCATTGAACCCGCGAATTTTTCCGGTCCTTACCAATCGGTGGCCAGCCGCCACCACTTCAGAAATTGTGTGCAAACGTTTTGACTTGATGGTCCAATGATACATCATTTATAACAATAACCTTCATTTTATAAGCTTATATATAAGTTTTTAATTGTTTCAAAATTACCTAGGAAAATTTAAATCATTCCTTCATTGATTAACGACACAAGGCACCTTTCTCAAACAGCACCCAGAATTCAGCCACTCGTGCTATATGCCTCTATTCGTCACTACAGATCCAACCAAAAGTTTAAGAACATTAGTGAATTTAAGAAATTAACGATTTGGTTAAGAGATTCTGGTAGAAATAACTTTCCTAATGAATGTATTATTTTATTAATTTCTAAAATGTTTATTGCGTTTAAGAAGTAAATTAGTGCCAAAAATTATTATATTAAATATAATAATGGCCTGAAATTTTTGTTTGTAACTATAAACGGAATGGAGCACTTTAAATTTTTTTTAATTATGGTAATAAGTTAAATCTAACTGAAAAAAAAACCAAAATTGAAACCGTCCGAAATGCTCTAACACACATCAAGCACAAGTAAAGAATGCGCGGTTTCACATTCTTAACTGTTCGCTTGAATTCGGACCTGGCCTTAGTGACAAGCCAATGAAATCGAGCGAGTTTGTGCGCTACACTAATTTTTTTTTTTTAATTATATACACAAAGGTTTAGAAAATTTTCCAGTTTTGAAGTATTTTTTTCTAAAAAAAAAAAATAGGAGAGTAAGTATAATTTTACACAAAATATTTTATAGAAAACCAAATTATGCTACATGGATGTTCACCTTTTATTACAATAACTAACGTGTTAAATTACACATTTGCATGTGTAGATGAAACTATCCACACATCAAGTTTAAATTAATCAGTGTCTTTTTATCAGGTTTTTTTGGTACACACATGTCTGCCAGTAAATATGCAAAATATTTGTCAGAGTAAATTTACTAATACCAAGAAGCGGCAAACATTATAATGTATTTTGCAATTTTTACTGAGATACATTAGGTTACATAATTAAAATTTTTGTGTGTACTACGGTAGTCAAGTGGTTAAGTCGGCAGACTAACAACCCATAATTAGTGAGTTCGATACTCCGCTGATGCACGTAGATTGCTAGAATTTGATTTACTTAGATCAATTAAAGGTGATGAAATTTGAAATTGCTCGAAAATACAAACGGTTCATCAAACAGATATAATAATTTACTCAACGATGCAGTAAAATTAACTGACAGCTGTAGTGAAATTACACGGGGGTAAATTTTCATACCACAGAGTAAAATTACACCAACATCTAAGTAATGTTTACCAAAACCCAGCAATATTGTACTTTTACACTTTTGAGATTATTTTTGCTTGAACACAAGCAGGAGTAAAATTTCATTATCGTATGTGAAGACTCCGTTGCCACCAGATACATGCACACATTCTGTGTAATATTACAAAAAAATATTTGATTTGTAACATCTTAGCTCTCGGTCTACGGCATTTTGTAGGAGTCATTTCGTATGAACATAACGGAAGTCGCATGGGACGGAAACATGTTAACTACGGTGCTGCCATCTGTGGCGGATGGCAAGAACCAAAGTTCACAAAGACAACGGGAAAAAAAAAAATATTATCAACTGCTTAAATGATTTTCAACATGATGGGCAGATTTTTTTCCCCAAATATTTCGCTTTTATCACAGTCGTTTCATTGTATAGTTTAAAATGTCGCTCTGCAAATCGTATGATTCGATAGTCGACGCAGCTGCTCCGGTAGCGAATCCTAGCGGCGGGTGCGGGAACTACGTGTGATTCGCGTCAAGAAACGTGATTTAAAAACACAATTTTCGTGTGTGTATTTCGCTAGGTATTATTTTGCGAGAATTATAAGTTGAATTTCGTGTCCGAGATGTCGTATTATGAGTAGAGACCAGGAAATTTCGCGGATTCTTCTGGCCTCAGGATAGAATTTATAGTTATAGGTGTGCTCGACCCATTTTTACTTTCCCATTGGTTGATTTCTTAGCGAGAACATTTTTATCCTTGTTATTTGGCACTACCTGATTCGCTTACTTCTCTCCTAGCTGGACATCGTTGGCTCACGGTCGTAGACGGGCGTGTCCAAACAATTGCGAGCCAATAATGAACAGAGTGCAAGAGTGTGAAGGTTTGCATTCTAGCTTGCGGCAATATGAATCCGCGAAATTTCTGGGTCTCTAATTATGAGTTGTATTTGACACATGAGAACAAGTGAATTTACCTGTCGCTGAGGTTCGATGACGCACACATCTATGGCTACCAAAAGATTGGCTCACAGTATTTGTTTTGACGAGAATACGTCTTTAAAATTGCTTCCATAGTGGGAGGCAATTAAAAAAAACGAATAATAACGAAATCGGGGGATACAGCTACATATCTATCATCTCCATCCAAAAATTTAATTACACTCCTGGATAGCTAAAGGATCAAAGAATTCGTTACGCCAAGTGAGGACTGTGACGCATCGCGCGCGGAGGAGGAGGGGGAAGCGCCGCCATTTTGAGGTCGTTTTGCTGCGTTTAGAGATTTCCATTTAGTTTAACTTTTGACTCGGAGAAGCTACGACGTTCGTTTGAGTTTTAATCGTCAGCTCTCGTCAAAATCTACCGATTGCATATATAAAGCATTGGTGTAAAATAGTTGCAGTGAATATATATGATGTTAAAATTAAAAAAAAAAAAACATGATTATAACTAGGGACCGGAAAAATTCGCGGGTTAAATAACCTCTAGGATGAACTTAATAGCTCTACGTACACTCGGTCAAATGTCACCCGCTCATTGGCTGCTGTCTTGTGAAGGTGTCACAATGTAGCGGCCTGTGATTCGACACAGCTTCGGTTGAGTGTTTCTCATTGGCCCTGACTCATCCGGGTGAGTTGTGAGCCAATAGCAGAGGCAGCACTGAGGTGTAACTATATGAATTTTAGGCTGTCGTGAAATGAATCCGCGAATTTTTCCGGTCTCTAATTATAACATACATAAAATAGCGCATTATATTTTGTAGAAAATATTACCTGTTTACGTACACGTATTCACGTACAACACACGGCCGTGTCCATGACACAGCCACGCCCCATTTATGTTTTTTACGGTGTAGCATCTCCACGAGCTCAAACGCGAGTGGCTATAACGATCGCCAATTGCCACTGCCATCAGAAAGCCGCCGAAAACGGGGAAAGCAAGCTGGCCGAGTCGTCGTGGTTATGTGAACAGCGAAACCCACACTCAGTGGCGTCGTTGGGGTTTATTCAATGAGAGGGGAGCAGGCGAGTTATGTAATCAAATACGTCGACACTACTTATATTTTTTTAAATAGTCAATTTGAAATTTATATTATAAATGATTAGTTAACATTATTTATGTTTGGGTTCAGGCAATAACTTGATTGTTGATTATTACAAATTTATATTTAAAATCCATGTACGAATTAAAAATTCAAAGACTATTAAACGTAAATATAAAAATCTTTAAAACTATGGATTCATATACATAGATTTATTATTTTCATATTTTTAAAATTAAAATTACATTATTCTGCGTTATCAAAAATGTGGGAACATATAGACGTTCACATTTTCACTGCCCCTTGCGTCATATTTGGCCCTTACAAAAAAATTTTTTTGATGTTTCAGTTTTTTTTTTTTTTTTTTTTTTTTAACTCTGTATGTCTTCACTAATATTGTTATATGAGCAAAATATATTTTCTTATGCACATGTGAACCCAACCATGAAATTAAACAGGTATTTTGACAACACAACGATTACAGCACAGACGAACACTATGCTGTCGTCGCTGTATTGTCAGAATATGTGTTTAATTTCTCTGCTCGTTTCAAGTGTGCGTCGCTAAATTGTTGCTGTGTTGTCTAGATCAGTGATGGCCAACTTCGTTGACTTCAGGGGCCACACAGCACTTCAAAGTACACTCAAGGGCGAAACCACGCACTGACATAATTTTTACAATTTTACGGAATTCTAAAAAAAAAACAAAAAAAAAAACATGTTTTGTATGTTCTGTTTACTTTTACTTATGAACTCTATTACAATTGACTAAATAGAGAAAAATAATTCTAAGAATTTCTTTTAAAAAAAAAACAGACACCTTTTATAAATGCATTTATCTTCTTTTTTTTTCTAGTACTTCGTGAGAGCACTGTGGCTTTTGGACACTGTTCACCGACGACTTAAAATCCACATCTATTTTTGAAATTTTCCAGCTATTGTACAGCCGTTGTATAAGTGTGTTTTCGTCTCGACGGATAGTTTTTGCGGGCCACATAAAACGTTACCACGGGCCGGATCTGGCCCGCGGGCCGCCAGTTGGCCATCACTGGTCTAGATAATCTGTTTTGTGCCATCGTTGGATTCCTCTGTCTGTCGCTAAAGTCTCTAAGTTTGTTTTGTTGCAGCTAACACTACCAGTTCATATTGTTCATACATTTGTCATAGGTTGATTTCGGCCTTTTTATCCCCCTGTTTGTTTGTGTATTCAATTTTCTTTATCAGTTCTTCGTGTTTTCTCTATGACATACAGTGCAAGCTAGCAAGGGAGTGTGTACGAAATAATGATTTAAATCACTTGGAGAAAAATGTGCTTGAATATATATTGCAGCAAGCTAACATACTTGCGTAAAAAGCAATCTGGGTGTGTACCGGAATTCTGTACTTACAGCCACGCACATTTTTTTAATGTTCTAAATACGGCGTGGAATTTTCTCGTGTTGCGGTTAGACAAAAAAAAATAAAACTTAAAGGACGTAGGGGTAAAATTTATCAGAAACAAAAATTATCTTTTATATATTTTTCATACAATTTAAAAATGACACATTTTTACTATAAATTATCTTTCTCCGTAGGGCGTTGTATGTTTATTCCCCTTGTATTTGTGGAGGGAATAAAGCAATTTACGTTAAGCACTAAAAATAACACGCTCGCTTTCAGCAAAACCAATGACACTACTACCATTTATGTTTGGCAATGGAATCAACTTGAAATGTCCTTCATAACATACCAACAAAACACATTATTAAATTTTAACATTGATTTTATGGCTATTATCTTTGAAAGATTTGTGCAATGGGAGTGCATGACTTGATGTAAGCTTTTGGACATACGCAATTGCTAAGCACATGTATGTCTGTAGAAGAAAACTACAAAAAACCAAAAGACAAAAACACAAATTAAGCAAAAAATTGCTGTTGTCAACAGGATATAAACACCACATAATATTCCATAACAGGAATATGTTCAACAAACAAATAAAAACAAAGAAAAATGGACTAACAGAACGAAAAAAACCCACAAATAATGACAGCACAAAAATATTAAATCCAAAAAAATTCAGCACAACAGTTTCAACTATGGCTATTTATTAGTTTTCCAAAAAACAGTTGTAACTTATTAAATCATGATCAGATCAAGCTTGAAACATAAGCCAGATTTAACACTCGAGCTTGAACGAGCGCATTCGATGACTCTCAAAGGCGAGTCCTCAAATAAACTATTAAACATTAAGTTACTCCCCACAGAATGCCATGGTGTTGTGAAGGGAGTTCTTAATCGCCTTTTCTAAAGCGCTGGTCGTCGTATCCACGAAAGTCTACCATGCTGGAGGTGCCATTTTCACCCTTGTTAAAATTTCAGTTTAAAAAACGAAATGCGAAAACAGATCTACTCACCGGCCTTCACTTCAGTGTGTTCTTAAGGCCCCCCGCCCACCCGGGCACGCACACGGTGCGCAGAGCTTCAGGAGAAACAACGCTATTTGGAAACTTCTCAAGATACCCGAGTGGGGTGAGAGTTTGCCGAGGGCCAATTATGAGTTTGGTTTCCGTAATAAGTTTTTAAACTGTATTTTCTAGAAGAGTTAAAATGACTGGAATGCGGTGTTTTCAGAGTAATTTTTAGGCATTGAAAAAAAAAGTTACAAATTCGTGAAAGCACTCAAGGGACTTGCGTTACACCTTTATCTTCATTTCTCCGCCGTGCAATGTCACGGTCGCCGCTCAGTGCACGACGAGAAGACTGCGCGCCAGTCCAGAGGAGACACCGCGCTAGAAGCACCAGCGAGCGTCGCGCCTTATCATCCCGCCTCGCCAGCACAGATAACACCCCTGACTAGGCGGGACCCATGAATGCTTTTCGTTAACAGTTTTTACTCGGACATCTTGAGCGCTATTCGAAACGAGTGCTCCGTTTCTTCTGAAGCTCTTCGCACCCAGTGTGTGTGTGTGTGTCTGTGTGTGTCCCTGTTAGGTGCGGTGGGCCTAACACGCTACCTCTTCAGCCGAGATCCCGGGGGGGGGGGGAGTACTAATTATTTACGACCGTCGTAACCCTCGAGGAATTCAGTCCCGGAGAGATAATGACGTCACAGCGGAGCGTCTTCATTCGTGTCACCGGCCGGCGTAGCATTCGTGGATTTTGACGTGACAACGTCTAATAAACCGATGAATGCCGGCTGCACGCACGAAAAAGGATGACTCATTGTCCCGTTATGCGGTGTCCCGTTACGCTATTTGTACGCTTGCGCCGCATCTATCTCCCTTCCACTCGATTGGAACAACCATCGATTTTACTTTTTCGAGGCACATTATACTTGAAACACTCCCGTTCGTTTCCTACTTTCCCTATCATCGTCCTATCCTTAACAGAATAACACAGATTGGAAGAAGTTAAATAGCAAACATGTATAAAAGTTATAGTTAAAATAATCTCTTCGTTAAAGTAATAAACATATTTGAATTAATGAGTGCAAATAAAAGTAAATGTATCAATTAAATTGTAGATTATTTTATACATACAAAATAGTGATAATTCAGTAAAAATGATTCAATTTTATTCATAAAAGTATGCAATCATTTCATCAATGTTTTTTATGATGTTGTCACGTTAAACTATCGTCCGTAAACCGACTTTACAGACCACCAATTTTTTCATAATTTTTTTGCAATGACGTACGTCCAAGAAATTGCATTATATCAAAATTCCCCAATTCATGAATAATTTATTGAACGTGAGCCTTCTAGCAGACACCAGTGGGTTTATTATAAGTTCCTTAGTTTATTATATCGTATTATTCGTTGTCTATTCCGACACACTGCTAGCTCGCCGACCGGAACAAATCAGTGTTTACCAACAAGTGTCTGTTCTAAGTGATCTATAGCCATGAGTAGAGACCTGAAAAATTCACGGATTCATTTCGTGTTATGCTAAAAATTCAAATAATTATACCTTAGTGCTGCTTCTGTCATTGGTTCACTGTTAATCTGGAGGGCTGAGGGCCAATTAGAGACCCTCACTGATAGAAGTGTCGAATCACAAGGCCACCCAGTCGAGACGACTCACAAGTCAGCAGCCAATGAACAGTTGGCATTTGCCCGAGTGTGTAAAGGATATTGCAGTCTATCCTGAAGGTCAAGGAACCCGCGAATTTTTCCTGTCTCTATTGATGAGGGTCCTCTCTCTCGGCAGTGTTCGGTACTAACGGTTCCCCCACTCCTGTTCGGCCTCTCCCTCCGAGCCGTTCAAGACACAAGAAATGGCGACACTAAACAGCCGTTACATCTTCATAACTTATCAATAAATCGTTAGCCATTTATTTAAACTTTGTGCTTGCAAAATGTTAAGATATTGCATTTAAAAAACGCGGATAATCTGTCGTAAATGAAAAAACCACATTCTCTTCATTTGGCACGGAAACAAGGGAAATTGAGAATGAAGTTTCCCGCTGTATGCCGATATATTATTCATTGTATTTTTACATTTGCATTTGGGTCAGAGTAATATGGTATTCGCTTTACGAAAAAAAAAACTTGTGCAAGATACACAATGAGCAATTTGCTTAATTAAATGTAACACAATAGATTAGTTATTAGTTTTTGTCGTAATAGTATTCAAGTAGGTAAAACAATGTTTTATAGGTAGTAAGATAATTCATAGATTAAACATTATAATACTTAAGAAATGTTATTTTCAAAGTTTAAATTAGGATAACTATTAACGATTAACCAAAAATAAATAATTAACCAAAAATAAATATACACTTATTCGCCAGCCTACTCTGCATTTTACAATTAATCATATAGGTATTAAAGTAGTGGCGACAATTTAACAGAAGGCATTTTATGGAAGCATTAAAGATTTTAGGCTTTAACACCTACACATAAACCAACCTATTGGATCGGAAACACTCCTAACAAAAAAAATACATTTTTTAAATTATTGAAATTTATGGTCATTAACCCCTCCCCCTAAGAGGGGGAGAAAGTTGAACCCCAAGCAAATTTTTCATCATAAACCAACCTTTTTGATCGGAAACACTCCAAATCGAAAAACCGTTTTTTTTTTTATTTGGGTTTTTGACCACCCCCCCCCCCCCCTTCCTTTTCCAGAGCCCTAGGGTCATAGTCGACCCCGGGGCAAATTCCCATCGTACCCCAAGTTCATGGATACACAAAAAGCATGGTTATTACTCATAGCCAAAATAAGTGGGTTTTTGGCCCTCTGACCCCCCCCCCCCCCCCCCCACACACAAATCAATCCATAACACTATGGTTTTAAGTTATCAAAATATTGCATTGTCAGAGGTTCTTTATATTTATACAAAATTTTAACACATTTGGACGTCGAAAAGTGGGTAAAAATTGAATGGAAAAATTTTATTGCTTCAGTAAATAGCACAGATTCACTTTATATAGCCTATATAAATAATTTTTGTCAAATATTTTTTTATCATTTCATATATGTATCAGAAATGATTTTCATTTGCACAATACTGAGAGAAATTAAATTTTTAATGAAAATTTTTTTTGTATATGAAAATTTGTGTTTGTTATAGTGATCACTTCTAAACGGGCTCCTTAGGTGTCTTAAAGCTAACTAGTCTTTAATATGTAGGGACCGGAAAAATTCGCGGGTTCAATGATCTATAGGATGAACTTTATAGTTCTACGTACACTCGGTCAAATGTCACCCTCTCATTGGCTGCTGTCTTGTGAAGGTATCCCAACCTAGCGGCCTGTGATTCCGACACAGCTTCGGTTGAGTGTTTCTCACTGGCCCGGAGTCATCCAGGAGAGTTGTGAGCCAATAGCAGCGGCAGCTCTGAGGTATAACTATATGAATTTCAGGCTGTCGTGAAATGAATCCGCGAATTTGACCGGTCTCTATTAATATGTTAGCATGGAATAATACGGTCACCACTGAAAAGTTCCCCAGAGGTGCCTTACCGACGAGAACAGTGCACGCCAGTTCGGTGCCTGGTGCGTAGGGGTGAACAGGCGTGTGATGCGCCAGCCAGTGTCGCCCTTAGCGATGACCTGCACCTTTAGAGCTCGTGTGCCAACCAGTTCCCCCCTTAAATCTAAAAAATAAAATGATTTATACCCAAATGTAATTAAATAAATAAAATTAAGTAAAAGTGGTTGTCTGTAAAGTCGTTTTACGGACGATAGTTTAACGTGACGTCATAACAAAACATTGATGAAATGATTGCATACTTTTATGGATAAAATTGAATCATTTTTATTGATTTTCACTATTTTGTATGGATACAAAGAATGAGTGAAATGAAATCTACAATTTAATTGATAAATTTACTTTTATTTGCACTCATTAATTCAAAATGTACATTACTTTAACGAACAGATTATTTTAACTATAACGTTTATACATGTTTGCTATTTAACTTCTGCTAATCTGTGTTATTCTGTTAAGGATACGACGATGATAGGAAAAGTAGGAACGAATGGGAGTGTTTCAAGTTTAATGTGCCTCGAAAAAGTCAAATCGATGGTTGTTCCAATTGAGTGGAAGACAGATAGATGCGGCGCAAGCGTGCAATGAGCGTAACGGGACACAGCGTAACGGGACAATGAGTCGTCCTTTCTCGTGCGTGCAGCCGGCGTTCATCGATTTATTAGACGTTGTCACGTCAAAATTAACCTAAAATATTTATCTTATAATTATTAACAAAACCTTTAAAAGTTTTTTTACATCTACACTGTAATCTCCTTTTTTGTAAATATGGAATAGATCTGTGTTATTCTGTTAAGGATACGACGATGATAGGAAAAGTAGGAACGAATGGGAGTGTTTCAAGTTTAATGTGCCTCGAAAAAGTCAAATCGATGGTTGTTCCAATTGAGTGGAAGACAGATAGATGCGGCGCAAGCGTGCAATGAGCGTAACGGGACACAGCGTAACGGGACAATGAGTCGTCCTTTCTCGTGCGTGCAGCCGGCGTTCATCGATTTATTAGACGTTGTCACGTCAAAATTAACCTAAAATATTTATCTTATAATTATTAACAAAACCTTTAAAAGTTTTTTTACATCTACACTGTAATCTCCTTTTTTGTAAATATGGAATAGAAATATTCATTTGAACACACACAAATTTATAAATTCGAACATTTACATGAAAACATTTGTATCACTCCAAAATTATGTTCGCAGTAACATTGGGTTCGGATTCTTACCCGGTAATTTATGCTTTGTGTTGTTCTGGTACCTGCAATAGTTCAAGTTATTTGTAAACCTTTCCGTGCATAGCTTTGCAGCTCGGTAAAAATAAAATTATTGTGCCAATTTTCGATTAAATACTCAGTATTATCGTGAAAAAAAAACCAATATAATTAAATGCAAAAAATAACCATAGTCATGTGTTGTACAAACTTACAGTATATTTCTTGTAGTATTAGAAAACTATTTCTTTGTAACTGGTTTCCAAAAAAAATAAATTCTGTGCATACGGAAATGAGTGGACAGGAACTCGCGAAGAAATTGTAACCTAAACCATCAACAACGAATGCCAGTGGCTATTCGTCTATAAACCAGACGCAGAAAACCTACTCACCGCAGCCTTTGCTATTTATTATCTTACTACCGAAAAAAAAAAAAACCTAAACCTTTTCCTCTGAGTTTTCGGTCACATTTCATCACGGAGAAAGTACTCTTGCGAGCATAATTAACGTAGCGTGTAAGTGGTTTGATACTGCAATCATTCTCCGTCGTAATCCAAGTTAATCATAATGTTGTGCAACCGTTGATTGCTGTAATCACAACAGTTCGGTTGGCTTATATCACTGGCCGGGATCAAACAAATTGTAAATTTAAAAATGAAGCTATGACGCGTTACATTTTTACATACCAACAGGGACTAAATTTTTTCGATGCTCTGATTTCGTGACCATAGCAAAACTAATCAATTTATAATCAGGTATAGGATGCTAATTTCTAACATATTATTTTTCTGTACTGCAGAAAAATAAATACGATAAATTCACATTTACACATGATATTCAGTTAAATGGGAAATTAAACGATAGTAGGCAACGTCACAGTTTTCTACATAAAAAAAAAATGTTTTTAAAACCGAATATGGACATAAGATTGGGTGTACAGGAAAACTATATGCCTTCAACACTTCAAAACTCTCTCAAAATCTTTTCTCGTGAAAATATCAGCCAGTGAGAAATTGCCAGCTGATTTTATCCACTGTTTTTTTTTCCGCATCACTCAATTGGCTAAATCTCCATCATTAATGAAACACAATAATGACCTTCATACATTTTTAAGGAAAATTTGTTTTTTGGGTTTCGATACATCTTAAGGCTCGAACATGATTTTTTTTTTTCGTAGGAACTTTTATTTAAGGGCTATTTATAAATTGTTGACTCAACAATTTCCTTGCATTTTCCTTCGTTCTGTCACGAATTTTTTTTTCCAACACTTATTCAGTTAGTGTAACATCGTGACTGTTAAATCTTTAGCGCAAGTCTTCCAATTACTATTCCTTGCGTGACCTTTTACACCCATGACACTACACTGACGAAAGCTGCATTCGAATACTAGCCTAATGGATCCCGTATCTAAGGGGTCCACTAGAAGTGCATCCGTAGTGCTTCTGAATTCTTACAAGGGATGCAGGGATACCGATGGATGATAAGTAGAGACCTGTAAAATTTGCGGATTCATTTCACGGTAGGATAGAGTCCAAATACTTTTGACATTATTTTTTTTCCGTGATTGGGCCACAGTTTAACTGAAGGACTCTGGGCCAATGAAAAATATTTAACAGAATAATTAGCGAATCACGATCATTCCAGTCAACAGGTGTTATGAGTCGGTAACCAATCAGCAGCTGTAATTTTCACGAGTGCATAGAGGATCATGGAGTCAATCGCGAATTTTACAGCTCTCTAATCATAATTCATTTGCTTCCGCCCTGCACGGCGGCATGTTTATTTTATTGTAACATATTTCTTGTGTTATTCACATTTACTTCTTTAGTTCCAGGTGCTGAATGGCAGCGGAGTGAGTGGTCAGTGCAGCCACTCACCACCAGGGGCGCTTGCGTGTCCCTGGTCACTAAATCCTGTCCTTGGATAAAACGCAAAGCGGACCATGAGTCCAAGTATCATATAAAGGTTGAACTTGTTAATTTCACATAAAAAGATGGATGAACAAAATTAATGTAGCATATTTATAATTTCACTTACTACACAATTTATTTCTCTATGAACCATAAAATCAATAATTTGTATTTATATCTTTGAATGTAATACTTCTTTGCTCAAGTCATGATATTTGTTTAACGAATAAGAATAGGAATAGCGAAAACGAAAGGGAATTGATATAGGAACTTCGAATAGGAAAGACTTGATATTTTTATGACTGCAGAAATTGAACTTATAATTGATGAAATATTTTGAAGAATTACAAGAAATTATAGGAAATAGTAATAATATTAATGATTTGAAGAGAGTTAGAGAAATAAAGAAGAATTATTATTTATAAGAATATTTGAGTACTACAAGTCGATACCAAGAAGAAGACTACGAGTATAAACTACGAAGACTGAAATCAGATTAAGGCGTTTCCAGGACGAAGTAAGAAGTATTTCTAATTTTCAACTGTACGAGGACGAAGACGATCAACGCGAGGCGTTCCCAGGACGAAGACGATCAACGCGAGGCGTTCCAAGGACGAAGACGATCAACGATAGGCGTTCCCAGGACGAAGACGATCAACTATCGGCGTTCCCAGGATGAAGATGGTCATCTAGAGGCGTTTCCAGGACGAAGTTTGAAACAACGAAAGGCGTTCCCAGGACGAAGACTACTCGTTAATACTAGGCGTTCCCAGGACGAAGGTACAAGACAGCGATTGGGCGTGCCAAGGATGAAGATGCAGAAGATTCATTGCTGAGGTCCTGGCTGCAAGAAGGCAAACCTAGTAACGAATAGTTCGTTACCACGGAACTATAATAACAGGTCGGTTATATAATGATGAATGAATGTCACCACATTTACTAGCTTGCAAAACTGACAATCGGGAATAATTAAGATCACTCGAAATCCCTTACTAAATCTTTTACCATACCAGATTACTAAAGTTAGAGACAACTTGAGTTAAAATTCACAAAATCGTTGTATACAAGCTAATCCAAGGTTTTACGAATTTTTCCACGATAAACCCAACTCTACCCCTGACTAGTCCGGACAATAATAAAAAAATATTTTAATTAATGGTGTGTATTACTAATTAATTAAAATAGAAGTAATTGTAATGATTATTCTTTCTTACAACTTCGTAGAAGTTGTTGGCGCCCACAAATTCAACTAAATGATTCGTTCTTTTGTTCTTATCATATAAATACACCAGAACGAGTCTAAGTACTTTCGAGTCTTATCAAGTTAAATATATTTATTAGAAATAATAAATAATTTGATAGCTAAGGCCCATTTAGATTGGCTACCACAACGAGGGGCTATAAATCAAAGGATTAGCACGAAGTATATAGACTGCAACAAACTGAAAATTTTAACTCAAGTTTAGAGATCCCACATACATGATGTCAGAAGAAAACAGGAACACTTATTTCTTGAGGGGAAATAATTCAAGGACTACATCAGAAACAGATCCATCTGAAAACACAGATCAAATAGAAATAGACAGTAACATCAGACAGGGCGACGTACCAACACCGCAAATAGGCGAAGTAGATACGGAAATAAGGGAAACTAACATGTCAGAAATTGAACAAATATTTATGTTCATACGCGAAGCGGAGGAAAAACGTAGAAAAGAAGAACGCGAAGCGGAGGAAAAACGCAGACAGGAAAAGCGCGAAGCGGAGGAGAAATGGGAACGAAAAGAACGCGAAGCGGAGGAGAAACGTAGACAGGAAAAGCGCGAAGAGGAGGAGAAACGTAAACAATTTAATCAGGAACTATTAGAAAATATTAGGCAAATGAATACAGCCATGAATAGAATGTTAACGGACACAGAAAGGAAATTTTCTATAGTATGTGATAGGTTAGAAGGAATAGAAGGAGATCTATCTAAAGTAGAAGAGAAAGTAGATGAAAAATTGAAAGAATGTGAAAGTAAATGTCAAAATATCGCGGTAAATATAGTCGAGGAGAAATTAGACATAACCAACAGACGAAATGAAGTTAGATTTGAGGGAGTAGAAGGAAGAATCGGTGAAATAGAAAAAGAAATGCAGTTGCGAAATACCGTCAGAAATCATAGAGAAGTAGAAGTAATACATTCACAGACTACAATACCGGAAACTATTAATTTAACTAATTCCGCAGGAATTATTCGAGGTTCGGATATGAATAATAGCATCATACAAACAGCTATAACAGATCCGATATTAGCTTTACATCATCCAGCTAAGAAATGGTTAGACAGCATACCAACTTATTCCGGAATTAGCACTGAAAATCCTATGCGATTTTTGAGAGCATTCGAGGAATATTGCAAAACTTTCGCACTACACGAAGCAGATAAGTTGAAATGTGTGAGTCATTGTTTAAAGAACACAGCTTTCTTTTGGTGGGAAATGTTACAAGATACTGTTACTGAGTATGAAACATTTAGAAAACTATTCACACAACAATTTTGGAATACTAGGGTTCAGAGTAATCTAAGGATCCAGTTACATGCCGAAAAATTCGACAAGAAAAATAAAAGTTTAGAAGCACATGTTAGTGAAATGTACGAACGAACCAGGTATCTAGATTGTAGAATGGAGGATGCGGAGTTCGTTGCACTAATATAATCGCAACTACCTATTAAATATCAATTACAGTTTGCGGGTAGACAATGTTCAAATATTGTCGAATTCAAGGAACAGTTATTAGTGTATGACAAACTCGAAAAGTTGGAGAGAACGACGACGAACAGGGAAACATACGAACGTAGAGAACCGAATGAAAATCGTAACAATATAGTAAACCGAATGTACCTCTGTATTCTAATTGGCACCAAAGAAAATTTGAAAATACAGGAGAACAGATTCGATAATTATAAACGAAACTGGTATGACAGAAACCAATACAATAGGAGGAATTTTTGGAAATATGGTAACCAGAATTATAATAGAAACTTTTATCAGGAATCAGATAGGAGATATAAATTTTCAAGACCACAAATGAAGGGAAATTGGAGAAGGAATGACGACTATTGTAAAGATACACAGAACGCAGGAGGGGCGGTAACTCAGATGACACGAAATGCGAATACCGTTGAAAATACGTCACAGGAACAGACAAATACTAAATTTCCGACACAAGGAAACAAACCAAGGGACCAAGTCGTATGTAATTTAGTTAAAACACCTGAATGGAGACCAAACACCAAACTTACGTTTGAAAATTCAACACATACGAACGGACAAGGAGGAAGTAATGTAATGAGTTTTAACAACCGTGAGTTTAATTCAAACGCGATATGGCATTCGCCAGAGGCTAACCAAAATGCGCAACAGTTAAACTAAGTAGGGTTAGAGAGGATAGACTCCGAACGTCTAACCCAAAACTAGAGAATGGAGTCGAAAATAACTATAGCGGAAAAACGGTGAATATGTCTATGAGAAGCAATACGAAACAATTACACACTATAATTTTAAATAACAATGACAGGGAATTTTTAAGCGACGAAACGAATGAAGAAACCGCGATTAACGACAAAGAAGCTTTATGTCCTGAAATAACTTTAATGATAAACGGAGTAAAAGTACCAGTATTGTTAGACAGTGGGGCTGAAATTTCTTGTATCAGTTCTGACTGCGTCGAGATGATTGAGAGTACGAGAATAAAATTACCTATTCTGCCTGTACCGAACTTAAAGATCTTGGGTGTGACGACTAAATGTAGTACGATCATCAACAAACAGACATTACTAGAAGTGAATGGACTTGGAACAACTAAGTTAGTACCAGTACTAATTGTTAATGGATTGTCGAAACTCATTATTCTAGGTACTGATTTTCTAACAAAATTCAATATTATATTAGATTTTAGAAGATGTCTAGTTGCTATTAATGACGACGAATCGTCATCAAACACTAAGGGAAATTGGAAATTTACTGATCATTGTTTCTGCACGTTAAAGAAGAAAAGAAGGGAAGAACGATCATGTTGTAGTAACATTAATGATTCAATAGTTTCAAAATCAGATTTTAAGAATGCTACAGTAGGTAACTCGTTAAATGACGAAAAATTAAAAGGACGTATATTTGAAGTATTATCATTACATAAGGAAAAATTTTCTGACAAACCCGGATTAAATAAATCATACCAACATAAAAATGAAATTAAGGAGGAAGAAACACGGAAGGAAAATCAAAATAAGTTAAAATCTCGTTTAATAGCTGCCGCCGACGCGCGCAGAAGAGGAATGAAACCTGCAAATAAAATTCATTTATATTGCGGCGATTTAGTACTAAAAAAAACTAATTACAGTAGTCAATTTTGGGAATTAGTTACAAAGAAATTTTTCTTATTATATGAAGGTCCTTATCGTGTAACTAAGGTTATAAGAGAAAATTGTTATGAATTAGCAGATATTGACACAGAGAAAATCATAGGTCATTACAATATAACCCAATTAAGAATTTATAAATACCCTAATATGATAGAGAATTAAATTCTCAAACTTATTGAAAAAAAAACATACCATTAATTAAAGTTTGGAGGGGCAAAGTAATCGTTTATTTGAAAGTTTGTTTTATTTACACACACACTATGATATGAATGCATCATCTTTGTATAACTTGAAAGGTTACTGAAGTTACTAAGTACGAAAACAAAACAAAATTATGATACAATTGTTTAACTATGTTTAAAATAGAAAACATGTACTTATTAAATGGAGAATTGTTTTGTTGTTTTATTATTTGAGTGTGAATTGTATGTAACTCTTGTAAATATGTAACGATGATATGTGTTCAAGTGTAATTTTGTCCATAGTGTATTATTGTTATTGGAAGAATACCTCCAGTGTATAGTGTCACCATACACAATGTAGACATTCTTCGGAGGGGCATTCTATAAAGGTTGAACTTGTTAATTTCACATAAAAAGATGGATGAACAAAATTAATGTAGCATATTTATAATTTCACTTCACTACACAATTTATTTCTCTATGAACCATAAAATCAATAATTTGTATTTATATCTTTGAATGTAATACTTCTTTGCTCAAGTCATGATATTTGTTTAACGAATAAGAATAGTTGTTTTTCACAGTTCATATGTAATATTATATTACGAATATTTGTAAAGTAATCTGGTATTGGTGGAAAAGATTTAACAAAAATTACTGCTAGCTAATAAAAGTTTTGTTTGGAAGGAATAGCGAAAACGAAAGGGAATTGATATAGGAACTTCGAATAGGAAAGACTTGATATTTTTATGACTGCAGAAATTGAACTTATAATTGATGAAATATTTTGAAGAATTACAAGAAATTATAGGAAATAGTAATAATATTAATGATTTGAAGAGAGTTAGAGAAATAAAGAAGAATTATTATTTATAAGAATATTTGAGTACTACAAGTCGATACCAAGAAGAAGACTACGAGTATAAACTACGAAGACTGAAATCAGATTAAGGCGTTTCCAGGACGAAGTAAGAAGTATTTCTAATTTTCAACTGTACGAGGACGAAGACGATCAACGCGAGGCGTTCCCAGGACGAAGACGATCAACTATCGGCGTTCCCAGGATGAAGATGGTCATCTAGAGGCGTTTCCAGGACGAAGTTTGAAACAACGAAAGGCGTTCCCAGGACGAAGACTACTCGTTAATACTAGGCGTTCCCAGGACGAAGGTACAAGACAGCGATTGGGCGTGCCAAGGATGAAGATGCAGAAGATTCATTGCTGAGGTCCTGGCTGCAAGAAGGCAAACCTAGTAACGAATAGTTCGTTACCACGGAACTATAATAACAGGTCGGTTATATAATGATGAATGAATGTCACCACATTTACTAGCTTGCAAAACTGACAATCGGGAATAATTAAGATCACTCGAAATCCCTTACAAAATCTTTTACCATACCAGATTACTAAAGTTAGAGACAACTTGAGTTAAAATTCACAAAATCGTTGTATACAAGCTAATCCAAGGTTTTACGAATTTTTCCACGATAAACCCAACTCTACCCCTGACTAGTCCGGACAATAATAAAAAAATATTTTAATTAATGGTGTGTATTACTAATTAATTAAAATAGAAATAATTGTAATGATTATTCTTTCTTACAACTTCGAAGAAGTTGTTGGCGCCCACAAATTCAACTAAATGATTCGTTCTTTTGTTCTTATCATATAAATACACCAGAACGAGTCTAAGTACTTTCGAGTCTTATCAAGTTAAATATATTTATTAGAAATAATAAATAATTTGATAGCTAAGGCCCGTTTAATCAACCTCCCCCCCCCCCCCCCCCCCCCCGCCACGCATGGTAGACTCTTTTCTACTCTGTCCAACTCTTCATCCAGACCATCCTCTGTCTCCTGTATGCTCCTAGACTTAAGGCAAGCCTATTGCATCCCGCATGACAGTGTCCAGGGTTTTCCCCTGTGTCTATTCAGGTTTTACCTGGGGCCAACCTGTCTCTATTTTAAGTCTAGATTTATGAGTAAGGGGAGTTAGTCACGGCATCAATCGCTGCCATGGTTGGCCAATCCCCTCCTAGCACACGATGCATGCGACCCTCTCCCTGCATGGCTAATCCCAGCATGACTAGGCGTATAGGCTTCGGCCTGAGACGCACCTAGGTCCCTCCCTAACCCGGACCCCTCCAAAATACACTTAGTTTTAGTTAGGTTAGGAAAAAAAATTGATACCGATGCATCAATACATGCGTCCACTAAACTCGATCTTTCTAGAAATGCGACACTCGCATCCACTGATGTTTTCCTACATCCCTTAGCTTCGGAATCGTGTTTTTATCTTTAATTTTGTTTATATTTAATATCACTTCAGATTCTCGGCATAAGATTATTTCAAAACGTCATAAGCGCAAGTGATATCTAAAAAAGATACAAATAAATACGTCAGTAAAAATTATATCGATAGGCGAATTTAAACTTACAGGGGTATCTAATGCTCATTGTGAATGGTATTTGATTTTATAACTAGCTGCAATCCCCGGCGTCACCCGGGCTGAACACAGGGTGATATATTGTCCGCGAGTTAAAGCCAAATGGGTAGCGCCATATGACAGTGTGGTGGGCATAGGCAAAATGACACGCAATATACTGTTCGTATGTCTATGACATATGATTTTCTGTTTACCTGTGGCGATCCGTTGAACGGTCCACTTGGTGTATTAACTGGCTTTTTGGTTTTATTTCGGTTATATCGCAATTCACCATATAATTTTGTCCCTACCAATGAGTCAACACCACAAATTTTTCAATCAACCAAACTAAAAACCAAAATTGAGATCTAAAGCATGGTTTTACACTCTTACTCCAGCCAATTCCACGACTCCTCTTTGTCCCATATGTATTATCTTCTTGACCCATTATCATCACTTATCTGGCACACATTACTCATCAAAAAACAAATCAACACCATGTGAACAATTCTGCCTGTCAGAAAATGAAAACTAATAAAATGTATATATATATATAATATTATCATATAATATATATATATATCGCAGAGGCTACCACCCCTTCGCCCTTCATGACCACCCACCACATCATACATGCGCGTGCAATACTTAATACTTATTTGGCTACAACACTAATACTTACATTTTATATATCGCGATATCTTTTGAATGAAACGTCCGAATTGAATAATTCAAAAAGTTTTAGAAAGGTATTGAATTCGTCTTGAATATGCAGTAATTTATTTTGATAAAGATTAATACCAAGGTACACAAAAAAGAGTTTTTGAAGCGACGGCATTTTAATTATTTAAAAAATAAAAGAAAACACTAATTGTGAGATAACTACAATAGTTAGACATATGGTTACGTGATATTTTTTGAAAACAATTATATGTTCTGCAAAGTGGTAGAACATTGTTTTGTTATATAATCAATAGGTTCCGCAGCGCACGCCGTGTAAGGATTTTTTCGGGTCATTTTTTTACACCTTGGGTTACCTTATTGGACTTTTAGTAAGGATCCCTAATGTTATTGATAATATAATATAGCCTATAGCATTCCTCGATAAATTTACTATCCAACACTGAAAGAATTTTTCAAATCGGACCAGTGGTTCCTGATATTAGCGCGTTCAAACAAACAAACAAACAAACTCTTCAGCTTTATAATATTAGTATAGATTTCAGATTCGTATCAATGTTTTTTTGACCACTAACATTTATAAATCTTTAAAATTTTTCGTTCTTATTTACGTTTTGCTGAATATTGTAGATATCACGACTCATTTTGGTTACGTGCACATTAATACGACTACCATTCAACGGATGGTGCTAGCAGTAAAATACTATCCAGCCATTAGAAATGCGTCATTTACATTGTGGCTGTATTTTATAAGGGATGTAGGGGTGTGTGTCTTATTGACGGAGTCCTGTGTTATCGGTTACAACCAAAATTTATATCTGTAGAAAATAATTTTGACAAAACCACAAAGCAAGGACGTGTTAAAGTTAAAAATTGTATAAATGGCCCTTAAAATAATAATGACGAGAAAAGAAAAAAATACGGCATGTAAGACCAAACCTTAAGCCTGAACAAACACGTGAAAAAAATGTAAATTCCCTTGAGAAAACTTAATTTCTATGGTCCCAAAAAAACATTATTTTCAAATTAAATAGTTTAGACCACACAAATAATATTTTCAAAGCATTAAATTGTGAAATTTTTCCAGTCACAGTTAATAAAAAAAACCTTGAGATTAGAAAGGGTTTTCAGTATTATTTATTCATCGCCCTTTACAACAATCTTTTTATTTTATGTTGTCACATATCGAATAATTAAGAGCGATAGTAATTTTTTTTGATGGGCATCTTAGCTCTCGGTATACAGCATTTGGTGGGAGTAATTTTGTCGTGAATTTTACGGAAGTCATGGAACGGAAACGCGTAACAAACACGGCGCTGCCAACTGTGGCGGATGGCGCGAAACAAAGTTCACAAAGACAAAGGGAAACTTTATAGTATTATTTTGTTTATTAAATTTGAACAAGATGGGCAGTTATTTGAATAATTTCCTTGTCGAAAATCACGTTCAAAGCTGGGATTTAGAATTTTTCCAAGTTTTTTTTTTAGCTTTTATCGGAGCCGTTTCATTATATAGTTTAAAGTTTCGGTCTGCTAATCAAATGATTCGATAGTCGACGTAGCTGGTCCGGCAGCGAATTCTACCGGCGGGTGCAGAAACTACGTGTGATTCGCGAAAATAAATGTAGATGAAAACACAATTTGCGTTTATATTTATCACGCTCGGTATTATTTTAAAAATATATATACCTTAAATTGTATGTCCATGTTTCGTATTATAAGTGTATTTGCAATATGAGAACACATTAATTTTCTTGTTATCGAGGTTAGATGTTACAAATCACTGACGACTACCGAAAGATTCACTCACAATTTTTTTTTTAGTAATAAAACTTTTTATTGTATTTTTATGACAAAAAAGTGCCCAAGTAAGACGATGTTTAAAAGTATTTCAAATCCATTCACGAATTTTTGATACGGTGTTTCTGCTGACCTGTAAAATACCAAACGAAATTTCGCAGAGGGAAATAAACAAATAAAAAGAGAGTCGTATTTACTTACCGAGCAGGAAGTAAACAGCGACATGTGCCGGCGAATCATCGCCCCGTAAACTTCTTTTACTTCAACCCAAAGGCGAACACTTAATCGCGGCGATAAATATCGAGTCGGAAGTACTTCAAGCCCGCGAATGGCCGTGAAAAAAAAAAAGCCAGTTGGCGAGGCATTAAAACACAACACGATAGACACCTACGCTCGTAAACAAACAATCTTGCGAAGCGTTCTGCGCTTATCTGAAAACCAAACAAAGTGGAAATTTTAATGGCCTTTAGAGTGTGATCACGTGCGACATATTTGTGACGTCACGCGCCACGCAGACAAACGTCCCTATTGGAATTATTTTTTTCCTACTAGCTGTAACACCCGGCGTTGCCAGGGTAAGAATTAGATTTTACGCTTAGTGAAAGAAAGACCCATCTCCCTATCTCAGACATGTACAGTTCGATTTATGTTCCATTAAACGTACGATACAGTGTATGTAAGATTAATTAATAAAATATTCAATAAAAACTATAAATAAAATTCAGGTCAGAAGCATAAGTTACTTAATTTTTAAGGCTGAACTTATGTCGTATTCAGGACACTATTAAGAAGCAGAAAAATATTTTTTTTTTTATTACAGTAACTTGAACTATATTTTTCGTTACAACATTTGCTTAAATGCTATACCTAATAGCAGTTGTACATTTTTATCCCCTCTTATTTGTTGTTGAAATATCTCTGATAAACGCGCACTGAACTTCGCCTTATATACCTTAGAGGATCAAATTTTTTTTTGGAATGTGGCATCTACAATTTCGGATCCCATAACATTCTATGTACAACATTCAGAATCTGCGAAAATTTCTAAACGTTTTAGAATGAAGTAGAACTTTCAAGACGGTCCCCAACATTCCAAAATTTTCGAAAAACTTTAGAACATCTGGAATTTTTATAAAATTATTAGAAAATCTGGATATTTTTGGAATTTTCTATAAATTTCCAAAACTTTCTAGATTATTCTGTCATGTTTTCACTTCTTTTTTTCCACCCGCCAGTACACGGTGTGCAGAGCTTCGTAAGAAACCACGCGATTGGAAAATCGCTCGAAACGTCAAAGCGGTGTGTGTTTACGAAAAGAACTTAAGAAAGCGCTGGGCGCGAAAGAGTAATTATGTTACTGTATATCGTTTTTAAACTGTAGTTCTAGGAGAGTGATAATGGCTGAAACGCGTGTACTAAGAATCGTATTTTGGGCATGGAACGCCTGGTACAGATTCTTGAAAGCACTCAAGGAAATTGCATTGCGCCTTTATCTTCATTTCTCCGCCGTGTGATGTCACGGTCGCCGCTCGATGCACGACGAGAAGACTGCGCGCCAGTCCAGAGGAGATAACCGCGCTAGAAGCACCAGCGAGCGTCGCGCTTATCATCCCGCCTCGCTAGCACAGATAAGCCTCTGACTAGACCATGGGGGGGGGGGGGCTTATGGCTATAGTCTTGCGCGTCGTTTCACGGGCCGAGCATTGGAGTGGCTGGAAGTCGCAGCGGCGGGAGTGCTTCTCGTGGCGTTCGAAGAACGCCAAAGAATCGACGTTGTAGGCCGGTCCGGTGTAGGTGCCGGCCGTGGCACGCTGCCAGCCTTTGTGCTCGACTGGTGCATTATGATTTTTAAAAAAAGAAGAGAGTGAGAGAGAGACGAGGCGCCGCAAATAAAAACTTCAACAGGACCACCCCCCCCCCCCCCCCCCCAAACACTTCCCGACGGGCTCGAGTACCAGAGAGCCTGTCTGCATTTCTGCGTGTTTTCCTTCACTTTGTGGGCCTCCTCAGTGCATTTAGTTCTCAGCACCAGTTTGACATTACTTACAACACTGTTGTTGTAGTGTTTCTTCAGTGGCGTCGTTCGAGTGCGTGCTTTTCCATTCGTTTCCTTCTTTTTTTCAAATTTTTTTTTTGTACGGCGAGTGAGCTTAACTCTCGTGTATGGTGATTTACAAGGTGCTCTTTTTTTTCGCTTTGGACAAGCGTCTCAACTTCGCAAGCGAATTCTCTGGCGAAAACTGCAGAAGACGAGTTTTTTTTTTTTTTAAGCAGACATCTAAAATACAGGAGTCACTGCGCACATCGGTAGCTGCGGTATAGCTGAACACGCCCAACTTTACCTCTGGCGTCGATCGATTACCAAGCTGATGTCATCGACAGCACTGCAGAAATTTCGCGGATGAATCGGATCCCAAGCTATTATAAAAATCTTCATGCTCTCGCACTGTGTTGATGATTGGACCGCAGTTATCTGGACACGCCCCTTTTAGGCCTTGAGCTAACGATGCCCAGCTAGAAGGGACGTAGGAATATCAGTTAGTACCGATTAAAGAGATAAAATATGTTCTTACTCAGAAATAGGTCACACTATATTTTCTTTTTTGTTTATGGAACAGAAATATTCATGTAGTATTACAGACATTTGAAAACTTGTAAATTTACATGATAACAACAGTATCGCTCCAAAATAGTGTTCGCAGTAATACTGGGTTCGGATTCTTGCCCGGGTATTGATGATTTGTGTTGTCCCCGTACATATACAGAATATACAGTTATTCGTAAATAGCAGTATAGTATTAACTGCGCATATTACTAAGCATAAATAACAAAATAAAGTCTAATTGGTGAATATTTGAGTACATGTAGCATAAGTTAAAAATTATTCTTTGTATAAAACATAAATAATTTTTTTAAATTTATTTTCCGATTTTCGTAAGCGCGACAAAAAAAATTCAGTATTTTTTCCAATAAAAGGTGTGTGTGTGTGTATATACATATATATATATATATATATATATATATATATATATATATATATATAGTTATACATATATATATAAATATATATATATAGTTATACATATATATATAAATATATATATAGTATTCAAAAATAACCATAGCAACCTCTGGTACAAAATTACAATAATTTTTCTTGTAGTATTACAGATTATTTCTTGGCAATTTCTTTCCAAAGAAATATTTTTAATGGGTACAAAAATATTATTCGTACTTATTTGTTTAATATTTACAGAATCACATAGTTTAGGTTAAATATCTCGAGTACAAAGGAAAACAATGGCTCATAGGTCATCATTCCTGTGAATCTATATCGGCGTGTGCTGCATAAACGTTTCGAAAATCCTTACTAATATTATAAATGCCTGTCTGTCTGTTTGTCTGTTTGTTTGTTACCTATTCCCGGCTGAATGGCTGAACGGATCGTAATGAAATTTGGCAAGGAGATAGATTATATCCTGGGGATGGACATAGGCTATATTTTGTCTAAAAAAAATAAATTTTAAACGGGTTAAAAAATATATCTTAATTTTATGTAACGTGTGTCATAGATATACAAACTGTTAGTGGCATTCCTCTATGTCTGCCGAGCAATAGCTTTCAAGCCATTACGTTACGTTTTGCTATTGTAAGGAACTAAGTAGAGAGTAAGAAAAAAATAAAGATCTTGACAGTTTGTAGTGTCGCCATATATGTTTCAATTTTCAATACCGTTTTTGTATATAACAATTAAAATTGCAGAAAAAAAATCATGTTTCATAGACACATAAATAGTGAGTGTGTGTCATTTCTCTATGTCCACGAGGTCTCGCCGCGTCAATTTTCTCCTTGGGGCGAACCCGTCCGCTTGATTAAATAAAAAGCTTTTATCGTTGAATGATTTCATGATTTATTTCATGAAAATCTGCTCTCATAAAAAAGTTAGTTTTATAGACATTCAATAGGTCTCTCTCTCTCTCTCTGAAGACCAATCTATGAATCGTTACAAATTTATTTCCTTTATTTTTTTAGTTTGATTTGATACAATATGATTTCACTAAAAATCAATTTCTACCCCTTACCATTTTCATTTCCACATTACTAAGTTTCACTTCTTCCGCGCGGAGGGACTCCACGCACTATTTTTGCATGCAATTAAAAACTATTTTTAAATGATGCCAAAGAAGTATAACTTCTCACGCACGTACCTAAGTACACGCACCCATTTTTTTTTATTTAATTTCTTCTATATATATTTTTTCTCCCTACCTAGGGCACTCATAATTCTTTTAAATTTCACGTGTATGTTTTCAATGTCATTCGAGTTGTACAATTTTTTTTTGTCAAATTGGTCATTATTTATACTTTGATTCATTTTGGAAACACACGTGTTTTAGGTATTATGACAAATAAAAAAAATTAGTTTCACTAGCATTCTTAGGTTTTTATTGTGTGGATAGTTTCAAGTTTAATATTATGTAGGTACCCTACATAAATTCTTAAACTTATAAATTTCTTCGAAATTTATTCATAGGTTGCTAGGGCCTACTAATATTTTCTATTTGTCAATATTGATATTTATTTTACAGTACATACCCACTTATTTGCAAGGAGTTTGGTTTAGTGTTTATAATTTATCTGCTGAGCGTCAAGAGTTTTAGGGCTGCTGAGACCGAAGACCAGAAATATTTATCAATTATGTAATATATTGTTGAAAAATTTGAATTTAACTATTTCAGGAAAGTTGATTTTTTTATTAATTAGAATAGTTACGTGTAATTGCCATCTTCCTTTACTTCATATTAAACATTATGTTTGGTTGAGTGTGAGATAATTTTATTTATGTATGTTTTAATTTCATTTAATTTCTTATATATATATATATATATATATATATATATATATATATATTCTTACCTACCTACTTCTTTTAAATTTCAGGTGGATGTTAACATTGTCATTCCAGTTGTATAAATGTTTTGTCAAATTAGTTGTTATTTATACTTTTTGTTTCATTTTGGACTTTTTTTTTACTTAATTCAAAGATTTGTGGTGTGTACAGGGAGTGATATTTCTATTGATTTCTATACTCCTTTGGATAAGCGGAATATTGCCACCACAGTTTTACATATAAACAAATCCTACAAATGTTTTTAACATTATGACAAATAAAAAATAGTTTCACAAACATTCTTAGTTTTTTTTGGTGTGTATAGTTTGAAGTTTAATATAATGTATGTACGTAAATTCTTAAACAAACAGTTATTTATTAATTTATTTAGATAATTATTCAAAGGTAGGTAATAAGCTTTCTATTTGTCAATATTGTTATTATGGTAGATAGGAGTAGGTACAGTAAATGCCTACATTCTTATATTCCTTTATATCTCTTTCGATTTTGAGTGTTTCCGAGCCATTCGGGGTCCTCAACATAACCCCCCCCCCCCCCCAGGTGGTTAAAGCCCCAAAATCTAGAAAGTTTAAAAAATTTTAAAAATCTACCTCTTTCGATTTTAAGTGTTTTCGAGCCATTCAGGGTCCTCGAACCCCCGCCCCCTTCTGGGAACAAAGCCCCAAAATTTCGACAATTTGTGATGACCATATGTGATATTGCAGTACCGAGTGCTTTTACACATCCCGCAATGGTGACACTTTCTGCATGTTCCGATGATTTTAAGTGTACACGTTTGGCACCTTTCTGTGCCAGCACTGTCTGTTGATGGTGAATCGTCAGGCGGCAACCTTTCTCATCCATGTTTGTATATCCGCTCAGGATGACTTGCTAGATGAAGGTCTTCATAGATTTGATAGATTTGACTGATTTTTGCAAAGTGATCTGCCACTATAAATGTTATGCTATGAATGTTATGCTAACCATTTTTTTGTAACTCGCCGCTAGATGGCGCTGTAGCGCATCAACTTCTAAATCTTTCAACCGATCGCCATGGGTAAACAGATAACCATAGGTCACAGATACACAAACAGTAATTGTGTGTCATTTCTTAATGTCCACCACTATCCATTTTGCTGTAACTCGCGGACAATATATCACGCGGTGTTCAGCCCGGGCAAAGCCGGGTACTGCAGCTAGTAAGAAATAAAATGTACCCATAGCAAATTAAAAAATTAAAGGTATGCCCAAAATACTGAACTTTATTATCTTAAAAAATAAGTCCGCGGTACCATATATATAATAGTTAATTTTTCAAGCCACAGAGACTGTTTTTACGTTTAAAGTCAAAGGAATTTTACAAGGTGAGTTTTCAAGTATTATCAATGAATATCTCTATGAATAGTTTTAATCAGTATGGAGTGCTTGGTGCTAGTACTACATACAGGACGTAGACATTTTTTTATTTTGAAAACTCATTATAGGTTAGGTTCTAACCTTCTTTTTTTTTTTTTACTTTATTGAAAGTTTCGTGTAAAGATTTCTGCGAAGTTGTTGTAGTTACCGTAACTAACTGCGATACGTGGACATGGCGCCGAGACAGCCCCCCTCCCCCATTTTCCCTCAAGCCTAGAAACGTTCGCGCCGAGACGTGAAGAATCCGGAAGGACAAGAGGCGAACTGGCACACGTCAGTGTTCTTGTCTCCTGCACACGGAACAAGGAGGGAAATAAAGAAGTGCGACTCTTACAGTGGAAACTGAAACCATGTTTCACGCGACATGTGTCGCTATCTGTTAAGAGGGGCCCATAACTACCAGCAAATAAAAAATCGGAATAGAGGTACTCATACAAATTTTATTTTTAGTTAATACGTTCTTTTGGTTATATTAAGTTATCACCTCGGCAGCGCAAAACTAATTTAATCGATGCGAAAATACTTAACGCCGTTTTGTAATAGACCGTCATGTAATAAATAAAGGAGTAGGAGGTGCAAAAAAAACTCATTGCATTACACACCACAAAACTAGCGGCTACCTAAATAGAGTGAATTTTTCACCGGTTATGTTTGCCTGCTAATAGCTCGTTCATACATTACTTCTCCTGATAAATTAATGTAGTTGTGTCAGCAGTATATATTATGAAAGCTGCTATCTAGCGGACGGGCCCATAACTATGTACTTCAAAAAAACTAGGTCTCTGTCTCGGTAATTAGAGTTTTTCTCCCCCCGTGCTCCTGCAGACGGAGGATTGTCCACGTCTGCTAGGGCGGACTGGCCCCGCGTGTGTTCCCACACGGCAGGCCGTTGGGGTCCTTAAGAATGCGCGAAGCGAACTCCCCTTGGGAGGCCGTGGACAAATGTTACGAGTAGCTGTGGTGGTTTTGGTGGTAAGGGGGGGGGGGGCGATAGAAGTATGAAGGCGGGAAGGGGAGGGGGGGAGTAGTTGACGAATGTGTGGGAAAGGTGGAGGGGGGAGGGAACGGAGAGGGGGAGAGAGAGGAGGAGATAAAAGAAAATATCTCCTCGTAGGACATACGTGTCCTCCGAAGGCTGCTGCTCCTTTAACCGCCCGCCCACGCAAGACGTCGTTAAGGCCCGTGTTTACGTGCCACGCAAGAAGGAAGAGGAAAAAAAAAAGGTGGGGGTTGGTTATCTGTAAAGTCGGTTTACGGACGATAATTTTTTACGTGATAACGTCATAAGAAAAACATTGATGGAAATTTTGCATACTTCTTTTAATTTTCAAATATCATTTACAGTTTTTTTGCAATTTTATATTTAAAAAAATTCGTTTAAATATAATCCACGAACAATTAGTTTAAAATTCCCGCCTTAACCTGTTTGATATTATTGAAGATTTTTTTTCGCACGGTGGTTGGCCGGTTCTTGCACGCTCGGCTCGGGCGGAACGTGACAATTTTTTTTCGTGCGTGCAGCCGGCGTTCGTCGATTTATAAGACGTTATTCACGTCAAAAAAACGCAACGACGCAACAGCGAAAAAAAACGACGTAATCGTTTTATAAACGCAAACAATTCGCTAGACGTCACAATCCTCATAACTTAAAACAAAAACAAAAAAATTTGAAACAGTAGGAAGAATATATTTTTTTTACCTCGGTCTTTATTTGATTATACGTATTTATCACGAAAAAAAAGTAACTGAATCGGCACATGCCAAAAGGGCCTCAGTCCAGGCAACCAAGTTCTGAGAAAAACCAATAAATCTGCCTCTAAGAAACACTTATAGCATACGTTAACAATTTCCCCAGCTAATATTAGCCAACCAGCGCGTGTGACTAAATTCCTTTTTAGCATTGATAGTTGAAGCTGTCCTATAACATGCGATTTTCATGCTTTACATACTTGCCATTTTTTTTTGTGACTCGGGCCCTTTTAGCATGTGCCGATTCATTTGTCAATAACTTCATTTAAATTTAAAAAAAAAACTAATTTTCTACCATTGTGTGAAATTTTAACAAGTGTAAACACGATGTAAGTGATCTTTGTGGGCCTTCTATGCACATAACGTCTACGTCTGTAAAAGTTCACTGAACACTTCTTTTCGAATGCGTCGTCGAAAAGCCAAGCCAAAACGCAAGTTGGAAGTTGGACGAAACTTCATTGCGCCATGCGTAATTTATAAACCAGTACTTTACAATGTGATTATTAAACATGTTGAATCCTGGATTTCTTACGTTGTTTGCCCTGTCTAAGGCCCTGTCACACAGTCAAATTTTTGTCTCCAACTATATTTGAAAATATAGTTTAAAGGATAATTCGAGTGGGAAAAATGGCTTCTGATTTTCTTTATCAAATACATTTAGAGAGAATATCTTTAAATATGTTGGTCTGAGCTATATCACACTTTTAAATTTTAATCTCATTTCCAAATTAAATAATGCATCAAAGTGATGCATGGAATTTTCGAACTTGTTATGCTTATTGTGCATTTTTTAAAAAAAAAATTTTTTTCAAAAACCTATATATTTAATTCAAATTTATGCTCATATCGTAATGAAATTAATGTCCAGTGATATTATGTAGATTTCGAATAAGGACTAACTGTTGATGCCATTACCATGCTATGACTTCCGGAAAATTTTTATGTATTGTTTCGTTTTGTGGTCCATAGACCCCAAAACAATTGTCAACACAAATTTTATATATATATATATATACACCATATTTTTTTGGACACAATAACTGCCGTAATTTTTCACAAATCACTTCCAAACGGATACCTAAAATAAAGTAACGGAAAATCTCGGCCGTGTTTATTAATGGGCAAAATTCCACCAAAGGGGTAGTAATAGGGAAGGGTTTTTTTTTTGTTCGTGTTATGCTTGTAGGAGTACAATTAATTTTTTTTTCTCTAAAAACATTTTTAATACGACAAACCGTAACTGCAAGAGGTGGAAAAATCAAGGGTTGGAGGACAACCAAATCCATAACCCCTTATTAGGCACACCATGGAATAAATTCAAATTGTATGAAAATCTTATAATTTTTATCTAAAACATTTGTCTGAAGCAATTTTTGATAAAGCTAACCATTGCAGCAATGGTATGAAAAAAAAAGGTAGGATAAAAAAATCATAATTTCCGTACCAAGTATGCTATTAAATCCGTTATTTATTGTAAAACCTTAAAATATTATCTAGAAATTAGCCCAAATTAATTTTTAATCGAACAATAATAATAGCAAGGGGTAAAAAAAAAGCGTTGAAGGACAAAAAAAATGATAACTCCCTTAGTAGGCACGCTATTAAATCCGTTCAGATTGTTTGTAAACCTTAAAAATATTATCAAAAAAATTTGCCTAAAATATTTTTTGATACAACTAGTCATTGCTGCAAAGGTTGAAATATACAGAGTTTAAAGAATAAAAAAATACATAACTCCCCTATTAAGTAAACTATAGAATATATAGATACCAATTTATTGTAAATCTAAGAAATATCTATAACTGTGGTCGGAAACAATTTTATAAGACTAACCATTACTGCAAGGGGTGAGAAATTCTGGGTTTTAAACAAAAATAAATTTCCGTAACATTTACACTAATTAATTCATTCTTATTTATTTTAACTTCCCAAATTTTGTCTCAAACTTGTGTCTAAAGTGAAAATAACAAGCAGCTTTTTATGTACATCTTTATGGTTTTCGGGACACAATTCAAAAATGGAAGGCGGGAATTCGAAAAGTCGGTCAATTCTTGTGTTGCATTTTTGAGTTACTTCATATAAACACATATAATTTTGCTTTTATTGTGTTCTTCAGTTTCTTGAGTAGTTCATCTACCCGATACTAGTACATAAATATATGACGATTAACTTGTTACGTGAAATATTTCGCGTAAAGTTTTATTGCTACCTTACTATTTCTAACCAAACCTGATGATAAGGTACACACGAAATTCGACTGAAATAAGAAAAAGAAAAAAAAAGTAAGGTTATAGGTGAGATGAACTCGTGAAGTGTATACACACGAGCTCTTCACGTAACTTAGAAATTCAAAACTTAGAAACACGAAACTTAAAAAAAAAAAAAAACGCAAAGTGGAACCACACCACGCATGAACACGCCACTTTAAACTATCGTTAGTTAGAAAACGCTGCGACCCATCACCACCTACAAACTCAGAACTCAGATCTATCGAAAGTTAGAACCACATAACTTAGAAAAATTACATCTTGAGGATTTATACGTTACGACAGCACCTCTGGACAAATGCGTACAAAGAATTTAATTTCTTGGCCGTAGGAGAAGGGGGGGGGGGGGGGGTAAAACCAATTTGTCAGTCGTTTTCTTTCAAATTCTTTCCTTTTTTAGTGGAAATAATATATTTTTTATTATTATTTTGGAGCTGGGGCTATGTGTGTGTATGTATGTATGTGTGTGTGTATATATATACATACTTACACATACATACATACATACATACATACATACATATATACTAGCTACCTGCCCCGGCTTCGCACGGGTGCAATGCTGATACTAAATATACTACAGAATGTCTTTACATATATACCGGCCCCCCGACCGGTACCACCGCGACCGCTATGTCCCTGCATTTTAAATCAGTAATATCTTCGAAAATATTCATTTAAATTACATGCTATTCAGGGCCATATTGATCTTTATTAAATGCACAATGTATTTAAGGTACTTAATTGGATATGGGTTAGTGCTGTGTTGCTTAAAATCGCTTCGTAAATAAGCCATTATTTCTCGTAAAATGTAAAGGATAAAAAATTGTTATTTTGGGTCATCCCTAAGAGATAGACATATACCATCGCGGAATTTTTTGTACACCTTTTTAATGTGTACAATAATGTAGTACATTTATTTTGATCTATCTCGTAGGGTTCAGCCAGCGTTTGCAATGTAAGCGCAAAAAAAAAAGTGTTTATTTACGACATCAGATTAGAAACCTCTAAAATTATAAGTTTTTCTCAACCATATTATGCATGTATTATACATATAAACCTTCCTCTTGAATCACTCTATCTGTTATAGAAAACCGCATCAAAATCCGTTGCGTAGTTTTAAAGATCTAAGCATACATAGGGACAGACAGACAGCGGGAAGCGACTTTGTTTTATACTACCCTCCCATGCGTACGTCCTTGCCCCTGACCGCACACCGAGAATGTGCACACTTTTTTCCTTCCTCCCCTCCTTCGACCTCCTGAACTTGAGCAAACTGTGAATGTATGAATATATACAAATATACATATTTTAAATTATTCCGGTTCAAAACGATTGCCTGTGGGAACCGGCGGCGATTTCTTTGCCAAAAAATTTGCTCCGTTATCCGGAACTGGTTCTGCGAGAGACAGAGAAAGAGACAGACAGAGGAAAAAATGGTGGTGAAGGCAAGAGAGGCCGCTCGGGCCGATAGAAGAAACAACTCGGTCGGCGGCACAGATGGGAAACATTTGTGGGGTGGAATTTAGACTCTAAGGAGCCCGAATAGCATGTGTTTTATTTTTTTTTTAATTTTCAAGGATATGTTTGGGTTTACTTAAAACACTTAATTTGGGCACGCATACCGTGTGCAGAGCTACAGGGGGGAAAAAAAGACACGTGAAATAGAAACTGCTCAGAACATCAGAGTGGTGTCTGTTTACGAAAAGCATTCAAGTATACGTCGAAGACGGATGAGAGCTTGCGTTTCCAGATTTAGTTTCTAAACTGTAATTTTTAGAACAGTGAAAATTGTTAAAACGCGTTATTTCAGAATAGTTTCTTATGTATCACACACCAGGTGAAGATTCTTGAAAGCGATCAAAGGACTTTAATTACACCGTTATCTTCATTGCTCCGCCATATGATGTTACAGTCGCTCGATGCACGACGAGAAGACTGCGCGCCAGTCCAGAGGAGACACCGCGCTAGAAGCACCAGCGAGCGTCGCGCTTATCATCCCGCCTCGCCAGCACAGATACGCCCCTGTGGACCATCGAGGTTCAGCATAAGAGAAAAAATTTTTTTAAATACTCAAAGGCCAGTCTCTGACTTTCATAATGCCAAGTTGGGACAAATACATCCCTTATTTGTACAACGGCCTCTGAATAGCGTACGAGGAAGTTCGCCACAAGCGAATAGACAAGTTCGACGTATTTTTCTCCGCCGCAAATTCACACTACGACCGTTTAAGGGAATATTAACTCAAATTATTTTGTTTCCATCATTTCAATTTTTTTCTCATTATTTTTAATAAATACATAGTTATAAAGTCTTTTATAAGTTTAATATGTATTAATGTTAGAATTGTTAAAAACTTAAATGCCAATTTTTATGTCGACCCTAGCATGAAACACGAGCATGTAATCGTGTTGAATGTAGATTTAAATTAATCTTTTGTGTGTAGCCTCTGGCATTTATTAATTAATTTTTTGTACATCATTAAAAATTTGGACATCCCAAAACCGTGGAAAATTTCAGGTTTGTAGTATTGTGACGAAACTAATTTTTTTTATTGACTTATGAATGATTATGTCTAAGGATACACATAAAAGATTACTTTAAAACTGTATACAACATGGTTAGGCACATTCGCCTAGTTCATGCTAGGTTTCACATAAAAATTGTTTTTTTTTTCTAAAAACTATTTAAATATATAATTATTAAATTTATGAAACAAATTGTAAACAATTAAAGATAAGTATATTATGAAGTTATTAAAAATAATTACTATGTAACCACGAAATTATGGAAGCAAATTTATTAAGGACACTACCCCTATACTCTAAATTTAAACTATTTATCCAAATTTTTGACTTGTCAACGCATTAACCATATCTCCCAGGCTTACTATGCCGTGATGCAACCATATATGTATGTATATACTAACAGGCTCTAGTCTGTAAGTTCTGCGAGGAAATAACTTATTATTTCACGCGGGCGACTACAGCTATCATTAGAATCACACCAGCTCACAAGTGTTCACTTAAACAAGTGGCTAAGACTAAGTTCTATGCCATATCGAACCAATAATAAAAAAATAACACGGAAGTTTTATTGCAAGTGGTGTCAAAATATTTGAATTACAAGATGGCAAGACCTAATCCCCTTAATGACCCTACTTGAACTGGGATTCAAACCCATACCTCCTGGATCTCGTCCATCTAATGTCAATTCCCCATTACCAGCAACTAGCAAGCAATTTAACAGCACCACGAATAGCATGGGTTCGAGCCACTGCGATCAAGAATGAAGTAGCTTGGCTTCTGGGTTGTAGCTGTGTCCTTGGCAAATAATTCACCAACGCTTCGGTCGACATTGCAGTCGCCATCATCAGGGAGCAGGTAACTGCTTGATGATAAAATAGTTAATAATACAAAAGATTACATTTGTATGTGTAAACTTTGTTTCGCGCCATCCACCACAGATGGCAGTACCATGGTAACACAATTTTCGTTCCATGCGACTTCCGTTCCATTCACGAAATCACTCCAGTCAGTTGCCGTATACCGAGAGCCAAGATGTTGCACATCAAAAAATATTCCGAAAACTCAAGTTTCTAGGATAATGAGATAAAGAAATATTATCATGCTAAATATGAAATGTTTTTGCAACAAAAGTGTCATACATACAATAAATTAAAACTTTATAATTCACAACATTATGTCCTAATATCATGCTAAGAATGAAATATAAATTGCCCTTTAAGTTGTTTAAATCAAGTAATCATGACTCATTAAACTATCAATTTTTTTATAAACAATTAACCATTGTAGTATTAAGTTGTTTTTTTTTTTTCATATTGAGCATGAATCATGAAAGCATAATAATTAAAAGAGCCTTTACACGTCTAGGAGATGCAACAACAGGGAAAGATGGTTCGGAAAAATAAAAAAAAATAAAAAAGCGATCTGGTTTAGGTGATACGGTAGCTACACATCAGGACCCCTAACGGGTTTCTGATTTTGCTTCAGCAGTTAATAATTAGCGGGCAGGGGTAAATAAAAGGCCCGCCGGTTAATTTGCTACCACAATTGGGCTGCAGTTAAAATTCTTGTTTTTTTTTTTTTCACCCATGTGAATTCTTTGCAGCCTTGAACGCTCGGATGCCTAGTCTGAGGTGTATCTGTGCTGGCGAGGCGGGATGATAAGCGCGACGCTCGCTGGTGCTTCTAGCGCGGTGTCTCCTCTGGACTGGCGCGCAGTCTTCTCGTCGTGCATTTAGCGGTGACCGTAGCATTATACAGCGGAGAAATGAAGATAAAAGTGTAATGCAAGTCCCATGTGTGCTTTCAAGAATCTCTACAGGATGTTTCGTGGCTAAATATACGCGTTTTAGCTATTTCCTTTCCCCTAAAAATAAAGTTTAAAACAATAAAATTCGGAAACGGAACTACTCATCCATCCTATTCTCAACTGTTTCCCGTAAGCAGACACCACTCGGATATCTCGAGCAGTTTTCAACCAGCGTGGTTTTCTTCGTGAAGCACTTCATAATGTATGTGTGCTCAGGTAGGCGGGGGTACCCAACAAGGTCACGTCCTTTCTGGGTTACACGTGATCGAGTGGCCACATATCCTCCATGTTTATAGCTGGCTCAGGGTTGACAAGGACGTGTCAAGAGCTCGGCAGTTAAATCATCAACGTGAAGCATGCGTACTTATGTACTTCGCGGTTACTTCGTTTCCCAAGTAGTCCCGCGACGTTATCGTGGCTGTATCGATCTCTTGAGTGGTCAGACCATTAGCCTCCCACCAATGACGATGCCCGATGACGAGATGAGTGGTTATCGGGGTTGGTAAAGGGGGAAGGGACGTTAGTAACCTGAATATTTTTCGCTTTGGAGAAAAATTGGCAAATGTTGCTGTGAACCTTACAGGTTTTCACGGTCCAATGCAATTTTTTTTATACACGCCATTGCGGTTTTGCACTTTTTCGGACTTGGGAAAAATTCAAGGAATTATATAATTTTCGACTTCATTGTTTTCGGTATTCATGTTATTATAGCATAAATAATTATTTATTAGAAATTCTTGCATTGTATAAAATCAAAATTTCCCATTTAATGGATCATTTTTAGAACGTAAAATGTTTTCACGCAGTAGGTACTTCCGGTTTCCCCCAAACCAATTCATTCCGACTCTACTATGTCTCATCATTTCACTACTCATCTGTTTATAGGGACCTCGACGTATAACATAATTCATTCATTCGCCAGTTTGAGTGTGTGAGAAGTAAAACTTCACCACACAGAGGGATAGGAAATTCGTACAAATATTTGAAACATATTGCACAAGCATGCAAGTGTACAAACGGTGAGGCCAGTTAACAATTTCGCGAGTGTACTGTGATACGTGTCAAGTATGCAAGTGTGCCATAACGCAAATTTGAACTCGCACGTTCCACTCATTACCGTTGCCCTCCGAGAGTTTCATCTTCGTAAGCTCTTTCAACATCTTCGCCTCAACTTGCCCTTCATTCGGAAAAAAAATTGCCTAGATTTTTATTTTTGTTTTGTCGTAGCTAAGCCGTATATTTTCCACGAGAAAAAAAAATCTAATCGCTCGTATCAGACGGCTAGAGATTTCTCTCTTGTGATTGGCGGCCGTCTGCAAGAGACGCCTTTGGCCGGGCCACTCGGGACGAGTTTGCTTCCGCACTGGAGGGCTGTGATTGGTGTGTGCTGACAGTAGTAATTCCCCTGAAATAAAACCTCCGAACAAAACCCACGAAACGCAGACGATGCTATCAATGTTTTTAACACACACGTAGTTCTATCAATGATGGATTAAAAAAAATTTCCCCTTACGATGTAAACTAACTTCCCAGTAAGCGGAGCCCTAGAAAGTGCTAGAAGATTCCCCTGTTAGTCCCACCAGAAAGCTCTCTGTCCACTGCACAGACCGAGTGTAGGGAGGTTGTTACCACAACGCCGAACGTACAATAACGCCAAATACCATAACGCCGAATGCCAAATTGACCGCAACGCCGACAGCTAGAAAACTGCTTTGTACCACAACGCCGAAATACAGTAACGCCGAAAAATGTTGCTGCAGGGGGGGGGGGGGGGGGCACAGGAGCAAAATGAAAAACAGCTGAATGAATTTGTGTACCTAACCTAACCTAGGCTAAACCTAACCTAGCCTAACCTAACCTAACCTTACCTAACCTAACCTTACCTAACCTAACCTTTGTGGCAGTCCTGCAATGACATTTTTCGGCGTTAATGTATTTCAGCGTTGTGGTACACAGCAGTTTTCTATCTGTCGGCGTTGTAGTCAATTTGGCATTCGGCGTTATGGTTTTCGGCGTTATTGTACGTTCGGCGTTGTGGTATCTCGGCGTTGTGGTGCGTCCCCAGTGTAGGGTCTCTGCTACAGACGTGAGGCGGGTCGTCGCGCCTCGGGATCCGACGGAGAAAGTAACGCGTTCTTTTTTTTCATTGTTTTTGTTTTGTTTTTGTTTTTTTTTTTTGTATCGGGGCGTCGTCGCCTCGGCTCTGAACCGGGAAGGGAGGAGCCGCCATTGGTCCGCCCACGCGGGAGTTGCTCCTGGTGACCCAATCGTCGGGTGGTGACCCAATACGTACGAGTTTGCGGTGATTCAACACGGCATCTCGGACACACGCGCCGGCCCATTGCTAGAGACCGGAAAAAAATTCGCGGATTCGTTTCACGACAGCCTATAAAATTCATGTAGTTATACCTCAGTGCTGCCTCTGCTATTGGTGTAGAGACATGCAAAATTCGCGGATTCATTTCGCGATAGGCTAGCATCAAAACAACTATACCTTCGTACCGCTTCTGCGATTGGCCCACATTTTATCCGGGGAACTGTGAACCAATAGGAAACACTAAACCAAGAAAGTGCTGAATCACGGACAGCCTATTTGAGACGTCTCACGCGTCAGTAGCCAATGAACAGGTGTCATTTCCGCTAGTATTTAAAGGACTGTGGAGTCTATCCTAGAGGTCAATGAATCCCGCGAATTTTGCAGGTCTCTAGCTATTGGCTCACAACTCACCTGGATGACTCCGTCCCAGTGAGAAACACTCAACCGAAGCTCTGTCGAATCACAAGCCGCTAAATTGGGACACCTTAACAAGACGGCAGCCAATGAGAGAGTGACATTTGACCGAGTGTACGTAGAACTATAAAGTTCATCCTAGAGGTCATGGAACCCGCGAATTTTTCCGGCCCTTACCCATTGCTGGTCCACGTCGTTTGACCAGCAGTCGTTCGTTCGAAATGTCGAGGAAACGACGTTCGCTTAAACGACTATTACGGCTCGGCGAAACTACCGTCAGTCAAACTGTATTCGGTCTACTGACTCTCGATCCAAATTGTTTTCGGTCTACTGACTCTCGATCAAACTGTTGTCGGTCTACTGCCTTACTGCTAAATTTCTTTCGGTTAAACCACTTTCGTTCTTCTGACCATCCGTCTATTTACTGTCGTAGAACATGTTTTTGTTTGTCTACTGACTGCTGGTTAAACTGTTTTCGGTCTACCGCCTGTCGACTGACTGACTTTCAGCTAAAGGAAACTGACCCTCGATCTACTTACTATTTATCAAGCTGTTTTTGGTCTACTGACTGTCTACTGACTGTTGGTCAAACTGTTTCGATCTACTGCCGTGTCATGCACGACTTAGAGTTGAATGCTTGACAATGAGGAAAGTTTTCGCGTTGTATTTTGGATTCCCCATTTCGTTTTCTGCCATCCGGGATTCTAGAACTTTCCACCATTTTAAATTATGACGTCACCGTTGCAATTTTAGTTACGCTTGCCATCTTAAATCCATAATTTTTTTGACTTAGAAAATCGGGATTTTCCTTTAAATTAATAAAAAATTACTTAATTAAATTTTAATAAAATATCGCCACCATCTTGAAATAGAATGTCCCAATTTCAAACGTTGCACTTTTCGTTACGGCTTCCATCTTGAAAACTCTAATTATCATCCGATTGTAATGTAAATATTTTTTAATTAATAATAAATTTAATGAAAAAAATTTTAATATTAAAAAATCCGCCATTTTGAAAACTGGCCGCCACCTTGAAAATACGTAATTATTATCAAATTTTAATGGAAAAAAATTTAATTAAATATAAATTTTAAAATGCACGTAGTTCAAGAAGTGCAGGAGAAAGGAGAAGAATTGTACAGAGTGAAGGAGGAGGAATGGTGGAAGGACAGAGAAGAACGGAGGCATTTTACTTTGCTGACCCAGTAGCAGGCTGGAAGCAGCTGAGGATGATGATAACAAAAAAAACTCAAACATAGAAGGAAAATGAAGAAGATAACAAATGTGAATGGCAAAAGCGGATATCCAAGCTATCAGCCTACAAATAATTACAAAATCAGAACAGTAAAAAAATTGAAAATAGTAAAGAAAAAAAGACTACTACTAAAATAAACATGATACACCAAGTAATACAAGGTTTAAAAAAAACATGGACGATGTTTTTTTTTTCTTATTTAGATATCATCTGTAGATATTACTTATATACCTATATATGTAATGAATCTGTTAATAATAATAAAAATATTATTAATAACCTCTAAACTATGTTTTCAGGAACACTATTCCAATGTCATAAAGTTTTCCTCCTCTTGTTGCATGCATGCATGCTGGAAACTACGTGTGATTCTGCATATCCAGAAATGTTAGTCACGCATCTCTTGCGAGAAGTGAAAAGCCTCTCGCAATATTTTTTTTTATCGCTGTTTCCACTGAGAGGTGGTGAAGTGCTGCATGGAAGGGGGGGAGGGAAGTAGGAAAAAGGGGGAAAAGCGGGGGGGGGGGGGGGAGATAGAGAAAGGGCCGTTCCAACACAACACCGGGGATCCCAACTAACGCCCATAACGCGTGCGTACTTAAGTTACCGACGTCAAACACACACACACGTGACCTAGCCTTCACCCCGCGCGCGCAGGCGGCACGCAAATGCCACGCGCTGCCAGGGAGGGTTGTGAAGGTGGCAGGGGAAGGGGGTTGTCCCTTACCGAGGAAATGTAAAAGGAGGGGAGGGCGGGGTCGTTGCGCAACCCTAAACAAAACCCAGTCTCCTCTCGTAAGGCGCCGGAGAGATAATAATTCGCCGCGAGCGGGAGACCCTCCTGTTGAAAGAGGTTACGCCCTCTCTGCCCCTTCGACCTCTTCCTCCACCCGCTGCGCTTTTTCTGCTTTCCTTGACTTGACGTAAGCTTTTGGGCATGCATACGCCATTATTTCTAAGCACATGTATGTCTGTAGTAGAAAACTACAAAAAAACCAAAAGCCAAAAACACAAATTAAGAAAAAATTGCTGTTGCCAACAGGATATATACACCACATAATATTCCATAATAGGAATATGGTCAACAAACAAAGGAAAAAACAAAGAAAATTGGACTAAGAGAACGAAAATAAACCCACAAATGATGAATTGACCCTTAAAAAAAAATTTAGCACAACAGTTGAAACGAGACAAAAACTGTTGTGCTGAATTTATTTTTTTGGGTCAATTCATCATTTGTGGTTTTTTTTTTTTTCGTTCTCTTAGTCCAATTTTCTTTGTTTTTCCTTTCTTTGTTGACCATATTCCTGTTATGGCATATTATGTGGTGTATATATCCTGTTGACAACAGCAATTTTTGCTTAATTTGTGTTTTTTTGTCTTTTGGTTTTTGTAATTTTCTTCTACAGACATACATGTGCTTAGCAATAATGGCGTATGTCCAAAAGCTTACATCAAGTCATGTACTCCCATTGCACAAATCTTTCAAAGATAATATTCTGCTCTTTTTTTGGTTTTTTTTTTTTGGGGGGGGGGGGGGAATGAGGGAAGTTGGAGGGATAAAACACGTAGCTGCACGTCGTCTGAAGAGAAACCTAAATGATAATGGATAAAATGTATTGTATAACAATGTATGCTAGAATGGGTGTGTATAAAAACCTCTTCCCAGCCTTTTTTTTTTTTCTTCTCTTTGCGCTTGCAAAATCGTTACTGTGAGACGGGGGTTGATAAATGTAAAAGCCAAAACAATGTTTATCTGGAAGAAAAAAAAATCTCTTTCGGTGATTTTTTTAATTTTCCTGCTTATTGCGTGCATATAGCCCAAACATATAGGCAGTATGTATAACATTCCAGAGACGACCAAGCGCAAACACTCTCCCTACATACTTGCGCCCTGGGTTCGGATCCTCACCCGAACATTTATTCCTTGTGTTGTCCCAGTACCTCCAATTTGGCTTGAATGAAACCTCAATTAAAATAGAAAAAAGTGCGCCAATTTTTCTGAGAAATACTTAACTTTTTATCTGAAAAAAAACTATCTCGTACATGCGAAAATAACCATAGCCGTGTGCAGTACAAAGTTACAACATCTTTACAATAGTAAATTACAAACTATATTTCCTGGCAACTTATTTCCAAAACAATCTTTTGTAAGATTATATTTTTTTTCTGTGTGTGCTAAACTTGGGTGAAAAATGTCCTTCGTATATTTCCACACGCGATAAGCTGTTTATTATATTTCCGATTCATCGAATTTGTAATATGGCATAGTCTGTTAAAAATAATGTAAAAAACGTGCCTTGAGAGTGGCGGTAATGCTTCGTGAATCATGGAAGTCTCGATTGATTAGCGGTACAATAAAGACGTCAATTAGCGACTTATTCTGTGAGTTTGAGAGTGTGTTCTTTAGTGGCCTATCCCCCAAACGAAGAAATTTTCGAAAGAAAAAAAATATCAATTAATTTTTTTGTTTATTTGCACTGTAAAATTGATGCTCATAATTTGGTCTCTAATGTAATGAGATACCATGTAAAGTAAATAGTATCACACGTATAAGTAAGGACTGGAAATGTTAGATTTTTTTTAATTATTAGCTATTATTTTATAAGTTACCATCTATTACTGTGAAATTATTTCGTGAAACTAATTTGAAACTTAATATTTTACATTCTGAATGCTAGAAAACTAAACATTCATATAGACAAATACCTACAAATTACACCGTTTCAGTTTATTTACAAAAAAAAAAATATATTTACATGCAATTTTAGATCAAAGCCAAAACCTAATTCAAATATTTATTTTACTTAAAAAATTCTTAGTACAATATGTTGGAAAAAATTAAGTTAATTTATAGCAGTTCACAAATCAACTGATAAATAGTGTTAAGCCTGCGGGAGTGGACAAAACCTGTTGTAATTATTGCGTATTTACTAATTTGGTGGTAAGTCTTCGGAGACAAATTTATATTAAAAAAATTTGTTATTCGCGCACACGTGTTCTATACAAACAACAACGTTCTAATAGAACGTGAGTCAGATTACTGTTAGTCTACAAGACAAGGTTTTTTTTTCTAAAAGTGAACCGATACATTTTGTAACATAATTTTGAAAATTGTAAATCAAAATGTAGTAGTTATGCAGCATTTTATAAACTGTTTTTAAGAAATGAGTGAAATTTTAAATAATTTTGCTGAAAAAAGTCATTGTTTCAAACTTTAATTTAAGTGTGAAATATGCAAAAAAATCATCTATGAGAAGCAGATAATTTATTCGGCCCTAACGTATAGGATTACCTAGCTTAAACAAAAAGCACCTGCTCGCATGTTTTTTTACGTGTTAACTCCCTTTAAATTATTACTTGCGCAAATCAATTTAAAAAAAATTGGTTGTCTGTAAAGTCGGTTTACGGACGATAGTTTAACGTGACAACGTCATAACAAAACATTCATGAAATGATTGCATACTTTTATGAATAAAATTGAATTATTTTTATTGAATTATCACTATTTTGTATAAATACAAAGAAGGAGTGAAATAAAATCTACAATTTAATTCATAAATTTACTTTTATTTGCACTCATTAATTCAAATATGTTTATTACTTTAACGAACAGATTATTTTAACTATTACTTTTAAACATGTTTGCTATTTTTAACTTCTTACAATCTGTGTTATTCTGTTAAGGATAGGACGATGATAGGAAAAGTAGGAAACGAATGGGAGTGTTTCAAGTTTAATGTGCCTCGAAAAAGTCAAATCGATGGTTATTCCAATCGAGTGGAAGAGAGATAGATGCGGCGCAAGCGTACAATGAGCGTAACGGGACACATCATACTTGGAACAATGTGCGTAACGGGACACTTTTTCGTGCGTGCAGCCGGCGTTCATCGATTTATTAGACGTTATCACGTCAAAAAAAAAAACATTTTTGTAATGATGTAGTTGTTTTCGTGTAAATGTACGAATGTATACTTATTATCTGTAATTTTGCATGTATATTTCTGTTCTATTTACAAACAAAATAAAGGGTTAAGTTTTATTACAGTGTAAGAGTTCCCCGGAACTTTCGTTCAACCGTCTGCTGAACATCTGCTCGGCGCGAACCAGTGGACAAGGAGGGGGTAGGTGAGTGGGGTCAGAGGGGGTTACAGGTGCCCAGCCACGTCATGTTCCGCGGGTACGTTACGTAACGTAGCTCACCTGTTGCGTTCACCGAGTGCACGTCGCTTACGGGGGCGCGAACGAGCGAACGAACGAGCGGATGAATTGGCTTGCATTCAAGAGCATCTTTCATCCATTCACTCGTCCCTACCGCTGCAACTTGCAACGTCCGTTGCATTATTATTCAAGTAAAAACTTCTTCGGGGCGCGATGGGAGAGTGAAAGCAACTTTTTTTCGCGAAACATTGTTTGCGAAACGTTTCTGTCGCGAGAAGGACAGAGAATACGTACAGAGAGCACGTTGTTATATATATATATATATATATATATATATATATATACATATATACTTTCTCTTTGTGCGATAAAACGTCCCCCGCCAAAAAAAAAAGACCCGAGAGAGATAGATAAACAAAATAATAAGACAGAGAGTGTTCGCAAGCGCTTGTTTCGGAAAATAGATACAGGTATCCTATACAGTCAGCTGTGAGTGCTTTGAATTTTATATTTGCTACCAGTGCACTGGAGTTCCTCCTTGTTCAACCAGCAGCGTATAGAGCGCTATGAGACAGTCCCTGTATTTCCCGCTTAGATAGAGCTACCTGTTAGGAATATCATAATTCGTTCAGAGATTTGGCGTATTCCAAATGGCAGAATTGTTTGAAGAAACAGTAACATGCACAGTTTTTTTTTTAATGGTACGAGTATTTCAACGGTGAGTAATATTTATTTGGAAAAATGACTTCTCACTTTATCTTCCTCTCTCACTCTCACACTCTCTCTCTCTCTCTCTCTCTCTCTCTCTCTCTTCCGTTTTACCCCTTACGCTATACTTACGTGTCGAAGTTTGAATTGCCAAAAACGTTTCACTTCTATCACGCACTCTTTCTTTTTTGTTATCTGGCTGAATATTCTTTTCACAGCTATTCTTCGGGCGCACGATGCAATTCTCACAATGATTATCTACGATATTTATCAAATTCGGGCATGTGTAAACATCTGATCTAGAATAAATCACCGACTAGAAATTTAGCCACCGCTTCGGTTCAACAGAATAATAATGCTACACCAGCCTTAGGTTTGTTAACATAATATCTTGTACATACACCATTGCATTGTTGAAGCTTTTTTTGTCACAGAAATTATAACTCCAGAATGGATGGCAATGATAAATTCACTAACACACGAACAAAAAGCCAGTATCAGCTGAAGTAAAATTGTTAAATACTTGGACAAACTAGGGAATTCCATGGAAGGAATTTAATCAGAAAATATGACAGCACAAAGTAACAAAATAGACTGTCAACTGTTAGTTTGCAATGGTTTGGTGAAGAGAATTGTTTCTCTTTTAATTAACTGACTAGATTTATTTTATGTAAAAACATCTTAGCTCTCGGTATACGGCATTTTGTGGGCGTAATTCCGTGAAAATGGAACAGTAGGTAGTCAATTAAAGGAAATGTGTCACAAAGATGGCGGACCCACGTGTAACAACACAAACCCCGTACACAGTCACATTAGGGGTACACATTGCAAACTTTTTGGTGTGCTAAATTAAATTTCATGATAGTTTAATTATATTTGGTAAACTAAAATGTTCATAGTGAAAAGTAATCTCAATTTTTAACGTACCTAAGAAAACTGGCATTTCAATGCTAATAACGTAAGTACTCCTTGTAGTATGTCGACGAGCTCGGTAGCTGTCGACCTCCGTAGCGTAGTTGGCAACGCACCCGGCTACGGTGCGAGGGTTCTGGGTTTGAATCCCGGGTAAGACATGGATGTAATTTTTGTGGTCTTAATCGTATCTTTGGCACTTACCAATACACCAAAAATTACAACTACAATTCTAAAATTTCACAACGACGCGTGTTTAAATTTTAAAAAAACATTAAAAAAAAAAGGGGGAGATGACTATTGGCACATTGGTGACTGTGAAACTAGCCACAGTGACACCCATCTTTAAGAAGAAAAAAAATTTAAAAAATATATAGCACAGCGGTATAGAGCGCAATTGTCAACATCAAGGGAAGTACGTTGTTTAAATCTCGTCACTGAAATTTATTTTAATAAGATTATAATAAAACGACGCAAATCAGCTTAATATGGTTAAGGTTTTGTTTGCAGTACTTATTTACCTACAGACTGATTTCACTATTGTAAGCAAAAAAACCTAGTAAACAAAAATATATTTTATAATAAGTGTTTCAACATTTTTCAGGTTAATATATTTGGAAATGGCATAGTAGTATAACTTGTAACGTGTGCAGAGATTTTATAGTATTAAATGTTTAATGAATTTTAACAAGAAATCGGGTCTAAATCCGGGGTTTAGAATTTTTTAAGTTTTTTTTTTCCGCTTTCATCGGAGACGTTTCTAAGAGTTAAGAATTTGATTTTGTTTCGTGCTACCATCTCCGGCAAGCAACGTTTACGATTCAGACAGCGAGTTATAGCGGGAGGGGCATAAATTGTGTGATTCGCATCTAGAGATTTAGGCATGTACTTAAAAAGCGAATATTTTTATTAAATTGTATATTTATCACGCTCAGCATGATTTTAAAGATTTTTGACGTGACAACGTCTAATAAATCGATGAACGCTGGCTGCACGCACGAAAAAGTGTCCCGTTACGCACATTGTTCCGTTACGTTGTGTCCCGTTACGCTCATTGTACGCTTGCGCCGCATCTATCTCTCTTCCACTCGACTGTTTATAAAGTGAAGTGAAAAGTTAATGTGGTTTTCATTGCTTATTACAACAACAATTTCGGCAATAAAGGTTAATTATTCTTGCATTTTAAAAATCTGATAAATAAAATAATTCCAAGTATTTATTCTTTTATTATTAAAATAAAAATGATTCAAATTTATTCATAAAAGTATGCAATCATTTCATCAATGTTTTCTTATGACGTCACGTTCAACTATCGTCCGTAAACCGACATTACAGACAACCGATTTTTTACTTTAACTTTCTTGTCCGAGTTTCGGTATTATTAGTTTATTTTCAAAGTGAACTATGAGAAGGAAAAAAAAGAATTTGTCGTTACTGTTGTTAGATATTTACACATCACAGGAAAGTAGACTGAAAGACTCGCTCACATATTTTTTTTTAGTTAAAAAAGTAATATGGTTATATGTACTTTCAAAATAAATCCGGTTGTTTTAAAAACAACGTGATTACCATAGTAAGGCTAGGGAGACTTTAAGGGCACCATTTCATAGCTTGTCGTACAAGCTACTAATTTGTGCCTATACGGTCTCGCTAGCTCCTTCGACGAATTTAGATTTAAATTTCAACCTGCAAATGCAATTCGTTGTTTTTTCTCTGCAGTTTTCAAAAAAAAAAATTTTTACATAAACAAATCTTTTTGAAAAAAATTTTAAAATGATTTTACAAATTTAATAATTACTGGGGGGATGATACTGAAATCAACCAAATGGTATATAGTATTTACAATATTTTTTTGATACTTAAAATGTCGGTTTTGGTTCTAATAAGTATCGAAAATATATTTTAAAAATTTATCTTGAATACTAAATGTCGTATCGCAAAGATTTTTTAAAAAAAAAAAATTACACATTGAAATGATAACTGAAATAATGAAAAAAAATATTGTATTTTATTTTAAATAATCCCGTGGGCTGAAACATTTTGTTCGGAGCTGCACAGGCGCGCCGTAAAAGTTACGTTGAGCGGAAAGGCAGGCCAGTCAGTCGGCGAGCGATGACTCCCCCCAGGAACTGGCTTCGAGCAAAAAGTTGATCTCATTCCCTGGCCAAGGTAAGTCGGCTAATAAAGCCGTTGCACCCGCGGTTAAAACCCCCGGTTCACCCGATGCGAGATTCGAGCCGAGAACTACAGCCGTGCACAGAAGTATGTATGTATATACAGTATACATAATTATATATGTGTGTGTGTATGTGTGTGTGTGTGTGCGCTCGCGTGGAGTGGGCGCTTGACAGAAGAGAAACTTTCTGCATATTAGTCATAGATAGGGACCGGAAAAATTCGCGGGTTCAATGACCTCCAGGATGAACTTTATAGTTCTACGTACACTCGGTCAAATGTCACCCTCCCATTGGCTGCTGTCTTGTGAAGGTGTCCCAATGTAGCGGCCTGTGATTCCGACACAGCTTCGGTTGAGTGTTTCTCACTGGCCCGGAGTCATCCAGGTGAGTTGTGAGCCAATAGCAGAGGCAGTACTGAGTTGTAACTATATGAATTTCAGGCTGTCGTGAAATGAGTCCGCGAAATTTTCCGGTCTCTAGTTATAGACAAAAATGAATTATCAGTATTTTTTTTTTTAATTGACCAAGAGATAATAATTGAGAAAAGTAAGGTTTTTTTTTTAAGTCTTCTTTGCCTTGTACTCTCGCATCCGTTCGCTTGAACTTTTTGGCGCCTCTTTTTTGGCGGTTTTTATTTCCACGTGGCCTTTGATAACACCTATTATTTACTTCTTACTTTTTTATTATTTCTAGGCATGATGTTCAATCACGATCGCCCGCCAAAAAAAAAATTAAAATACAAAAAACACTAAAATCAAACAAAAATTACACTTATAAAGTCTATAAGTCCTTTTGACATTTCAAATAATAATTTACACATACCTTAAATAAGTGACATTTAAAAGCCTATATGTCTTTTTTTACTCTTCCAACCACACTATTCACATAAAAATGAATGATACTTTATAAATTTAATTGCACAAATGAATAGCTCTTTTTCACACGAATAAAAAAAAGATGCAGATATGTATTTTAAATTAAATAAAATTAATATGGTAGAGTCAATCATTAGCCGTAACGAAAACTGAAGAGTATACAAACACAAGCAGCGTTATGAGAATTCCGTAACATCACTGCTGGGTCATTTATGCCTCCCCCTAGCATATAGCATGCTCTGCTACGTACCTATTCCCCCCCCCCCCCCCAAATCAATGACGTCTTCCCATTCGACCACAAGCGCATGCGTTGGAGTGGCGTCGCCGCTGACGCACTCTCCTCCTCTACCGGTTCCCCCACCACGCACCTAACTATTCCCCTCATGCGATCGGAATTTTCGTAACGCTCAAAAATTTTAGCCTTTCTCAGCAAAAAAAAAATCACTTTAAAAAGGTTTTCCTGTAATTTTACAAAAAAAAACAGTTGCCAAAAAAACGTTTTTAATACTAGAAGAAATATATTGTAACTTTGTGCAACATGTGGCGATGGTGATTTTTGCATATATGAAATAAGGTTAACGAGATAATACTGAGAATTTGTTACGAAAAGCGGTGCATAATTTTATATTTTAATTGGTGTTTCATTTAAATATAATTTTTTAAACCATTGAAAAGATAATAGAATATTCAATAACTTGGCTGTATTTTGTTTTATTATGATTATTAATGTGCGCATTTTATACTGAAAAGGTATTCAGGGAACGGTTAGAAAATAGCTTCGACTATTAGAGGTACTAGGACAAAACAAAAACAAAAAATTCAAATGTAATAATCTTAACCCAATTTTTTATTGATACAGTTATTTTTATGTATATGTACAAATTTACAAATTTCTGTAATTTTGCATGAATATTTATGTTCTATTTTCAAAAAATAAAATAAAACAGTGTCCAGATCCCACTGAAAGTTTAAGAACATCAATAAATTTACGATCATAATTCTTTAATTTAAAGCGTTTTTCTAACAATCGCGATTGGTCGTTTTCGCTGCAATAAACAGTAAAACTACAAGAACGGACAAGAAATATGAACACACAAACACACAGAAAAACAAGCCCTTTGTCAAATCTATAATATAAAAATGAATCGCAAAATGTGTTGGTAAGCGCATAACTCAACAACGCCTGGACCAATTTGGCCAGTTTTTTTTAAATGTTCGTTGAAGTTCAAAGATGGTTTTTACGGCGAGAAAAATTCGAATAATAGCCGGAAAAACCCTAAAACCAGCCCTTTTCTTTTTCCCATACAAACGTTTTCTAACTAAAACGACCACTCATTGTTGTTTAAACAATGTAGGTATGTTCCTAACGTCAAAGAGTCAATTTGCACTTTATTACCTCTGTACAAAGTTCAATCATATCTATCAAAACAGTGTGCGTTGGAGCACAGATAAACAAAAAAAAAATAAACCGAAATCGAATAGTTCAATTTGGTCGGCTTCGCGATATTATTACATTTGTTTTACTTTAAAATGCATCAGTTTTCAAGTCATTGCATCAGTCAAACAAAACCAGCGTTACCAAAGGTATTTCATAAGTTTAAGTTTTTATTATTTCATTTCCCTATTTTAAATACGGCTTGAAGGATTTGACTCCAAGTCATATCAAATTTAAAAAAAAGTTGAAACAACAAAAAACTGTCAATGTCAGTGTTTTTTTATCTTGGATTTTAGGTTACCTACCCTAATGAGTTTGCTTTTGTCAACTTATACACGAAACAAATTCTTACCTATATAGTGTTTTGTGCAGTGTTTATTTACCTATGATCGCTAATTATTGCATGTGACAAAATAATCTATAATATAGATATGCCTCCTATTAGACGAATCAATTTAGGTAGAAGAACCCGAAATGCTACAAACCAAGCTAATTACCGATCTAATCATGCACTACAATTAAAATAAAAATTATTATGTTTCACATGATTAACAATAAAGAGATTACTTATTTTTTATTTATCTTTTTATTTATGTTTTATTTAATTATATTTCTTATTCACAACACCCTATCACCAGGGTGACGGTTCTGTTCAGGAGAATTTTTTGCCCCGACTATAAAATATGTAGAAACAAAAAAATGTCACATTACAAATCATTTTGACAGGACTTTATTGCAATTTAATTAGGCAGTACGAAGTCTGCCGGGTCAGCTAGTGTTAAATAAATAAACAGCACAGAAAGTTCAGTTGAATGAAATAGTCAGAAAAAAATCACGGCCCAGATGTAAACAGTAAGCTGAAAACGTCGAGACAGTTGTAAAATGAACAGGAAAAAAAACCTGGACAACAGAGCGACAAAGAGATGAACCCGACGATGATAAATACAGTTATCTGGACAACACAGAGTAATTCGGAGAAAAATTTCCTATCTATTAATTTTTTTATAAAAATAAGCGTAAAAATTAAATAAACAGATTCTCTTGGTATTCCGTTTAAGAGGAAACTTCTACCAGAACTTTAAAAACAAGGTTATTATATATTAAATAACCTAATGGTCTTAAAGTTTGGATGGGACCTGTATTCCGAGGCGGTGACACAACGTTATCCGGTGGAGCACATACTATACAGAGTGGGTCTGAATTCGACCCACACTTAGGCAGTATATTCATCTCGAAAAAAAAAAAATTATTGAAAACATGAATGTGAAGTTAGTAAACACGTCACAAAAATATGTGAAAAATAAAGTTGTTTTCATTTAAATGTACAAATTTACAAATATCAGTAATCTTACGTGACTGTTTTCTGTTAGAAAGAAATTTTTTTTACAGTGTACGACGTGCTTTTTGGTTCTGACCTTGCGGCGCTTAATCGGAGCGTGATCAGACGGATGTGAAAGGCAGAAGGAAGCTATCGCCCCCTCCCCTTTATCCATCTTCACCCTCCTTATCCGTGCTCTGATTGGCCAATTATCGACACGCTTCTGGAGTCGACGTTTGCATCGCCTCGACTCAGCTTCTTATTTATCACTTCCTCGCTCCCTATCCCTGCCCCCTCCTTTTCCAATCTTTGTTCTTTATAACTTCTCTTTGTCGGCGCTGCGAACTTTCACTTTGACCTCTATCATCGTCAAAACGACGCGAACCGTTTTGTGAACCTCCATCTGCGAAGCGGAACTCCCATTGGAATCTAGTCGAATCCTTTTAAAACAGGAAAGAGGTTTTTTTTCGATCTGGAACAAAAAAAAAGGCAAAAGGAGGCAAAAGGAATAGAGGGACAGGTTTCCATCAACAGGAGCGTATGCGGTATATTATTATTGGGGGGAGGGGGGTGTTATAGAATCTTTTATCACGCTGCTTGCTTTCAAATCCTTTCCTTTTGTTGGTGGGAAATATATTTTTGTTTAGGATTTAGTTTGGGGGGGGGGGGGGAGGAGGATTTTATTCTCATAACCCCCCTCCCCTTTTCGTCTCTTTGCATTAAACGCAACCCCGAAACAAGTATTTGTTGTTACGATTGCACAATTATTATACAATATTTTTCTTGTAGTATCACAAACTATATCTCAGCAACTGGTTTTCAAAAGAACCTTTTGTAAAAGTACAAAAACATTTTTTTTTCCCTTCTGGTAACCGTTGAGTTTAGTACATTTATTACCGTCAGAATTTTTGACATTATGAAGTGTTTTACCCCAAGCATCACGTTTCTGAATGACTCTTATCATTTCGTGCAGATCATAAAATATTTTTTAAAAATAAAACTACTGGTATAGTACACTTTAAGTCAAAAATGTTTTTTTTTTTAAACCTCTAAGCAGTCTAAGCGATCCTTAAAAGAATCCATGGCATTCTTCGCTTCTTCTTGGCCGTTCCTTACTTCACTCATCATCCCATCCATTTCCTCCCGGTTGCTCTCGATTTTATTCTTCATTTTCTTCAGGCTACTCTCCATAGAAAGCCAATACATTCTCTAATTCGCCGTCAGCCATCTTCCACGTCCACATACACTTACTTTCACTTCCCTGTCCCTGCTAATAATCACACAAACACCCGCAAGCACGCTTTGTTGTTTGACTCGACAGTAAAAAAGTTACGTGTAACACTAATTGAAACCCCGTTTGGCGCAGATAAAGGTAATTTATTTAAGCTGACCCCCACTTTTTATGCAGGCTACGTTTTCCACCGACGTGACAACGTCTAATAAATCGATGAACGCCGGCTGCACGCACGAAAAAGTGTCCCGTAACGCACATTATCCCGTTACGCTGTGTCCCGTTACGCTCATTGTACGCTTGCGCCGAATCTACCTCTCTTCCACTCGATTGGAACAAACATCGTTTTGACTTTTTCGAGGCACATTAAACTTGAAACACTCCCATTCGTTTCCTACTTTTCCTATCATCGTACTATCCTTAACAGAATAACACAGATTGGAAGAAGTTAAATAGAAACATGTATAAAAGTTATAGTTAAAATAATCTCTTCGTTAAAGTAATAAACATATTTTAACTAATGAGTGCAAATAAAAGTAAATTTATCAATTAAATTTTAGATTTCATTTCAATTCTTTGTATCCATACAAAATAGTGATAATTCAATAAAAATGATTTATTTTATTCATAAAAGTATGCAATTATTTAATCAATGTTTTGTTATGACGTTGTCATGTTAAACTATCTTCCGCAAACCGACTTTACAGACAACCAAATTTTTTAACTGGAAACCGCATTCCTGACAACGAATGAAGGCTTCATGATTTTTTTTCGCGAGTAATTCTTGTAAACGAAATAAGTACCTACTACACACGAACATAAATTACGCCTTCGCGTTTAATAGTAATCGTAGGCTTATAGTACGTAATCGAGCTCCTGTACGAATTTCTACGTAGAGCGCGGCATGTGATTTGCATCTATGACGATGTGCGGTTGTGGTTTTAACAGGGAAAGCACGCGTGTGAAAGTCGACCTATAAACGGTCTGCTCGCGGAAGCGCTTGCAAATATAGGTCCAGGGTAAAGCCGTGCGATGCGTTTAAATTTGTTAGAATCGTTTAGAAAGCAACGAAACGAGTGGAAAAAAAATAATTGAGAGATTGCACCTTAATTTTGACGTGAATACGTCTTTAAAATTGCTTCCATAGTGTAAGGCAATCCAAAAAACGAATGATAACAAAATCTGGGGATACAGTTTGGTGTTGCAGCTACATACCTACGTATCAACTCCATCCAAAATTTAATTACACCACTGGATAGCTAAAGGATCAAAGAATTCGTTACGCCAAGTGAGGACTGTGACGCATCGCGCGCGGTGGCGGGGGCAGCGCCGCCATTTTGAGGTCATTTTGTTGCGTTTCGAGATTTCCATTTAGTATAACTTTTGACTCGGAGAAGCTACGACGTTCGTTTAGGTTTCAATCGTCAGCTCTCGTCAAAATATATCGATTGCATATAGTGTAAAATAGTTACAGTGAATATATGTATATGGTGTTAAAATAAAAATATATATAACCAAAAATATATAAAGACGGCCTATACGCGTCAAAAAGCCAAATCCAAATACAGAGAACGTATACTGTTGGAAAGGGCTTTCCAAAAGCAATCGGATGACCCCAATAAAACACCATATTACCGAATGAAGCAGTGCCGGGAGACGTAAAAGAATGAATGCGGCCGAGCGGATCAACGACGGTGTCAGTACATCTGCAGCTGGGGCGGTTGAAATTTATGCAAGTGGATGATGAAATCGCTTCTATATCGACGCCGGACTATGTAGACATCGATTGTGTACGATCCCCGATTATGAAGACACATTTGACAGCAGCTAGTGCACGTTTCGTGCCCGAAGGACTTCTCAGTGTTCAAACATGATTATAACATACATGAAATAGCGTATTTTATATTTTGTACAGAAAATATTACCTGTTACGTACACGTATTCACTTACAACACACGGCCGAATCCATTACACAGCCACGCCCCTTTTTTTAATATAACATATATTTGTAAATTTACAGATATTTGTAAATCACCAAATGCGTACATAAAATGCAGTATATAATGCGCCGAAAACAGTGTAGGCCCTACAGAAAACTTCTATTTCCTCACGATAGCTGAAGTGAACAGCAATACACAAGTTAGTCGTCTATCGGGAAAAAAAGTGATATCAAGTTCATTTTATATTCAAAGGAAGCAAGCTATAGATACGTTGATAAGAGATGGAAAATATTTCCTCTGTCGACTGAGCTAAAAATTCCAAACAAGCGTGATAAAACAGTTGAAGGCACAATTCAAATGTGTGAAAGTGTACGCAAACGTGAAACGAAATTTCGTATTTTTTTTTTTTTTTCAGCAAAGATTTAACAAAGAGTGAAATAAATTTTGAAGTTTAGTTTTGTTAAGTTTTTTCCGTTTCGCTTTCCGTCGTGCTGCACGATACCACGATGTTGGAAATAGAATCTACTTCTTGCGGACCGTCGCGGGGGGTGGGGGATGGGGTGGGGGTAATTTCGTCGTGTTGACGTCACGGCGACATTGTCTCTCATTGGCTGCTCAGCGTGTTGTTAGCCCCGTCCTGAAAATGTTGACTCCAGCTCTCAAGGCTTCCCCGCTCACAAAGAAGCGAAGACGCGCACGTTTCAGCCAGCGTTCCTATCGGCGGGCACTTCCGGTTCCTGTGCGGGCGAGGAAGGCTTGTTTAAGTGGTTGGGGAGGGGGGAATGCGGTGTGGAAGCGGTTGAACTTGCCGGTGACAGCACCAACGGTTTTTTTTTCCACCTCACCGCCGGGCGCAGGGTTAAAGGCCTCTGTCTCACTGTCAAACTTTAGCTTCCAACATCTTCCAACATCTTCTAAACAGGTACGTAACAACTGTTGGTTTGGGGGGGGGGGGGAGAAAGGCGCTAAAACTGGTAGTTTTAATTTTTAAGTACTTGAATATCTTATGTAGTTATGGAACACAACAAAAAATTCGGAGGGCAAATGAAATAAATTATTTGCATTGAAAGATACGTACATACATATAATCAAATATTAAAAAAAAAAAACTGTTATTGTATCACGTAGCCTGCTATCCAACTTGCGATGTATTAAAAATTAAACGACTACAAAAAAAATTTAATTTATTTACCATCTGATATGTAGTGGCGATATGAGGTGTGTCGGGATAGGTCACGATTCGGTTCGCTTGAGAAAAAAAAAGGGGGGGGGGGGGGGTGTTGTCTGTAAAGTCGGTTTACGGACGATAATTTTACGTGATAACGTCATAAGAAAACATTGATGAAAAATCGCATACTTTTTAATTTTTAAATGTTATTTACAGTATTTGCAAATTTAATTTAAATAATTTATTTAAATATAATCACGAATAATTAGTTATAGAAATAAAATCAAATCAATGTCAATAAATTGTTAATTTGAAATGACGAAATCGGACAAATAAATCAATTTTTTTTTAAATTGCTGGTTTTAAAAAGCCCGCCTTAACCTGTTCGATATTATAGAAGATTTTCTCGCACGGTGGTTGGCCGGTTCAACTTGTCATTGCCTCTCTATCGCTTGTTCCGCGCTCTCGCTTGCACGCTCGGCTCAGGCGGAACGTGACAATGAGTCATGCTTTTTTCGTGCGTGCAGCCGGCGTTCATCGATTTATAAGACGTTATCAAGTCAAAAAAAAAGAGAGGGGTAAAATCTCCAAGATGATATCTTTCCCCGAGTGAAAACCAGTCAAGTTACGTCGCTGGTGCCAAACCAAGTTGGAGAGTTATGACTACACCGAAAACGTCACAAGCAACAGTCACGTATGTTCGACGGTTGGATGATCCTGAGTTTAAAAAAAAATTGGTTGTCTGTAAAGTCGGTTTACGGACGATAGTTTAACGTGACAACGTCATAACAAAACATTGATGAAATGATTGCATACTTTTATGAATAAAATTGAATCATTTTTATTGAATTATCACTATTTTGTATGGATACAAAGGATTGAAATTAAATCTACAATTTAATTGATAAATTTACTTTTATTTGCACTCATTAATTCAAATATTTTTATTACTTTAACGAAGAGTTTATTTTAACTATAACTTTTATACATGTTTGCTATTTAACTTCTTCCAATCTGTGTTATTCTGTTAAGGATAGGACGATGATAGGAAAAGTAGGAAATGAATGGGAGTGTTTCAAGTTTAATGTGCCTCGAAAAAGTCAAAACGATGGTTGTTCCAATCGAGTGGAAGAGAGATAGATGCGGCGCAAGCGTACAATGAGCGTAACGGGACACCGCGTAACGGGACAATGTACGTAACGGGACACTTTTTCGTGCGTGCAGCCGGCGTTCATCGATTTATTAGACGACACGTCAAAAAATATTTTAAAGATATGACGGGTTCTAGAATGGTAGCTATTATATATTTTATAGTACAACAACTTTATAGTATTAACGGTTGAGTGAATTTTAACAAAATAAGGCTGTATTTTAATACAATTCATAGTCGAAAATCATGTCTCCTAAAGCAAATGGCTTGTCTTTTAAAAAAAATGGTTTCAAACAAGAGTTTTAGATAAACATCAACAGATTTACAATCAATTTAAACGGATTCTATTGTGTCCTTAATAAGGTAGTTATGCATTTTTTTTCTTCCAACTCTTGTTTTTCCACCCCTTGCAGTTATATTTGGTCGTATAAAAATCGTTTCAGACAAAAGTTTTATACAACAATTAAGAAGATTTACAAAAAATTTGAATGGTTTTGATAGTGTACCTACTAAAGGAGTTATGATTTTTGTAAAATTTTACCCCCTTTTTTTTATCTCCTTGCAGCAATGGTTCGTCTAATCAAAAATTATTTTAGACAAAAGTTATAGATAAAAATTATAAAATTAATACAAAATTGTTGCAAATTCGATGTTGTACCTACGAATGGAGTAATGATTTTTTTTTGTCCGCCAACCCTTGTTATTCATTCAACACCTTGCAGTTATAGTTGGTCCAATCAAAAACTTATTCAGACAAAATATTTTGGTATTACGCCTACGAGTTATATATAATACGTTCAAACGGATATAATATTTTCCATATTATGGGAGTTACAGCGATTTGTCAGTTTTTCAATAAACCTTTCCCATTTCTACCCCTTTGGTCGGATATTGCCCATTAATGAACTCGACCGAGATTTTCCTGTGCTAGATTTTATGTTTTATGTATTAGTTTGGAAGTTAGTTGTGAAAAATTGTGACCTTTATCGTGTCCACTATTTTGTGATATATATGTATGTGTGTGTGTATATATATATAAACTTTTGAGATAACGATGGTTTAGATGTCTATGGACCATGTAACTAAAAACTATATTAAAAAATTAGAAATTCGCACCATGGTAACGGCTACAATAGGTAGTACCTATTTCTTTGAAATCTACCTAAAAAAAACACGAAAATGTAATATTATTAACCCTTTTTGTAGGTAATTTTACGACTTTTATTCACGGTGTACTAATGACGTTACGCCATTTTTTTTAACAAGCTGTAATTATTTTCACTTGTAACTGACTTAGTAATCAAATCTTGGAAATCGCTTTTCACCTACTTCTAATTGTATCGATTTGAAACATTGCAAGTATATGTAATCCGGATGACAATACAATAATGTCATGGCTATGATTCGAAGAGAGAAGGGGGAATGTTATAGGTGCAAAAAATACCATTTTAGAGCCTTGGAACAAAAAAAAGCACTACTTCTGAGCTATGTGCAGTTACCAAGCATTTGTTTACCCATGAGGCCGGGGCATGATGAGAGGGTGGTGGTTTGGGAAGGGGGTGTTTCTAAGATAGTATAGTATTGTAGTATAGTAGTTTTAATGTCCAAGTTAACAAAAAAAATATACAATTATATTGTACATGTAGTATAGGACTCGTCAAAAATATTTAACATTATGAATACACATTTACGTACAATCATATACACATAAAAAAAAATAATAATAAAAAACAAATAATGAACATCATATCATAATAATAATAATAATTCATTTTTAGCTTAGTTTTGTTTCCATAAAATCATTAATAGAATAAAAACTGAATTTCAACAGCAATTCTTTCAGCTTTTTTTTTTAATGCACAAAGTTGGTTTTCTTATTTAAAATGTGGTGGAAGTTTGTTATAAAGACATATAGCAGAGTATCTCGGATCAATATGAAACGAAAATAAAAAAATTATATTAAAAAACACGCTTTTTTTTGTATCAACTAAAAAGTAAAAAAAATATTATCATTAAATTTAAGTAATTTTTTTCAACAGAGATAGAATGAACTGGAACTATGTATAACGTAATTTTTATGAACCTTAAAATAAGTATCTAGTAATAAACAAATCCATTAATTTCAATGAAAAAAAGCGTCGGGTGCTCCCATCTTTAAATTTTCACAAAGAGTCTATCCTAACGAATATTCATTAGTGATAGGAAAATTAATACAACTGCTATATCATGGACCCCAAGCATTTTTTTTTTTCATTAAAATTAATTCGTTTGCCCATAACTTAATTATATTTTAAGCTTAAATAAGTAACTCTATAATGAGTTACCTACAGTTCATTTTATCTCTGTCGAACGAATTAGTGAAATTAAAAGGGTTTTTTTTTTTACTTTTTAGTTCATACATTAATGAAGGGTGTATATTTTTTTAGTTTTTTATAATATGATTTTTTTTTAACCTAACCGATCTCACAGTCAAAGACCAGCGACTAGGCAATCCAAGCGACGCCACGCCATTGACGCTCTATCACTAGGGACCGGAAAAATTCGCGGGTTCAATGACCTCTAGGATGAACTTTATAGTTCTACGTACACTCGGTCAAATGTCGTCCCTCTCATTGGCTGCTGTCTTGTGAAGGTGTCCCAATGTAGCGGCCTGTGATTCGAAACAGCTTCGGTTGAGTGTTTCTCACTGGCCCGGAGTCGTCCAGGTGAGATGTGAGCCAATAGCAGAGGCAGCGCTGAGGTATAACTATATGAATTTTAGGCCGTCGTGAAACGAATCCGCGAATTTTTCCGGTCTCTAGCTATCACTAGAGCCACGGAAATTTCGCGGATTCATTTAGTCGCAAGCTAGAATGCAAACCTCCACACTGTCGCACTGTGTTCATGATTGGACCGCAGTTATCTGGACACGCCCCTCTACGACCGTGAGCCAACGATGTCCAGCTAGGAGAGAAGTAAGCGAATCAGGTAGTGCCAAATAACAAGGATAAAAATGTTCTCGCTAAGAAATCAACCGATGGGAAAGTAAACATGGGTCGAGCACACCTATAACTTTGAATTCTATCCTGAGGCCAGAGGAATCCGCGAAATTTCCGGGACTCTAGCTATCACTTAATGGCTGGTTTGATTGCTGCGTGACCCGGCTAGATTGCAAGTCAAGATACACTCTCGCGGTTTAAACTCCCGTCCTTACGACCCACCCGGTAGTAAACTCGACAGTAAGTTGTGAAACAGCGATAACGTTGCAATTTTTTTTTGTTTTGTTTTACGCTCTCTCTCTTTCTCTCTCTCTCCCGTTGGCGAAGATGTATACGGTTTGCGTTCTATTCATTGTCGTGGGAACAGATCCTAGATAGCCCTATCAAGTCATTACAATGTAGCTGCGACTTAAAGATTAAAAAAAAAGTAGTCTAAATCGATTCCGTGATCAAGAGTTGCATAAATTAATTTCCAAAACATTCTTACATCGTTAAGAGGGCGATATATTACATCTCACCACATTTTTTTTGTAAATGTTTCTTAAATGATTAATTGCAGTAGCATAGCCATCTTTCAAGGATTAATGAAAGTAACAGCAGGTATGATGTCTCAATTAAAAGTGCATGTTAATAAGAGGGAACGAAAACGGGCGTTGTAGCGTCAACATAACAAGTTTCTTTATTCCAGGAATTGATTTAGATGTTCATCGCAAACCTGCCTGGTGTAAAAGTTAAATGAGAGTTTTTTTTACGTTGAACAATTAAGACTTACCTTAATCAAAATCCGCGTTATGAAATATTTTACTTGGATTATCGAAATAAACTATACGCCTGCAGACGTATCATTATATATATATAGTATTAATGATTATTTATTTTGCAATTAATTCAACTTTATCTCGGGTTTATAATTCTCTCTATTCTCTGCAGGCTCTGTGTACATTGAAAGGTTTTATATACTAAGATAAATTTTTTAAATATTTTTTTGGTTACGCTTATTTACGTTTGCGATTTCTTTTTTTTTTTTTTTTTACTTTCAGGAAAAAGTTTCAAAAGTTCTGTAATAGTTTTTATTAAGATACTTAAATAAAGATGTTGCATTTAGTATTTGCCTCGTTAACATTCCACCAAGTTAATAAAAAAAGGACCTGTTAAGCTTAATCCCTAAAAAAAATTCATCCTTCTGTGTAGCCTTGCCGAAAGTGATCAGGAATATTTTGCAATAGAAACTGCAATCATATAAATTTTAAAATAGGTATTCTGCAACAGGACAGTGTTATCGGAAACTTAAGGTTTTCATAAATTTGGACTTTATTCTAGGTAAGTAAATTAGGTGTATATATTTTTAGACTTTACTGCAGCCATTTTTATTCATTGCTGAGTTATCATTAAAACTGACACCGCGTTATCTCTGCATTAACGAAAGCAAATTTCAAATATGATAGAATGAAAGATTGTTATGCATAAAAATTGTTGAAACTAACATGGCGTCTTTCATTTCCTATCTCTTCCCTTTAAAATCGTATTGTGGAAAATATCAAATAGACTTTAAAACGTAGGCAAATTAATTTACTTCACAGAAAATGGAAAAAAGTCATAGGTTCAATTGAATGGGGAAGAGTATTAGGGCAAAAATCAAAAGACCGAAAGGCACTAGACCAAAAGTTGTTTCTCCAAAATTTTGGAAAAAACGACTGCCACCCGAATTAAAGACCTTTAGGCTAGACTTTAAAGTCTTTTGCATATTTTAACATGGGCTATGTCACCTGCATGTTCATTGTCTGCTGACTCGTGAGGCGTATCAACTGGGCTGACTCGTGATTCCATATTTTTTTATTTGTGATCTCTGGTTGGTGGAGAGTCCTCCAGATTAGCAGTTAACCAATATCAGAAGCAGCACAGACGTATAATTTTTTTGAATTTTAGCATATCACGAAATTAAATCACGAAATTTTCTGGTCTCTCACTGTGAGTAGTGCGTTATTACGCTCCAGTGTAAACTGCAAATGTTTATTGAATGATGCCTTTCATTGGAGCTCAAGATAATTGAAAATCTCTGAAGAACTAGACGTCTAATTAAAAAAAAACACCTAATAATGATATTACTAGAGACCTGGAAATTTCGTCGATTTATCTGCCCTCAGGGTAGCATTTAATGTCATAGGTGTGTCAAATCACCCCATGTTTGCTTCCCCACTTGTCGATTTCTTAGTGAGAACATTTTTATCCTTTGACTATCGGCACTACCTGATTCTCTTACTTCTCTCATAGCTGGCCATCGTTGGCTTACGGTCCACACAACTGCGGTCCAATCAAGAACACAGTGCGATAGTGTGAAGGTTTGCATTCTCACTTGCGACTAATTAAATGCGCGAAATTTCCGTACCTCTAACTATGAGCCAGTATCGGGACAAGCACAAATATATGAGTAGAAACAGGGAAAAAGAATCGCGAATTCATTTCGAGATATGATTAATTTCAAATAATTGTACATCTGTGTTTCTTTTTTGACATTGGTTCACTATGTTAATCTGGAGGACCTTGGGCCAATTAGAAACCTTCAGTCACAGAATTATCGAATCACAAGTCACCCAGTTTTTGACGCCTTGCGAGTCAGCAGCCAACAAATAAACGGGGCGACGTTTTGCCCGAGTGTGCAGAGTATCGCGAAGACTATTTCGGAGGTCATTGATTTCGCAAAAAATTTTTCCAGTCCCTAGATATGAGTAGCTGAATTCCAACTGATCGTGAAGTAAATTTCATGTAATCTGCTTCAGTTCTTGTAAAGTATTCGACGACTGATAATGCGGCACAGAGTTTCACAGGCGCACAATTATCTTGTCGAATAAACATGCCAACACTCGCGTGATAAATAATAAAAAAAAGAATTATTGAGACGCGGACGAAGTTTGGTAATAACACCAATTTCGGCGTTGGTCCTTCTTTTTTTTTTTTTTTCCGTGCGCTCCAAGGAGAATTTTCGTTGGTTTTCGTGCAGATTTATGGAATTCTCGTGGCTAATTACGACTCGTAAAATCACTCCCCGACATAATGGAAACTGCATAAGATAAACATAGCCGTGTGATGAACACCGCGCGCGTGGACTATTAATCTCATCCGTGCTCGTTGCAACCACAAAAACATAAAACGTCACAATGGAGTGACGTAAGACTTACTCTTGCCCAACGAGACGAGTACGTTATTTATTTATATATATATATAACTTTAACTAAAATAAAACTTGCCTTTGAATGTCTTTCAGCTGTCTCTAATATACAGCGTGCGCGGAATGACACGGAAAAAAATATCACCTCTATACGTCATGGAGACCTATAAACTCCGTACAGCGTGTACAGAGTGAGTCTGAATTCGTCAGACAAAATTCGGATATATCACGAAAAAAAAAAAAAAAGCTAAACATGTATACGTGCTTCCCGAGTCAGGCATACGTATTTTGTTGAGTCTCTAAACAAGATTTTTAACTGTGCACAATAGATAAGTGTATTTAAGATATAACCTGATCGTCTGGACTATGTTTAAATGGATGAAGTTCTAAACCAACGCGAATTTTCTCACTGTAGCAGAATTATTTCAGTTGAAATGATTGGGTTAGTAAAACGCCACAAAATATCAATGGAAAATAACGGTGTTGCCGCCAATTATTTAAAATTATGATAATTCTACTGAAGCGACAACATTTGCGGTGGTTTAGTAACTCATTGTTCCATCTTAAATACTTACTGCACGCACGAAAAAGTGTCCCGTTACGCACAATGTCCCGTTACGATGTGTCCCGTTACGTTCATTGTACGCTTCCGCCGCATCTATCTCTCTTCCACTCGATTGGAACAACCATCGATTTGACTTTTTCGAGGCACATTAAACTTGAAACACTCCCATTCGTTTCCTACTTTTCCTATCCTTAACAGAATAACACACATATTGGAAGAAGTTAAATAGCAAACATGTATAAAAGTTATAGTTAAAATAATCTGTTCGTTAAAGTAATAAACATATTTGAATTAATGAGTGCAAATAAAAGTAAATTTATCAATTAAATTGTATATTTCATTTGACTCCTTCTTTGTATCCATACAAAATAGTGATAATTCAATAAAAATTATTCATTTTTATTCATAAAAGTATACAATCATTTCATCAATGTTTTGTTATGACGTCACGTTAAACTATCGTCCGTAAACCGACTTTACAGACAACCATTTTTTTTTTTCAAACCATAAGTCGTATTGATATTTTCAACATATTTTGTCTGAACGAACTTACGGCCGAAATTTGTCGGACAAATTCAGACTTATCCTGTACAACAACCCCAACACGACGCAAACAGCACGGAACGCGAAAACACGTTTTCATAAACGATAGCGTGAGTCGTTTTGAAAGGAAGCTCAATAAAAAATAAAGTCTTTTTTTTATAGTGAAAATGGTGTTAGCTCCCTTTGTACTGGACGGTCATTTCCCAGTCGCTAGTCGGCAGTGGCGTAAGGATAAAAAAAAATTGCACGCGCAGAGCCAACATCTCACAATACACAGCAGCCGAGACGAGTTGAATTAATGCAAAATAAAAATACATCTTTTGAGTCGCAATACCAGCAGCGGTTGTAAAACGTTATTTTTTTTTTTTCAAGCAGGCTCACGAGCGCATAGAGACTTTTTTTTTTTAACTGCGCGAATGAAAAATGCCTCCATCGTAACTTAAATCTCAAAACGTAGACGCAAAAAGCTCGGTTGCGTTCAAAAACTTTCTAATTTTTTTTCTTTCTTAAGGGGCCCGCCTACCCGGGTACACACACGGTGCGCAGAGCTTCAGGAAAAACAACGCGATTTCAAAACTACTCGAGATATCCGAGTGGGGTCTGCTTACGAAAAGCATTTAAGAATTCGCTGAGGATCGAAAAGTATTTTTGATTTTGGATGAAGTTTTTAAACCGTATTTTTGGAATAGATAAAATGGCTAAAACGCATGGTTTCAGAGTAAATTTTTAGGCGTAAAACAACCGGTACAGATTCTTGAAATAACTTAAGGGACTTGCATTACACCTTTATCTTCATTTCTCCGCAATATAATGATACGGTCACCGCTCAAATTTCACAGTTATCCTGTGACGACGAGAAGACTGCGCGCCAGTTTTAGAGCCTTGCGCTTAGAGGTGACACAACCCTAGAAATACCGCTTCACTAACACACGTACACCCCTGACGAGGCGGGCTTATTAATGGCGAAATGCTAGTACTTTAGTAATTTTATTTTATGTAACTTTTTCTGAGCCTATAACTGGGTTCGTAACTGTATGAATATATTAATTTTTAAAATCCCATTTACTAAAATACAATACCACATTTTCTTCTGAAGTTAATATTCATACATGTCCCGTCACCCTATGCAATAAAACTTTTCTTAATACTTACAAATAAACAACTTGATTATGTATGCAACAATGCATATTAATTTGTAGCTAACATTTTGGATGAGTGAAAAAAAACAACATAATTTTTACTTACCACTAGAACGTAGTGAAAGAACACTCAAATTTTGTATGGGTTCGCCATTAATCGAACATACTAAATATATCAATACTGATATTATAAATGCGAAAGTAACTCTGTCTGTCTGTCTGTCTGTTTGTTTGTTTGTTTGTTTGTTTGTTTGTTTGTTTGTTACCTTTTCCCGGCTGAACGGCTGAACAGATCGTAATTAAATTTGGCAAGGATATAGATTATATCCTGGGGAAGGACATAGGCTATATTTGTCTAAACAAATAATCTTTAAACGGGTTAAAAAAATATATCTTAATTTTATGTAATGTGTGTCATAGATATACAAACTGTTAGTGTCATTCCTCTATGTCTGCCGAGCAATAGCATTGAAGCCATTACGTTACGTTTTGCTATTGTAAGGAATTGAGTAGAGGGTAAGAAAAATTAAAGCTCTGCAACGTAGTACCTCAATACACCATTAGATGTCACTGTTAGTATTTTTTATTAATCGTTTTATAGTTTGCACATCCTAACTAATATTATAAAAGCGTGTGTTTGTTTGCTACGCCATGAAATTTTGCATAGAGATAATTTATGGGTTGGAGAGTGACATAGGCTCATTTTTATGTACGGTTCCAATGGAATTTTGTAAATACCTCTAAAAATACGTAATTTTCTATTGTTACATTTTGTTTGGTTGATCGCAAGGAAAATTTATTTATATAGTTATGTTATTTTTTATTTAATTTATTCTTACAGTTCTGTGCAGTTCTTATGCAGTACTCACGTACGCCTGCCCCAACTGGACTCACTCATCTCTCTTCAACCTCCAACCCATCACCAGAACATATTTCCTCGGCACCAGACTCATCCTGGGACTTCCCCGCTCCACCTCACTACAACAACTCCTGCAGCAGACCGGACTCCCCCACATCCATGACATCATCATCAAATCAACAAAGAAATTCCTCAAAAAATGTTCATACAGCCTCAACCCCCTCATCAGACTCAATGCCGATCCCCCCCCTGACTCGCCACACCCCAGAAGACCCCTCTTCACTACCGACCACCTAGAAGCGGAGGACTCTGAAGATGAAGAAGACGACATCCCAGTGGGCGGGGCCGGCGGCTAACCCAGGGGACCAGCAACTCTACAAGAATGTGCTGCGGGACCAATGATTCACGGTACTCCAGCACCTCTATCATGACCACCCCACCGAAACATCATCCCAGTTGCCGCCTGCACAGGCCAGCCCCGAGCCAAACGGGCCTGGCCTCACCACCACACCATCATCAACTTCACCAACACATGTAAAGAAACACTTCACCGCTCATAAATCACCAGCCCCCAAGGACTCTTGTGTTGGGAGGGGCCCAGTGCCTTGTATATCATATTGTAAATATCTGTTTTTTATTGTTTATTGTGTCAAATTTTCTCTTTCATGGAAATATCCTTTTGTACTACTCTTTTTCAAATAAAGAGACATTTTTTTTTGGCGGGGTGGACACCCTGGGGGGGTCCCCCATTTAAAAAAAAAAAAAATTCTATATATATTTTCTCCCTACCTAGGGCACCCATAATTATTTTAAATTTCACGTGTATGTTTTCAATGTCATTCGAGTAGTACAAATTTTTTTTGTCAAATTGGTCATTATTTATACTTTCTGTTTCATTCTGTAAACATACGTTTCTTTTAGGTATTATGACAAATAAAAAAAATTAGTTTCACTAACATTCTTAGGTTTTTATTGTGTGGATAGTTTCAAGTTTAATATTATGTAGGTACATAAATTCTTAAACTTATAAATTTCTTCGAAATTTATTCATAGGTTGGTAGGTCCTACTAATTTTTTCTATTTGTCAATATTTTTATTTTTTATAGTACCCACTTATTTGCAAGGAGTTTATTTGCAAGGGTTTGGAGTTTCAAAAATTTCAGGAATTTTAAATATCTATTCTTTCGAGATGGAGTGTTCCGAAACATTCGAGGTCCTGAACCTCCCCCCCCCCCCCCCCCCTTCCACAAAAGTGAAAGCCCCAAAAATTTCGAAAAATTGGAGGAAATTGTATTATAATTAAGTCATCACGAACTAAAGTGTCCGGGGCATGGTGGAACTTTTACCCAAAGTCGACTTTCCCATCATATTTGAGAAGGGGGGGGGGGGATGCAAAACCCCAAAATTTCGAAAAATTTCAAAAATTTCTTAAATATAAGTATACTTTTTTACTATTTGAATTGTTTCCGAGCCATTCGGGGTCTTCAAACTACCCTCCCCCCACAAGGGGTCAAAAACCCAATAATTCAAAAATTTCCTAAAATTTCGAAAATCTATTCTCTTTCGATTTGGAGTGTTTACGAGCCATTCGGGGTCCTCAACATCATCCCCCTTAGGGTTCAAAGCCCAAAAATTTAGAAAATTTCAAAAATCATTCTCTTTTGATTTTTAGTATTTCCCAGCCATTCAGGGTCCACAAAATCACCCCTTCCCCTCTCGGGATAAAGCCCCAAAATTTCGAAAATTTCAGGAATTTCAAATATCTATTCTTTCGAGATGGAGTGTTCCGAACCATTTGAGGTCCTGAACCTAAAACCCCCCCACCCCCCTTTCCTCAAAAGTGAAAGCCCCAAAATTTCGAAAAATTGGAGGAAATTGTATTAAAATTAAGTCATTAAAAACTAAAGTGTCCGGGGCATGATGGAAAATTTACCCAAAGATGTCTTCTCCATCAAAATTGGGGGAAAAGAGGGGGGAGGGAGGAAAATGCAAAAACCCAAACTTTCAAAAAATTTCACATTTTTTTAAATGTATACTTTTCTTCGATTTGGAGTGTTTCCTAGCTATTCGGGGTTCTCAAACTAACCTCCCCCCACAAGGAGTCAAAGCCCCAAAATTTTAAAGTTTCAAAAATGTCTAAAATCTATTCTCTTTAGATTTTGAGCCATTCAGGGTCCTCAACATACCCCTTTCCTCTAGGGACAAAGCCCCAAAATTTCGATAATTTCAGAAATTTCGAATATCTGTTCTCTTTCGATAGATAAATAGAGATAGAGAAATGGATAGATGATTTATATATGTGTAACTATGTACTTCAAACATATTACAAAACAAAACTTAATGAGGCATTGCAACGCATGCCGAGCATTAGCTAGATAATACATCTTTTCAATATTAGTAATCTCTTATTTTTCAGCTTTTTTCTGTAGTGCTTTATACTTATAGTCTAGATTACATACAGACCACCAATTTTTTATATATACTGGTAAATAACTATACACTGGCAGAACAACGTCTGTCGGGATCTGAAAGTGATATAAATTATTTTGCATACTTGACATTCAAATTAAGAAGACAATTACTGTCTACATCTGATTTCGAAAAAGGTCCCCCTCACCCTGTTTTCAGGCCGGGCAACGCCGGGTACTGCAGCTAGTACTATTATAAAACTGAAGTTTGACTGTTTTTTTTTTGTTCGAGGTTAACGCGAAAACTACAGGACGCGATTTTTATGAAGCATTTGTGTTTTTAAAGCTTAGGATTTAAGACATAGAAGCTGGAGTACCTATATTTTACTTCGCTACGATGAAGTTAGCCGGGGATATAACAAATATAAACACATATTTTTTTCACAAGCAAATGCAACCAATAAAAGGTGTGTTCCCGTTTAAAGATAGTTCATATCAAATGTGGGTCGGTTTTGATTGGCCCTCGAAATGTATACCACGTGGGTGGAGCTGAAATGTAATGTATAAAAATAAATGTTTGTTTGTTTGTTCGTATTCTATGCGCTGCCATACGGTTCATCCGACTGAGCTCAAACTTTGCACACTTTTCCTTCGAAACGAGGGGAATGTTATTGTATATGAGGGAGGTTCCGATAAAACCAACCCTCTGAGTACAATTTAATTATTTTTCGATTAAATTCCTTTTTATTGGTGACGCTTTATTCTTCTGCATGGCAACGGGCTTTTTCCATTGATTATGCCTTCTGCGTATACACTTTGAATATATATAGCTACTGTATAGAAGTCGCCCACCCAGGTTAAAAATTCTAATACAGTTTTGAGGTAGTTGGTTAATTCACCGCCGCAATCGCCACCATCTCTAGGGCATCGACTTGTGGTGGTCCCTAGCGGACAAGTGTCGAACTCTTCAAACACCCCTTCCCCCTCCCGTTGAACGAACTTGAGCTGCAGTGAATGATAGATAGGGGGTGCGGGGAATGACAGCGGGCGACAGGGCTGCGCTCTAACGTGTAAATAACAACTAAGACGATACAGGGCGTTACGGTAGCGCACTGCAGCGGTGAAGTTCCCAAGCTGCTCATCATACGCTTCTGAAACACGTAGAGTAAATCCTATCCACTCGCGACTTCTATACAGTATATATATTCAAAGGTATCCATGGCAACGGCCGTTGCAACGACAGTGGCGCACGCACGAGGAGGAGCAAGTATAAAGAGCATTGCGAGTGTGTTTTGCCTGTGGACTGCCGTAGCGAAGCACGGGTACTCCAGCTAGTGTTACATGTATGTGATCATTCAGGGTTTTGTTTGCATATAAGCTACAAAGTATTTATATATAGGGACCGGAAAAATTCGTGGGTTCAATGACTTCTAGGATGAACTTTATAGTTCTACGTACACTCGGTCAAATGTCACCCTCTCATTGGCTGCTGTCTTGCGAAGGTGTCCCAATGTAGCGGCCTGTGATTCGACACAGCTTCGGTTGAGTGTTTCTCACTGGCCCGGAGTCATCCAGGTGAGTTGTGAGCCAATAGCAGAGGCAGCACTGAGGTATAACTATATAAATTTTAGGCTGTCGTGAAATGAATCCGCGAATTTTTCCTGTCTATATTATATAGCATTAGGACTGATTTAGTTTTAGGTGATGAAGGGGGGGGGGGGAAGAGGATAAATGAAGAGCTTAATAAGCAAAGCTACAATAACAAGTAAATTGATTTAAAGAAAATTAAGTCTGTAACCGTATTGATCAAACCAAAATCTCTCTTCAAATGAAGATGGTTGGTATTTTTTTTAAACCCCATCACGTTTAATATCGGAATAAAATGAATTATTGCGAGAGTTTGATGGAATAGTATGAAACATTAGTAACCAGCTGTTGTAAATCTAAACTCATCGCTATTTTAGAAGTACTCATACATATCGTTTTAAAGTAACGCATGATTATTATTTCATTAGTATAAAATTGTCATACATTTTTTTATATCAGATGCTGTGACAAAAGTTATATTTATAAAAAATAACACATGGTATCAAAGTATTATTAACAACTAGCATACAGTATTTTCATACCTATTTATGACATTTATTACGATATAAATATATTACTAAAGAGTAAAAACGATTGCAACTAATTCTAATTCTATCCATAGCTACACATTAGCCTAATGATGCATATTCCTGTTACTGGGTCCTTAGTAATTTCCATTGCCTTTTTTAATTATATTATAATCAAAATTTGAGAAATAATTAAGGCTATTTTTAATTTAATAATTTATAACCTCTCCTGGCATATTATATTTTAAAATGTATTTTAAAAAAAAAAAAGTTCATGACACATAATTTGACCATGTGCAAGTTTGGTTTTTACTATATGTGGCCTCATTTTTTTTTTTTACAAACTAGGCACATAAATATTTTCAACAATACCGATTGCTTACATTATTTTCAAGGCTGAGTTTTCAGCAGATGTATCAGCCAATCATTTCTATATGTTTCAGGCTGACGAATGTTGCAAGGTAAAAAAAAAAAAAAATCGATGAAAAATCGACCGGGAAAATTGCGTTTGCAACCACAAACGAAGGAACCGGTAACCGAGGCGAAGAGGTTGATTCACTGGGTTGGTTCGCCAAAAGATAGACGATTATCTGATGCGGCTGCGAGGCAAGGAAATTAAATTTAATGAAACGTAAGTGAGTTAAGAGAGCTGGCATCCGCGTAAATATATATATATATATATATATATATATATATATATGGAGCCATTAAGAAATTATCTTCATTAAAAAACTCTTGGTGAAACAATAAAATACTCCGTTAAAATATACGTGTATTGGAGTTTTAAGTAACGGTAGTTTAGTTTAATACTTGGGAGTCTAAACGCTGCATAAAGACCCATTTCATTCTAGTGCACTTTCGCACTCACGATTATATTAAACTTGTAGAGTTATTTTCTTGCTTCGCAAGCCAATGCCATCCTAGGACTTAAGGGGGACTATGCCCAAGTTTTTTTACTGTTTGAGTCGGGATTCGACCCACAAATTCCGACTGCAGGTGCATCACGACAAAATAAATTGAAAACATCTATACAAATTATGGTCTTGAATTCTTCCTAAAGCTGGTATGCATCTTTCAAGATGGAGATTAAAAACATTTATATTGTTAATAGTAGAAAAAGTATTTAAGATGTAACAATCAGCGTCTACAATATGTTTGATTGAACGAAATTCTACAACCGCCGCTAATTATGCCACTGTAGCAAAATTATTTCACTAAAATAATTGGGGTGGCATCTTCATTTTCCACGTATTTATTTAGCGTGTAATTTTCTACAGCAAAAAAATATATATATTCCATGTGGTAGTAGAACTTCATTCGATTCAACTTAATCCAGTGTTCTATCTTAAATAAATTCACTATTATTTACAGTAAAAATAAGTAGTGTAATATAGTTCCTTCAGGCACAATTTTATTCTTATGGGACTACTAATTTGGTGGTAGTAGCTTGTTAATTGTATGGATTCGGCCCTCTTGGACTCAAGATTATTCACAATTCCTCAAAAAAGACTCAAAATTCCTAGAAATTCCCTATTTCGAGGGGAAAATTCCCGTTTTTAAGAAACATTTCCCGCGATTTCCTCAAAATTTCAAAAATTCGAAATATCCCCAAAGAGGCTTGAATTCTCCATGGGCAAGCCTCCAAAAAGCCTCTGATGGGAATCTTTGAACTTGTCCTTAACTTCTGACCTTTGCCTTGAACGTATTTTAACCATAAAATTCAGGGGGGGGGAAATTGCACACCTTAAAATTCTAGTTACTCAATTAGTTACTCAGTCCATTCCACTCCTAGGTTCGATTCCCGGCTCGAGTAAACATGTAATTTATACATAAAAAAATTAAACATTCTCAATTACAATTTAAATTAAAAATTGGTTGTCTGTAAAGTCGGTTTACGGACGATAGTTTAACGTGACAACGTCATAACAAAACATTAATCAAATGATTGCATACTTTTATGAATAAAATTGATTCATTTTAATTTTAATAATAAAAGAATAAATACTTGATATTAAACAAGTAATCGGATTTTTAAAATGAAAGAATAATTAACCTTTATTGCAGAAATTTTTGTTGTAATAAGCAATGAAAACCACATTAACTTTTCACTTCACTTTATAACCAGTCGACGAAACAGTTCACGTGCAGATGTAAGTTGTGTGCTGCCGCTGTCTTTCTTCTCCTCGGACGCATAGGCCAATCGAGTGGAAGAGAGATAGATGCGGCGCAAGCGTACAACTTGCGTAACGGGACACAGCGTAACGGAACAATGTGCGTAACGGGACACAGCATAACGGAACAATGTGCGTAACGGGACACTTTTTCGTGCGTGCAGCTGGCGTTCATCGATTTATTAGACGTTGTCACGTCAAAATTATAAAAAAATTAATTACATAACCACCCCCCCCCCCCCCCCCCATTCTGGATTCTAGAAACGTTATAATCTTCGTTACGTCCACCGTCTTGAAAATCCGTAATTATTAACCGATTTTAACAAGAAAAATTTTAAAATAAAAAAAATACCTAGTTAAATTTTAATTAAAAATCATTATGGAGTCCTCGGTTTGAACTCGGCGAGGGCCAATGGTTAAAAATAACGATTGATCCTTCCTCCACACAAGCCACCGGCAGAATGGCCTCCCACCACTAATTTCAAGGCAGATATTACGTCAGTATGACGTCATGCCAGCCATATTGTTTCCACCTGCTGGAGGCCGCCATCTTGAATCCAAAATATTGATTTTTTTTTTGTTCTGCTAGAGTACGTTCCCAACATATTAGTTTAAAAATTTGACCGCTATATTGCCAAAATCATTAGTTACTGTGGCGTCCGCCATCTTGTAATTTGGGCGCCGTCTTGAAATTCTCTCATTATTAAGCTACAAATTCGGGAGGAATTTCAAAAAAATAAAATAGAAAAACACTTGTTAAAATAATAATTAATTCGATTGATTTCTCTCCTTGTTTCGACGATTCTTGCTTGATACAATAAAATATAACAAAATTTCGCAACCATCGATACAATTGTTACGGAAAAAATACTAGAGATCACCAGCACTATCACACATAATTATTTCTTGTAATGATCAAGTGTACAGAATGTATTCAAGGATAATTTCGCTATCATAAAGTTCCATTTGGCTCACCAACACGCTTGGTATGTTTCCCCGATGATAAAAAAACAGTGTCTATACACGAGTTAGTGGCTTAGCTATAGACGCGCGAGGTACGCCGTCTGGACGGAATCAACAGAAAAAAAAAGTTGAACTCTGCGCATGCGCGGAATTTCGGGGCAACAGATCGTCAACGGACAGGACACCGGAATCGGTTTAGGTACCCGAAACCCAGGGACAAAATGGTCGTTAATAATGTTCGCATTAGGCTTTCACGGCCATTGTCTGAAGTAGCTTGGCTTCTGAGGTTGTAGCCGTGTCCTCGACGAATAATTCACCGACGTTTCGGTCGACGGTTGCAGTCGCCATCATCAGTGAACAGTTTACCTACTAAGGTGAGTTGTCGTAGGTAACCCATCATGGAGCAGTTACCTACAATAATTCACCGACGTTTCGGTCGACGTTGCAGTCGCCATCATCAGTGATCAGTTACCTACTAAGGTGAGTTATTGTAAGTAACTCATCAGGGAGCAGTTACCTGCATTCGACATTGAAGTCGCCATTATCAGGGAGCAGTTACCTACTGAGGTAACTGCTTCCTGTTGATGGCGACTGCAATATCGACCAGAAACGTCGGTGAATTATCCCGCCAAGGACGTGGCTACAACCCCAGAAGCCAAGCTACATACTCTTCAAAATGGTCGTGTCGTGTCGTATCGTGTCGTGCACTAGCAGTAGCGGTTCAGGGCGCAGGTGTAGAATGTTAACGCATGGTAACGCGTGCATAAACTCAGAATTTTTAATTTAAATAATATTTTTTTTTCATAACATACATAAAGAAAAAACTATAGTTATTTGAAGAACACAGGCGCACACGGCAATCCGAGCTCCGACTGGCGACTGAATCGTCTCGCCAGAGGAGAGTACCATCTGAAAGTGACCTTAGCGAGCAATAAATACGTAATTTTATTTATTTATTTATTTATTTATTTATTCAGGTTTTTGATCTGTAGATCCCATATGGAGGTAAGGACTCCGGTATGTAGAACAAGTCAATTAATACGAATATATATACATACTAAGCTGCAATACCCGGCGTTGCCCGGGCTGAACACTAGGGTGTAGTTAGCAGGGGCGCAGCCAGGGGGGGGGGGGGGGGTTAGGGGTTCAAACCCCCCCCCCTAACACCAAATCTTTAATTAATTTCTTATTCATCACTCAAACAAATTTCATATTAAAATTAATAAAATTTTTACCATTACAATATTTAAATTTAAGTACCGAAAACTGTTAAAATAGCACTATTTTACACCTTAAAATCCAAAATTTTCCCGGTGGAGGACCCCCGGACCACCCGCTTTAATACGGAGGAGGGAGGGGGGGGCATGCTTCTTAACACCCCCCATTCACAAATCCTGGCTACGCCACTGGTAGTTAGTAATTTATTGTCTCCTTAATTTGAATGTCAAGTGTGAAAATTAACTTATCACTTTCAGATACCGACAGACGTTGTTCCTGCCAGTTTACAGTTGTTTACCTGGTCTGCATGTAATTTGGACTTTTTATAAAGCAATGTAGAAAAAAAAAAAGCTTTACGTCCTGGAATGTCGGGCCTGTGTAGGCCCTGGACGACAGGGATTGCGGATCGGCGAAGCCACGCTCGGCACGACGACGACGACGACGACGACGACTCCTCGTACGACCGGTCACGATATCTTCCGAGCGACCGCCGCGCCGCTCGGCGCCTCTCGCATGGGAAACTAAATCACTTCCCGCTTTCGCTCTCCGCCCGAAAGCCGCGGCCCTGGGAGATCTCGGGCGATGACGTCATGCGCATTGGGTCACGCGCTGCACTCGTGTGTTAAGAGGCCACTCCAGTGTTTCAGGGGCACTACGCAACCCGCGTTAACCTCGTAAGATTCAATGCTATTTTCATTTTGCTTATAACTTATTAACTAATATAGATTTCAAAATGATGCTTGCTTGATACGCAAGACAAAGATGCTCTTATCAAAGCCGCTTTCTTCAAAAACGTGCATAAATTATTGTTCAAACCTAGGCAATACAATTATGCATATTAGTAAAGATTAGTATAAAACCATAATTTATGCACGTTTTTGAAGAAAGGGGCTTTGATACGAGCATCGTTGTCTTACATATCAAGCAAGCATCATTTCGAAATCTATATTAGTTAATTAGTTATAAGCAAAATGAAAATGACATTGAATCTTATGAGGTTAACGCGGGTTGCGTAGTGCCCCTGAAACACTGGAGTGGCCTCTTAAGGGCTCCGCCTACCTGGTCACACACACGGTGCGCAGAGCTTCAGGAAAAACAACGCGATTTCAAAACTACTCGAGATATCCGAGTGGGGTCTGCTTACGAAAAGCATTTAAGAGTTCGCTGCGGACCAAAAAAGTACTTTTGATTTCGGATTAAGTTTTTAAACTGTATTTTTAGAAGAGTTAAAATGGCTAAAACGCGTGTTTTCAGAGTAATTTTTAGGCGTAAACCAACCAGTACTGATTTTTGAAACCACTTAAGGGACTTGCATTACACCTTTATCTTCATTTCTCTCTTCATATAATGTTACCTTCACCGGTAGAATTTCACAGTTATCCTGTGACGACGAGAAAACTGCGCGCCAGTTCAGAGCCTTGCGCTTAGAGTCTATACCGCTCTAGAAATACCAGCGAGCGTCGCGCTTATCACCCCGCATCACTAACACACATTAACCCCTGACGAGGCGGGCCCCGTTTTCACCGGTACTCTCTCGATAACTATGGTGTGCGTACCATAATTATGGCATGTGAGGGGTTGAGATTACGGTACGCCAAAAATTATCACTTAAAACAATACTGCTGTTGAGAAATCCCGAATAGCATTTTTTTTTTTTTTAAGTTTAAAGATATATAAATTTCTCAAACACGATAACAAATATAAACGTAATTTTTCATACCTTCTTAGTTCAGAATTTGTGGAATGGTTTATTAACGGAGTAGCGTTTTGAGTATAATGGCAAAATATTTTTGTCAATGTTGAATTATTTTGGTAGCAATGAAATAAGCATGGCTGTTAAAACAAAATCGTGTTAGTTGTGAATTAAAAGAAATATTTTTGCACTTTTCTTTATTTGAATGCATTTTGTATACCATAAATATTCTGTATCAAAGGTAAGGTAAGCAGGCATGTGCATGTGTGTAATTTTTTGCAATAGAAACCGAGGTTAATATTGTTTTAATTTCAAAAAAATAATAAAAAATATAGAGATCAAAAAATTTAACTTGATATCTTTTTCGTAATTTTTCCATGACAATCAGTGTAAAACTGCAATAACGTATGTTAAAAAAAACTTCATTAAATCAACATTCCCCATTGCATGAATTTTTTAAAGAACGAAAGTTGTGGGGTTCAATAATACATAGTTATTAGGTAAAGCAAAAGTATAGGCTAGGAAATGAATTCTAATCATACTGCCAAAAAAAACGAATTCGTGTGTTCAACCTTTTGAAAAGCGCCGGTCGCAAACGGACAGCACTGATCAAAATTTCGGGGAACCACCCAGAACTTAGAAACACACAACTTAGAACAGTCATTACTTAGAAACCTCGAAAAAATCCACGTAACTTAGAACTGTCATAAGTTAGAACGATCATAACTTAGAAACACATAACTTAGAAAAACACTATGTAGAAACACACAACTTAGAAAGTCATAACTTATAAAGTCATAACTTAGAACCTCACTACTTAGAAACACACAACTTAGAACATACATAACTTAGAATATTCTTATCTTGTGTGTTTCTAAGTTATGTGTTTCTAAGTTGTGTGTTTCTAAGTTGTGACAGCACCCCAAAATTTCGTCTTGGTTCTTCGCGGCTTCCGTCCGTTCTTTCCTTTTTTGAAACGGGAACCGGGAACGGGAAATATCACGAGTGTCTATCTGCGACACTACCAAAGGACACAGAGTGGGACAAAACGTTAAGGCTGACCAATCTGTCACCAGCCATGACATCAGACGGTCGCGTGGACCAATCAGCGGTCAGTGTCCGTCGGACTCAAATTAGGGACACTGCAATTACAGACGGGCCTTAAGGGGATTCAGGCTTCTCCATCTTGCAATTTCAAATATTTTATACCGCTTCCAAAAAAAAGCTTACGCGTTAAAATTAATTTTTTGTTTTGAAATGGCATAGTGACGTAGCTTTGGCCACTTGCTGAAGTCAACACTTTGTGAACTGGTGTGGTTAGGTATATCGTGATAGTTTTAGTCGACCTAGAAGGAATAATAAGCTATTTCCTCGCTGCGCTTACAGACTAGAGCCGGTTGGTAAATATGTGATGCTACAAGTTATAGAATGTCTGGGAGATATATGATTAATGCGTTTACAAGCCAAAAATTCGGATGAATAGTTCGAAATTATAATTATGGCAAAAAGATGGAAAAATCCAAGACGTAACGTAAACGACGCAACACGTAACCATTGCGAGAAAATCACAATCATTTACAAAGCACTCAAGTCGCAAGACGTCACTAATCATATTACTTAAAATTGTAAAACACTGGAAAACAAACATAATCATCAGGTTTCATTTCATGATTCATATATATATATATCACGAAAACTAAATAAATGGTCAAATATTTAACATAAAAAGTGTTATTTATTCCACTGTGTGTAGGTTTAATGTTGTAAACCAGAAATAAATAATAAAAAAACATCGTGGGTTTTCATGCACTTAACGTCTGCGTCTTTAAAATATCTCGGAACATTTTCATCAAATATGGCCGTCGACAAAACAAGCCGAAACGCAAGAAAGTTGGAAGTACAAAAATACTTGTGTTGCGTTTTTGCTCCTGTGTGGTGTAGTTGCTGAACATTTTGCATCTTGCTTTTATAAATCAGGCAGGGTTTATAAAACTACGAAAAGAAACGCAAGAACGCAAGAAACTCAGGACACAATAAAGGCTACTAATGCCATTTTAAAATACTTTGTTATTAACTACATAAGACTCAAAAACGCAAAGCGAGAATTAGCCAACTTTCAACTTCATTTTATTCGGCTTGCGTTTTCCTACTTACGTATTATACGTTAAATGTTCCGAAAACTTTTAAACCTGCAGACGTTGTGATAAAGAAGTTTTCCATTTTATTGTAAGCATCGCTTTGTTACTAATAAAACTATCGTCAAGTGAAAGAAAACGGCACTTTTAAATTCAATCTTAAGATCTTCACAAGTTTCCGTAAAAAAAAATATATTAATGAAAGTAAGACTAACGAAATATATTAAAAATAATTATCTACAGTTTAACTGGTTTCAATTTGTCTAGTTTGTGAAATATTGATAGTTTCGTGCTTTAACTGTGATTTTGTTGAGTGTTTCGTTTGCGTTATTGCGTCGTTAAGTTCCTTACGAAGTTTATGATCCCTGCGCAAAATTGCATCAATGAAATTGCAGTAACTGAACATTCTGCTAGCGCGTTGCTTGCTGACTACTTTACTAATTACTACCTGTGGTGCGCTTTGCAATGATACATAAAATATTTTTTAACAGAGAAAGTTATCTGTTAAGATACACTATAAAACGCCTATGTATGAATAAACGAAAATTTCAAACTAATTCTTCTTCGTAGGCCTATGTATGCCCTTAAAACTCAAATTCATTTAACCAATACTGTGTCGGTTTGATTAAAAATACATTCTTACAGAAATACTGCATTAAGATCCCAAAATTATGTTCACTTGCTGTATATATATATAAGATAATATATATAAGGATATAGAATACCTATAGTATATTTGGAATGCATGTGTGTACAACGTTTCGGCGTGACATGGTTATGTTGTAATATCCGTAACGGGTTTAATCAGGAAGCAGTCCATATGATTTGAGTTTAAAACATTCATAACATTTTCTCTGCATGGAAAATGAGAAAATGTTAAATAAATATTTTTTTTAAAATTGGAAAACATAAATATTTTATTTTTTAATTTTTATTTTGCTACATGCCCACCAACATTAATGTTATGTACATTAAATCCTTAACAAGTTCCAGAGTTTTATAGAAGTTTTTAATATATTCCTAAAATAAATATGTACTTTCAAAACTACCTACGTCTGTAGGCTGTGCCAAAAGGGATTTTTTTTTATGTGTAACATCTTAGCTCTCGGTATACAGCATTTGGCGAGAGTAATTTCGTGAATGGAACGGAAGTCACGAGGAGCGGAAATGTGTAACCACCGTTCGTCGCGGATGGCGCCGACCAAAGTTCGCAAGGCTAAATGGAAACTTTAGAGTAGTAATAACTGTTTAATGAATTTTAACAAGATAGGTAGTTTTTTTAAAATTAAAATTCCTTTTCAAAAATCAGGTCCGAAGCCAGGGTTTAGAATTTTTTTTTTCAAGCATTTTTTTTGCTTTTATCGAAGACATTTCATTATAATGTTACGAGTATAATGTGGGGGAGAAAACTGGGTTCGTAAGGTGTAGAACAATTAATTGGTTCAGTTTTATTTATTGCTAATGCCTACACTATAAATTTTATTAATGCATTCAAGATCTCTGTCCACAACAATTAGTTTTACAATGGTCATTTAAACATTAGCACTTCCCACCGGAGCTTGGCTCGACAGTGGCTCGCTCTTCTGTCCGCTTTCTTCGCACACTTACCCACACCGCGCCGCAGTGCAGTCCCCGACTATCGCTCGCCAGGCCTTCACTCGCTGGTATCGCCTCCCGATAGGTCCGGCTCGCCCAGCCAGGGCCACCTGCCATCCTCACCTCTCGCTGGTCGCACGGGTATCGCCAGTATCTCTTCCCTACCCAGCGAACACTCTGTACTCGCGCGAACGCCGGCGTCGCTGCTTTTATACTCTTGGCAGACTTTCTGGAACCGACTGACAGGGATGGAAGTGTCTTGTCACCTTGGAGGCGACCCGACGCCCGAAACGTCCAGAAAGGCGGTGTTTATTCCCGCCACTCCGCGCGGCGGCCTCGGGGAAACCCGCAGAATTCCCAGTCCGCTAAAATTGTCGTTGACAATGGCCTGAGACGGGGCGTTGCGAGGGGAGTGGAAGGGGGAGTGGGAAGTAGCGACGATCCTTGTAATCCGGCCAGGCACGCCTGGCATGCCTCACGTCAGTGGACGGCTCGTGACGTCAGCGGCCGTGCGGGGCCGCCAGCCAGCTCCGAAACCTGGCGCGCGTCGCGGTCCCGTCTGCTTTCGTAACATTATAGAGTTTCAAATTTCGGCCTGCTAATCAAATGATTCAGTAGTCGATGTAGCTTCTCCGACAGCACTACGTGTTATTCTCGTAAAGAAATGTACATAGTTGAAAACACAATTTCCGTACATATTTATCACCGCGCTCGGCAATATTTCAAAAAAATTGTACATTAAATTTCATGTCCGAGTGTTCGTATAATAAGTTGATTTTTCCAACATGGGAACACATTAATTCTCTCGTTACCGAAATTAGATGTTGTACATCTCTGGCGAGTACTGAAAATATTCGCACACATGATATTAAATATTGTATTTTTTCCCCAGTCAAATTCATATGGAAACGAAAATTTTAAAGCGTGTCAAGCACTTAAGTATACATTTTGTTAATATTGTTACGATTTACTGCGGGTTCGTAAAGGATAGCCCAATTAAAGATTTTTATCACACAGTTTTATTGATAGCCACTACTTATATCACTTACAAAATTCTTCTAAGATGGCAAATAATTAATTACACCTAAAGAAAGGTCTATTCCTCAGTCACTCGTTCCACACACATCGCTGGGACGCACCTCTGGCGCAACTCTCGCCGCAGCACCCCTCATGGGTCACCGCCGCGGGACTCCGTCGTCACACTCCGCCGCCGCCGAGACTTGCCTTCGCCGAGGATCCCACTCGACGCCTCACTCGCAACTTCTCTCGGGACTCCGCCGCGCCCGCGACTCTATCGCCCGGAAACTCCGCCGCGGGAGAACTCCCAACTGAACACTCCGAACTCAACGGACTCCGCCCTGACGTCCTCGGGCCTATATATAGACCCCGGCGCAATTCCAGAACTCACGAGAGCGGCCGGGGCCTATCGCGTCACTCTGAGTCGTCGCGACGGCAGAAATCTCTCGAAAACACGTGTCGGCGGCTCGCGCAACTCCCAGCTGTCACGTGTCAGTTACGTCTCAAAGACAGGGCGCCGCGCGGGGAGTGGCGGGAAGGAGGGGGGGAAAGCGACAATCCTTGTTATCTTCCAGGCGCGCGCGGCACATATCATATTGCGGCAGTCGCCAGCCAGCTCTGCACCTACACGTGTCCCGGCCAATGTCACGTTCGTAACAATATTAACAAAGGAAAAAATTTTTGTAGCAGGTTGGTTTCTTAATTTAACTTTTGTTTAATGTATCAGCTGGATATGTTCCTTTTAAGTTGCTGCTGGCGAAACAAAGGGAGGGAGACAGAAGATTTTAACAAACTTCTATCGTAAATCGTTCTGAAGTAAAACACACCACAAAAAAAAAAAAAAAAGAAAGATGAAAGAATTTTAAAGCGAACAGCGGGGCTATGTGGTTCTATCCCTCCCCCTCCACATAGGGAAATAAAATTCTGCGTGCACTCTTGTTTGTTGGTCTCAAAGAAGGTTTTCGGGTACGGCAAGTTGGGAGAGTTAGCGTTGATCGTGAAGTAATTTGCGAAGGGGAGGGGGGGAGGAAGGTTGGTCCCCCAGTCGACGTCAGACCAGGCGTAGCGGGAAGAGTCCGTCTCTTTCTCTCTCTCTCTCTCTTCCCCCTTCCCCTTTTTCGTACTCCAGGCTTGTTTTTTTTTCTCTTCTTTTTTTTCTCCCCGCGCGCGCGCGCGTACACGAGAGAGAGTTGGACTAGTCAGTAGTGCTTCAGCCGCCTGCGAGCGCTGATCGCGTTCGGAGCGGTTGTTCGGCGTGAACGGTTCCATCTCGTTTTTCTGGTTCGACGCGGTGGTCTTTCTGGGGCGAAAGACGGCGACCGACACGAACGCCGGTCGTTGCCACTGTCTTATTATTATTTTTTTTCCTTCGGGTTTTTTGAATTTTCCTCTCTCTCTCTCTCTCTCTCTCTCTCTCTCTCTCTGTCTCCCCCCGCTCCCTCCTTCACCCCATCCTTTTTTTCTTCTCGAACGTCCAGGTTCGTGTCAGTCGAGAACGTAGAAAAATAAAAAAAAAATATAAAAGTGGGGGAAGGTCAGTTGTTTACTGTCTATCGTTAACATCTCCCGCCTCCCCCACCGGCGACTGTTCGTACGTGCTTTGCCAGGAGACAGGAGGGGAAAAAAAATAAAAGACTGCATAGCTATATATCCACTTCTGGGTTCAGGGATTACCGTCTGGCGCGGAGTGTTGAAGTGTGTCTGGACGAGTTTTTTTTTTATTTAACAGTGAGTGATGTAGCATCAAACTGCAGTCAGTGTGTGTTTTTAACCTCGGACGTGGTTTTTTTTTTTGGATTTCTCCCAAGTCTCGCCCAGGTAAGTGACGTCGAGTATATGTAATGCGTGTGTGTTTTAAAAAAACACATATGTACAGTTTTATATTAGAGATTGATTAAAAATGTTCATTTTTTTTTTCAAACTTTAAGTTTAAAACGAGGGGAAGGTCACTGTCTGCACGTTTTATTTAAGAACCTTCTTCTCCTCCCACCCCCCACACACTCCGCAACGGTTCACCCCCAAGAGCACATTTGCCACCCTCTGAAGCATGAGTTTTGTACTTCTTTATGAAATGTTACACACTCGACTTTAAAAATAAGGGAAATAACTGTACAATTTTTTTTTTTTTCGAAAAAATAAATCATACCCACCCCCCATAATAAAGCAGTAACTGATACATCATATATATATAGTAGGGTGTATCCTATGTACGAGAGCTTTTTTTTTATGGATTCATGCTAGCCATTGAGCTGTCATCCCTCACAAACTATTTTATTAAATAATTTTCTGTAGTTCGTTTTTTCAAAGGATTGGGCTGGCTAAAAACAAGTATTTTGTTCAGAAATGATGGAAGAATATTAAGCTGTGAATTAAAAAAAAAAGTTCATCAAAAAAGTGGACATGTCAAAAGTGCCTTGGTCTGTGGGACTCACTATTCTTATCTCGGTAGTCAAACAAACCTTTTACGATAACAACAAAAAAACTGATTGTAGTCTCGCCAAACCAATATATGGCATGAGATTTATCAAGTATAAACTATACATTTATTTAAATTGATGAAACCCTTTGTGTATACCACCGCTTTCTCTCTTTCTCTCTCTCCCCCCACAAAATCCCCCCCCCCCCCAATTCCACTTCCCCATATCACCCATATAACAACAACAAAAATTGTGGGATATATAAAATCCTATACATTAGTTTTGATAATAACTTTACAAGATGTCAGAACTGTATTAAAACAGATTTTTGAAGTGCTAGTACATATATTTTTAATTTGTACTTTTTATTTAATTGACACGTTTTATAACCCATAAATCCTCATAAACCTGCCTCTACACACTGGGTTTTTTTTTTCTGACACACAAGAAAAATTGATTTTAGAGACGTAACTGGCTGCACTTAATAAATATCTCATCAGTGTTTACGTTCTCGTTTTATTTTTTTTATGGTTTCAACCTAATGAATAAGGATTTTATAGAGAGGAATGAAACTGTACCTACATGCACTATGTCGTAAATTCTTACTGGGTTAACATAATACAAGTTGGTTTATTACGTCTTGATGTCTGATTTCTAACCTCAAGTTACTAGACAGTGCATCCAGTTCGAATCTGACTCTGGCACGTCACAAAAAATTGGTTGTCTATAAAGTTGGTTTACGGACGATAGTTTAACGTGACATCGTCATAACAAAACATTGATGAAATGATTGCATACTTTTATGAATAAAATTGAATCATTATTATTGAATTATCGCTACTTTGTATGGATACAAAGAAGGTGTGAAATGAAATCTACAATTTATTTGATAAATTTACTTTTATTTGCACTCATTAATTCAAATATGTTTATTACTTTAACGAAGAGATTGTTTTAACTATAACTTTTATACATGTTTGCTATTTAACTTCTCCCAATCTGTGTTATTCTGTTAAGGATATGACGATGATAGGAAAAGTAGGAAACTAATGGGAGTGTTTCAAGTTTAAGGTGCCTGGAAAAAGTCAATTCGATGGTTGTTCCAATCGAGTGGAAGAGAGATAAATGCGGCGCAAGCGTACAATGAGCGTAACGGGACACAACGTAACGGGACAATGTGCGTTACGGGACACTTTTTCGTGCGTGCAGCCGGCGTTCATCGATTTATTAGACGTTGTCACGTAAAAAAAATAAATTAATAGCGTGTTGTCGGCCGTCCACCTAACCCCCTCTCCCAGCATCACCGAGATAAAAAAAAAAGAAGGTTGGTCATCTCTCACCGTAGCGTCACAGAGAAGGCCAGAGTGACGTCACGTCCAATCAAATTTCAGGTTCTGGAGCAGCACGTAGCTAGTACGCGACAGTTTAGCAAAACGTGGCCGTTCCGTGGATTAAGCGGCAAATGATGATCATTTAAGTGAAAGATTGGTAACCGAGGACTTATAGAAGCTAAGTGATTTGGAGGTTGTACCACGTTTAAGAGGCCCGCCTAGTCAGAGGGCTGTATCTGTGCTGGCGAGGCGGGATGATAAGCGCGACGCTCGCTGGTGCTTCTAGCGCGGTGTCTCCTCTGGACTGGCGCGCAGTCTTCTCGTCGTGCATCGAGCGGCGACCGTGACATCACACGGCGGAGAAATGAAGATAAGGGTGTAATGCAAGTTGCTTAAGTGCTTTCAAGAACCTGTACTGGGTGCTTCATGCCGAAAAATTATAGCGAAAAGACGCGTTTTAGCCATTTTCACTCTCCTAAAAATACATTTTGACAACGATGTATGGATACAGTACTACTGATTCGCTCTTAAAGATTATTTAATTTTTTTTTGTAAACATACACCACTCTGACAGGCTGAGTGAGCAGTTTTCCACTCCCGTGGGGGTTATTTTTTCTGAAGCTCTGCACACCGTATGTGTGTACAGGTGGGTGAGGTCCTTAATAATATGTGTACAATATGTAAATGATACGCAATACTTATAATAAATATAGCTGACCTAACATAACCAACCATTGACAAAAATTATTTATCACATTCCCCGCCCCCCCCCCCCCAGAAGCCGCGTATTTCTATAATCACCCAAAAGTATTTTTTAATTTTTTTTTTATTGTAGTGTAAGTTGTTTTCGGTGCAATAAACATTTACTATAGATAATAAATATATATAATTGAAATTAATTTGTTTAAAAGGAAGCCACGATTGTTAAATGGATCACTTGTCTCCAAGCAAAGCGAACCGGGTTCAATTCCCGGGTTTTTTTGGCAAGTGGCGAAACGTGGCGGACGTTGTTGTGAATGTGTGTGTGGGTTGGGGGGGGGGGGGGCATTTTCGTGGTCATCCCGTGAAAGTATCACAGCACAGATGAACACAATGGGCTGACAAGGACGAGATGTTTCGAAACAAAAACAGACAAAAAAATCTTGGTTTGGAACAAACTTTGACTTTATTTACTGTTCTTGTTGAAAATACAATATCTCGTCGTTGTCAGCCCAAATGGTTTCCTTATTACCGTAATTTTTTTTTCTAATTCCTTCCACATAATTAATTCTCTGTGCTCTCTATGCATTTAATTTTTTTTTCTTCTGTGTGTAGATTCGTAAACCCCCCCCCCCCCCCCCCCCCAGAGCATACAATGTAACAAGCAATATCGTATATCTAAAAAATACATTTTAAATCCGTCTTCCCCATTGCAATAAACTTTTAAAAATCGCATATCTACAGCAGTGATCAAGAGATTAAAAGAAAATTACCAGTGGTTTGTCCCTTTTTTTTTTTTTTTTTAAAGCAGTAAGACAGTTTGACTTTTTACGACAGGTCTACCAGCATTAAACGACCTCACAACGGCAGTTTAATACGAAGCGAATCGTTGTTGAATTTTCCGTCTCAGGCTTTTAAAACTTCGAGAAAACTGCACGTTTTCGTCTCTAGAAATTTTTACTGTAATTGCTGCCAAGGTAAATTCTTCACTCTGTGTATATTTCGAAAGTCTGTTCGTATAACCGAATACCCTTTTTTTAAATGTATAAATGTAATTGGAGTAAAATTATTACATCTTCACATCTTAAATTACTTTTTTGTTGTGCGTGCGATAGCATAAATAGGTATTAAAATTAAATTGTAGAATAACTGAGTTTTTATTAATTGATGACATTACTTCAAGTGCATAAAGTTAAATAAATTCTGCATAGATCTGTACCTATAAAAGCATGGTATTGGCTTAATTGAGAATTATTTAGCTAATAATTTATTTAGAGAGTCATTAAGACGAAGCTCTAAGATTATTTTATAAACACTACGGAAGTGATATGATCATAGGTGAAAACTTAGTTAAGTAAAAAAATAACTGTTAGCCGTTTTTCTTTCACAGTAAATATTTTTATAAGTGTAATCTGATTGGACTACAAACGATAATTTCCTGTTTTATTATGAGGAATGCTAGTAGCATGAAACTTCAACCAGAGCTACAATACATGCTTAGTTCATTGCGTCAGAATTTTGTTTTGTCGTAAGAACAAGTTTGCATTTAAATAAACTGGATGAGTCAGCGTTATTTCAATAGTACACCATAGCATTGACATTCATTTAAGTCCTGTATTTTAAAAAAAAACTTGAGCTCATTATAATTAAAGTATAAAAATAAATCTGACAGTTGTCGTGCCTGTTGATTTCATCGTCTAGTAGCCTCATTTTAAACAGCGACGTTATTTCCAAATTCCCAAGTAGACAATTTTTTGTAGCATAATTTGTATGTCCGAGCAAACATTTAATTTATTCGTGTAAAAGCACATAGAACTAAGTACCGCGTTTAATTTACAGACTTGCATAATTTAAAAATAATGCACACTATTTTTTTGTAAATGTAAAAAATACTAATGTACAATTACATATATTTGCAAATTTGTACATTTACATGAAAACAACTGTATTATCCCTAAAAACGTTTTCTCAGTAATACTGGGATGGATTCTTACCCGGACATTTATTATTTGTGTTGTCCCAGTACCTCGAATAGTTGAAGTTATTTGTAAGCTGTTCCCTGAGTAGCATCCTAGTATTAACTCTGCACATTAGTTACCACAATAAAACTAAATAAAGCCCAATGATAGAATATTCGATAAATATTTATTCTCGAACGAAACATCAATCAAAATATAAAATAACGCGTCAATTTTCGTAAGAAAATACGTGTTACGTACATGCAAAAAATAACCATAGCCATGCGACGTACAAAGTAACAATATCTTTCTTGTAGTATTTAAAACTGATTCTTGGCAACTGGATTCCAAAGGAATCTTTTTTGTAAAAGCACACAACATTTTTTTTTCTGTTCCGTTGTGCCATTGTTTACACCCGTTGAAATTCGCAGTTTAATATCGTCGGATCGTGAGTCGATGATGGCGCCATGTGCAGTAGACGAGGGGTTGGTCTACGAGAAGCCTAAGATGTACATCAGGTTCTGTCCCTGCCCGAACACGCCCGAATATTCACCTTCGGCCAACCTCGGGATTTGTTTTATTTTTGCGCAGGAAAAAATGAATTCAAATATTAAAAGTAGTCGGTTAGGTTAGCTACATTAAAACACTTTAAAACACTATGGACGGTTGGTTATGTTAGTATGGCTACATTAAAATAAACAGAGAAATATAAATTAATATAAATAAACCCGAGGTTGGCCGAAGGTGAATATTCGGGCGTTTTCGGGCAGGGACAGATCTTGATGTACATCTTAGGCTTCCCGTTGGTCTACATCTTTGGTCTGGAGTGCGCGCGCCTGGCTGCGAATGGCAGTCACGGGTGGCGGGAGATCTCGTTTCTTCGTTTCCTTTTCCTTTTCTTTCCGGTAATTACGTCCGGTGTCGGCCAGACGAGAGCGAGAGAAAGAAAGAGAGAGAAAGAGAGAAAACTCTCAAACCCCCGCGCCTGAAGACGTATTGCTTCGCATCCTCAGTGTGACGTCATTAGCCCCAGCCAAGGAGGTAAGAAGTAACGGAGTTGGCGTGTGCAATCTTTCGCCGTGTAAAATACATGTTGCCAACTTGAGAACGACCCCGCGCTTTTCTTTCCTCTCTGGATAGCAAAACAAGTTTTGGTTGTAATGGATTTCAACGGCTAATTCCTAGCAGATGTGTTATCATGCTGGTTTAAAAAATGCTCACTAAATAAATGTGAATTTTTTTTTCTACGATTCTTCCCAGCCTAGTTGACTACCGATAAGATAACCTGTTAAAATTTTACTGAAACTCATAGCTATAAATAATAATAAATGTAAGTTCAGTAATCATTTTTGAGATCAGGAGTAATTAATATTTAAAATATTAATTAACTAGGTACCAGTGGTTTGTCAGTTATAAAACGTATGATTAGTAAACACTCATAAGGCGTAGTGAAAAGTTTCAATCTATTAAACAATCTTCTAGCATGTTAGCAATTAGACAGTTATAAATTGTTTCGCTATCTAATTGTAAATCAACTGACTGCAACTTCAGAAGACACTTATTTAGGCTAATACCTCCATATTCCCAACATCGCTTGTTAGCATTGTTGTTAAAGTCATGTACTAATTATAATAAAGACAGATTCTTCTACCATTAGCATGGGGCTAACAATGGATTACGAGTTTACAACAGAACTGCTAAATTCATATGTTGTGGAGAGTGCCGTTTTCTGTTGTTTACTCCAACAGCCACGCCATTTTTTTTTGTTAAAATTAATAAATTCAAACAGAATATATATAAAAGCACTACTAGGAAAATATCTAATACCTAACTGCATTGAAACGTATAAAGTGCTAAAATATGTTATAATACTAACAATATGCCAGTTGCATCCACCATGATTTTCTTTTTTTAGTATAGTTTCTATTGGCACTCATACCTTTCAGTGTTTGAGCCAAACAAATTTCAGTGTGCATCTTGCGCATGCGGACTTAATCCATTCTTAGTACCTATATGGTTACCGGTACGTAAAGTATGTATTGTGACGGATAAGTGCGAATGCAATTTTCTGCATTAACGTTTGTTTCAAAACACGCTTCGCAGCAAAATTTCACGCATTTTCGCTCTAAAGGGAAACGTGGGAAAGTCAAAATGACGCCATATTTTATTCAGTATTTGTGTGTAATTTTATTAAAATTATACCCCCGTTCACATACCTACGTAAATATATTGTTACTTCAAAATCAAATTTGAAAGATAATATCCTTAGATATAGGCTATAGTCATTCTTTGAAATGAGTAAAATTATAAAACTCACATAGTTTTCACAGCGAAATATATTTGTTGTAGACCTTCGTCGTTAATTGCAGTCATTCTATAAATTTGTATTATATGCCTTAACGGACCAAAAATATATATATATTCACAAATTAACTACGCACAATCAACTGTTACGGCTGAAGAATGGTTGGACCAAAGATGGCGTCTGTTTGGTCGTTATTCCAGGAAACAAAAATTAAGGATTTAGGTGTTGAATATGTTACACCTGTATCCTAACCGTACGCCTAGTGCAAAAAAACGCTCCCAAACCCTTAGATAGGACACGGCCAGTCCCTTATTTTTTACGGAATGGATTTTGGAGTCCTATCCATTGCCGTTCTGTTGCCCAAATTACGCGCATGCACGGAGCTCACTTATCTATCCGTTGATTCCTGTTCGGATGGCGGACCCGCGTCTGGCGCCATTAACCCGTATATAGTCACTTTCGTGAACATCGGTGACCTACCACTTTAATGGTCATAACAAGAAGAAAAATTTTCAATTTAATAATAATTACTTGAAAAAGAAAATTAGAAAGGCTGTTCAATTTTTGCAGCGACGGTTCTGCTATTCTCTAATATTTTTTTTGCCGTAGCAATTGTGTATACACATGAGTGCGAAACGTGAGATAGAATACGTTGGAACTTAATTTCTAGCCTCGCAACAGGGCACCGTTTATTAAAAATACTTTTGCCGATCTATTCCCCCTTTTTTAACGGGATACTGTTCGGACACGTTCTGTAATACGGTCCGCAAGTGGTCAATGCCTATTCGTAGAGACCGGAAAAATTCGCGGGTTAAATGACCTCCAGGATAGACTCCAATTTCATCTACACACTGGGGTAAATGCCAACTGTTCATTGGCTGCTGACTTGTGAGTCGTCTCGACTGGGTGGCCTGTGATTCGACACTTCTGGTGAGTGAGGGTCTCCAATAGGCCCTCATTCCTCCGGATTAACAGTGAACCAATGACAGAAGCAGCACTAAGGTATAATAATTATTTGAATTTTTAGCATAACACGAAATGAACGAACCCGCGAATTTTTCAGGTCTCTATGCCTATTCGCCACCTTAACGCGGACGTCGCGTCGTCTTGGAATACCGTAATCTTCCCTCGTAACGTCGTCTACGGCAGGAGGGGCAAGGAAGAGATATCTCTCTCTCTCTCTCTCTCTTGGCGATCGCCGCGACAGTGACCCAGTGAACCGGAAAAGGCCTTCACCAATATACCTTCCCCTCCAGTCCCTGTTTCTCATTCCCCCCACTCCTCCTCCTCCATCCTGAAACACAGCTTCCCCTCCAATCGACTCTCCCCTCGTCGGCGATCACACGCACGCACGCACACACACGCCCCACCCCTTGCATAGTAGAACTTCTACCACGCCCCACTCTTCTTCCAGGACCATCCTTATATTCCTGTAATCCACCTGCTTGTAATAATGCATGACCTTTGCATCCCGCATGTATGTGCCCAGGGTTTTCCCTCTGTCTATGGAGGTTTTACCTGGGCCCAACTTATCTAGTTTTAGTCTAGAATTAAGAGTGAGGGGAGTTAGTCATGGCGAAAACGTCTGCCATGGCTGGCCAATCCCCTCCTAGCACATGATGCACGTGACCTTTTCTGCATGGTTAAAAACCCGCATGTTTAGAGCGTATAGGGCTTGCCCTGAGACGCACTTAGAGTCTTCCCTACCTAGACCCCTCCCTTACACACTTAGTTTTAACTTAGGTTAGGAAAAAAAACACGCACACTACTCCTGCTGGAAGCCTAAGATGCACATAAAGTTCTGCCGTTCCCGATTAAACCCGAACAATTCACCTTCGGCCAACCTCGGGTTTATTTTTATACATTTATATTTCTCTGTTTATTTTAATGTAGCTGTACTAACCCAGGGACGAAACTAGAGGGGGGCAGACGGGGCTTGTGCCCCGGGCGCCGCATTTGGAGGGGCGCTGAACTGGCAGAGTAATTTATACTATATATAAATAAATATACATATATATTTATTTACTTCAATATCGTAGTGTTAGAACAAAAAAAAGTCGAGGGCAGTTTAACGGAATTATTCATATTGGAAGATATATAATATATAAGCTAATAAAAATGATATTATTCGCGTACATTCTAACTTGCGAAGGTACGGTGGTAACTGGTAGGTACATACCACTGAATTTTGGTAGGTACAAATACCTTTTAGATTGTACGTCTGGCAACTCTGCCGTGGCCCTGTTGGAACCATGGAGGGAAATCCCCAACAGACCTTGGAAAGTCGCGCCATTTCTCACCCCCACCGCCCCGCCCAGGCCAGGTCAGGCATCGGGTGTCTGAAATAGCTTCAGTTGATCACAACCACAACCCAGTAGGGTCATTCGCCCGGGAGTATCTTTTCATGTGTGTAGCATTTCTGTTCTCTCAGTTACATCACTTTTGCTATTTGTGAATACACAATTTCGTAAACCTTTTCAATTATGTTTGACAATCGTGTTTAATCTCAAAACATGTCAAAAAAACCCGTCTGGTGCAGAATTCAAAAGAAGAGCTAAAGAACGAGAAAAAGAAGCTCGCCAGTCTTCGTCCTTTTTATCATCTTGGCTTAATATCAAAGACGTTAATGAAGAAGGTACGTTATTAACTTACTTGAAAAAAAATAAGGTAATTTTTTTTAAAATGTTACTTTCTTATTTTATTTTTTTGTAATAGAAAAGTATTGCATTAGAACTTAAATAGGGCCACCGTTAGATTTAATACATAATTTTGAACAACATTTTTTAAGTCTATACGCAAACAAAGGACATTAGTACTTTGCTGCGCATGTCTGTCTATCTGCCTATTTGCCGGTAATTGTAATATATGTTTAATTCAACGCTTTGCAAAGCAAAATTATGTATGATTAAACTTGATATTTATGTGTATACAATTATTGTACTATTTTGTAGGTTTTTGGGTACTTAATAATAACATCCTTGGAAAAGCGGTAATGTAAATATTTTCTAATCATATTTTTTTTAAATCAATGATTTAGCAGACTGCATTTTGAGAGAGCAAGGTTCACTATAAAAACTAAAAAATCTGAATGGATTAGCAATAATCTTAAGATACCAGTTCGGTAGCCAGGATATAAAAAATATTTTTATGGAAATTGGATCAAATAGACCTTTGAAATAAAAATTTAAAAAAAAATCCCTTTCGGCACAGCCTACAGGCGTATGTAGATTTCGAAGTAATACATATTTAGGCTACTCTGGATGTATTTTGAAGACTCCGTGTCAGCTAAGGTAGGTAATTATTTAATTTTTTTGACCTTCTAACACTTTTTTTTTCATTCCTTGCACTAAAAACGTGGTCATATAAAAATTTTCTTTGCACCAAGGATTATGATAATATTAAGACATTTAAAAATAAATTCGAACAAATTTGATACTTACAACTAACTAAGGATGTTTTGAATTTTTTAAAATTTCAAAACCTGTGTATGCGGTAGTAATTCGTTTCATCAAAAATTGTTTCAGCCAAAGTTTTCGATGAAGTTAAGAATTTATAAATAAATTATTACGGATTCGATAGTATTTATGTATATTTAAAAAAAATATAATGCCTCTTTTTTAATTTCAAACCATGTTACTTGCAGTAATACGTGGTCAGATAAAAAATTATTTTAATAATAGTTTTAGACAATATTTATAATTAAAAAAAAAGGAATGGATTTATAGTGTACATGGTTGAAAAATATTATTTATTTTCTTACTCCAACTCCAAGTTTTTTCAACTCCTTGCAATAATGGTTTGAATCATTAAAACAATTTTAATACAAATGTTTTAGATAAAAATTATGATTTTCAAACAATTTGTACCGATTTAATAGTGTGCCTACTAAGGGAGTAATGATTTTTTTTGTCTTCAACCCCTGTTATTTTCCGCCCCTTGAAGTAATGGCTGGGCATATAAAAAATAAATTTAGACGAAGCTTGTAGATAATATTTTAGGTTTTACATTAAAAAGTAATGAATTTAATAGTTTTAATGGTACGAATTTTATCCTTTTTTTTAAATTTCACCCCTCTTTTTTCAACCCTTTGCAGCAATGGTTAGTCTTATAAATTTTTTTTCAGAAAATGAGTTTAGGATTTACCAGCTCAAATTAGAATTTCAAAATAGTACAGCAATAGCTTACACAGAAATCACATATCTAGACTTACTCATTGATCAAACAAGTCTAATTACTTTGGTTTTGTTTTGTAGGTGGTAGCAGTAGCAGTAAGGATCCTGAAGAACATTCAATTCAAGAGGTATGTGTAACTGGAACAGAGAGTGAGCTGGCAAGAAGCCATCAAGAAGAACTTCAAATTCCAGTAACACAAATCATCAATGAAGATGAATTCCAACCATGCACTGTATCTGAGCAGCATTTTACGACTACTGTTGGAACATCAAAGGCATTTTTTTCGGATTCTACAATTCCGACAAAGTATCTCGTCCAGGGTGAGCCTGCTATTCATTTTGATTTCAGAGACCCCGGGAAGTGGCCTGCAGCCTTTTCGGATACAGAAAAGTGCTTTATAGTATCAGGACTATTGAACGAGGGGAAGGTAGAGCCTGATCTAAGTAACACCTCAAGAGATGAAAGAAATTTAACCAAAGACTGGTTCACTAAAACATTGGCTGGTGGTCTAAAGGTACGCCGAACATGGCTAACATACCATAGAGATATGTAACATACAGTCAATCAAAAAATGCCTTGTTTTGTGTACCATGCAAACTTTTTTCCTACTGATCTAAGTAACACCTCAAGAGATGGAAGAAATTTAACCAAAGACTGGTTCACTAAAACATTGGCTGGTGGTCTAAAGGTACGCCGAACATGGCTAACATACCATAGAGATATGTAACATACAGTCAATCAAAAAATGCCTTGTTTTGTGTACCATGCAAACTTTTTTCCTACATGTTGTCTGAACAAAAAGTCCTGTTTTGGCCAAGGAGGAAGGTTTCACTCAGTGGAAAAAGTTGAGTGAAAGGATTCCTGAGCATGAAAATTCACTTAACCACTAAAAGTGTTTTTGTTCGTGGAAAACATTGGAATTATCCTTAAATAAATGCTCTCGTATTGATAAAGAGCTGCAGGATCAAATAGTACAGGAGGAAACACACTGGAGAGGAGTTTTGTATGTAATAATTGATATTATACATTTAGCAAAACAAGGTAGTCCATTAAGAGGTTCCGATGAATCCCTAGACTTTGATGACCCTAGATGTGGCAAGTTTTTAAACACAATAGAGCTGGTATATTTATCATCCCCAACTGAGAGAGCATATTCTCCGCCATAAAAAGGGCCAGGTCAGCTACTTTTCTCCTTATATTCAAAATGAGTTTTAGAAATTATCGCTGGAAAAATAAGAGAACATCTAGTTAATGACATCAAAGCTTCTAAATATTTTTCCATTATGTTGGACTGCACGCCCGATCTAATCCATTTTGAACTAATGTCTGAAGTTCTTCGTTACGTGAAGATCACCGAAAATGGCCCTGAGATAGTGGAAAGTTTTCTTTATTTCATAATAGTTAGTGAAAAAACTGGATTGGCTCTTTCAGAAGAGATTTTAGAAAAACTCAGAAATGATAGATTATATATTAAGAACTGCAGAGGGCAGTCATATGATAATGGGTCAAACATGGCTGGTATGTACAAAGGAGTTCAATCTCGAATCAAAGAAGTAAATAGTTTGGCATATTTTGTGCCATGTGCAGCATATTCGCTAAATTTAGTTGGGGTGAATGCTGCTAGCTTATCACCAGAGGCAGAGTCCTACTTTGGCCAACTTAATTGTCTCTACAATTTCTTTGCTTCCTCCACCAATAGATGGGAGGTTCTAGTGCAACATGTTCCCTTATCTCTCAAACTGCAAAGCAATACCAGATGGTCGACTAAGAGAGATGCTGTAGCTGTAATATATAAGCATCTAGAAAAGATTATAGATGCTTTGAATGATCTCGTGACCAGCCTAAAAACAACAGCTGAAACAAAAACAGAAGCAACTTCTTTTCTAAGAAATGTCAGAAAGTTTGAATTCATTGTCTTTTCCTGTTTTTGGTATAGGGAACTAAGCCGCATTGATATCGTTAGCAAATTATTACAAAGAGATGACATCACTATCGATCTATCAGCAAAACATATTAACCGTCTGATATCAGAATTAGGATCAGAAAGGTTAAATAGTTCCACAAACGCAATCAGAGAAGCGAAAGAAATAGCAGAAAAGCTTAACCTAGATCCTCATTTCAAACAAGGGGAAGAAAGAAAAAGCGGATGGTTGATGAAAAGGGTGAAAGCTAGGAATTCTCAGAAGAAAAAAAAGTTCAGACTGTTGATTATACACATAATAGATCGGATTCTGAGTGAACTGAGACAAAGGTTTCAAGCTATTCAAAACATGAATAGTTTATTTGGTTTCCTCAATGGAGCTCTGTTTGAAACACTAAATGGAGAAGAATTGAAGAAACAGGCACTTGATTTAGCTACCACATATAAAGAAGACTTAAACAGGGACGAGCTGGCGATAGAAGTTGAAAGTTTTAAGTATCATGCCTTGGATTTAAGCCCTAATATGAAAACAGCTTCACCAGCAGATCTTCTGCCATTAATATATAAGAATGTGCTTGACGACGCATACCCCAACATAACGACAGCATTGAGAATTTATTGCACATACCAGTCTCAACCGCCTCTAATGAAACGAGTTTTAGCAAACTAAAAATCATAAAAAATTACCTTAGATATTTAACAGGTCAGCAACGACTAACCAACCTGAGCATCATATCAATAGAGCACAAGTTAGTTTCAAAGCTGTCTTTTGAGGACATTGTAAAAACATTTGCAGCCAAAAGAGCCCGTAAAGTTAAGTTTTAGTTCAAGCTTTCTGTGTGTGAATTAATTTTTTTATCACAATTAGCCAGTAGATTAAGATATTGTGTATAATGTATAGTTATGATTCTCAAGATAACAACTTGAGTGAAATCTTTTATTCATAATATTAACTCTATTTATCATAATCAAATATCCTATTCTTTTTGTCGATTCAGTCCACACCTATTGTTCTGTCATTTGATGATAAACTTTTCATTTCATTTGCAGCATTTATGTAAATATTGTGAAAGTATATATCAAACATGCTACTCTTAGATTACACATGGGTGTCGCAGCCGGGGGGGACAGGGGGGACACGTCTCCCCCAATAATAAAAGTCTTAAATTTCGTCCCCTCCAATAATATATTTAGTTTCGTTGTTATATTAAAAATATGATAACTGTGATACAACCCATATGTTGTGCATGGTGCATTTAGTCCAATCGTGGTAATGTGAGCATTGTGTTTTTACAAATTTATTCTCTGAAAATATTTTTTATAAAAAATAAATTATTTATTGCAACCCACTATAATTGGAATATTTAGGAAAGAAAAATGCCTAAAAACCACCTTTTTGCACCTTCAAACCCCAAATTTTCCCGGGGGAGGACCCCGGACCCCCCGCTTTATTTCCAGGGGATGGATATTCCTCAACAACTAAATCAATTGCAGTCCCCCACAAAAAATATATCCTTGCGACGCCCATGGATTACATGTCAATTAAGTAGCTTAGACATAAGTGGGTATTTTATCTTGCAGTAAAAATGAAATTGCTGTAAATAAATACATTTGTTTGTTATCTAATTAATAAAACATATTTGGAATTGTGGAAATCATATGTAGTGGTATGATGACGTGTTGTCGGTAAATGTTTCTTTGTTGGTTTGGGGAAAAATTAAAAAAAGGGGGGGGGGGGGCGCCAAGATGAGATGTTGCCCCGGGTGGAAAAATGTCTAGTTACGTCCCTGTACTAACCTAACTAACCGTCCAGTGTTTTAAAGGGTTTTTTAATGTAGCTAACCTAACCGACCACTTTCAATATTTTTTTAATTCATTTTCCCTGCGCAAAAATAAAACTAATCCCGAAGTTGGCCGAAGGTGAATTGTTCGGGTGTAATCGGGAATGGCGGAACTTTACGTACATCTTAGGTCTCCCACTCCTCTGCAGGTGGTTGTTCGCAGTGAGGCAAGAAACTTTCCGTAGCCCGTCAGTGGGGAAGCCTTCTTTTCACAGGCGAGAGAGCCAAATACCCGATCGTGCATCTTCGGTTTTTTTTGGTTCATTGTAAATAAATATGGCGGTGTTGATAAAAGGATACTAATGGTTAATTATGTTATATTAGCTACATTATAAATACTTTAAAACATTGTGCACCTTTGATTTGGTTAGGATAGCTACATTAAAGATACTGTCAAATCATGTAAACTGTTTTATTAGCGCTGGATAGCTACATATTAAAAAGTTATTTGCTAAGCGACCATAAAATTGATTATAGAGTATTTTTAATGTAGCTATACTTACCTAATATAACCAACCATCCACAGTGTTTTAAAGTATTTATAATGTAGCTAACCTATTATATGCTTCTTTTGACTAAAAAAAAACAGATATACCGTTTTATCTTCATTTACTGAATAATTCTTTAAATTACTTCTTGCTAATTTTAAGAATGACATCTTATAAGTTAAACCCGTGCATTTGGAGAATAAATGCCCGCGAATTCCCCCCCCCCCCCCCAAATAAATACACCTGTTGTGGTACGGAATAAAAAAAAAAGCCAGCATGAACTTCGAGGAACTTCGGGTGTGGCTCTCTCGTCTGTGAAAAGAAGGCTTCCCCCCCCCCCCCCCCGCCGCCAATGGTAATCTAATGTTTAGTCAACAAAAGTGTGTCTCACACAGAAAAAAATAAATTCTGTACTTATACAAAAGATTTATTTGTATCTATTTACACGACGCATTGGCGGTATTAGTCTAAGGAGTATGCGTCTTCTGAAGTTGAAGTCAATTCGTTTACAATTAGATAGCAAAATAAATTTATAACTGTGTAACGGCTAATGTGCCAGAATATTGTTTAATAGATTGAAACCAGTTGCCTATATATATATATATATATATATATATATATATATATATATATATATATATATATATTGTAATAACTACATGAAAGATATCGTAGCTTTGTACAACACATGACTGTGTTTTTTTTTTTTTTGCAAATATGAAATATGTATGAAACAATGTTTTTTCTTTCCTTCGAGATAATACTGACTATTTCTGAGGAAAATTTCATTCAAACGTTCTAATTTTAGACTTTAGGTTATTGTACCATGCAGGGAACAGACCCAGGATTGACTTCTGGGTTGGGTACCGTTAGTCTGGACCTAGTATACAATACATGTTTATTACTTCATAAGTCGTATTATCCAGTGCATATTTTAAGCCTTCTAGGGCCGGGGGGGGGGCTAGTGTCCCCGTGACCCCACCTTCTAAATCCGCCACTGGTTTTATGTTTGCAGTTAGTACAGGAAAGCTATTCAGGGAACGGTTTACAAATAACTTTTAACAATTGGAGGTACTGGGACAACACAAAAGCATGGATGCCTGATGTAATAATTCGAAACCCTGTATTAACTGCGAGCACCATTTTGTAGGGATTCAGATGTTTTCGTGTAAATTTACAAATATACAAATGTCTTGTTATTTTAACGTGAGTATTTCTGTTCAATTTGTGAAAGAAAAAAAAAGATCCACATCGCACGCTTAGTTCGCAACACAAGAGTGCATGGCACCCATTACTGCAAGATTGACAGTGCCTAGCTTATATCCAATGAATAGAGACCGGAAATATCGCGGATTCATTTCACGACAGCCTGAAATTCAAATAGTTATACCTCAGTGCTGCCTCTGCTATTGCCTCACAACTCACCTGGACGACTCTGGGCCAGTGAGAAAACCTCAACTGAAGCTGTATCAAATCACAGGCCACTACGTTGGGACACCTTCACAAGACAGCAGCCAATGAGAGGGTGACATTTGACCGAGTGTACATAGAACTTTAAAGTTCATCCTAGAGGTCATTGAACCCGCGAATTTTTCCGGTCCCTAGCAACGAATCTAATTTGTAGACCATAACACATTCTTTCTTCTCGTGTCAACGAGCAATTACCGTTGTCCGAGAATATGTGGTCACAGTAGCGACTTCGGTGCTCGATAGTTGTTGGCGAATCACCGGCCATTGAAGTCTCCATCGAGGGTGAAACGCCGTTCATCGCGGTTTCTTCTGCAGCCAGCACTGCAGGCATTGAAGTCTTTTTTGCTGGTGGAACCACGCCAGTTGAAGTCTCCTTTATTATTATTGTTGGTGACGATGATAAACATTACATCGGGATCTGCAACCTCGCTGATGAGATCTCCGAGTCGATGGTACAGCTTCCGTCAAGGTCCTCGTGGTTGTCTTCGACGATGCCAACAGAAACTGCATCGCCGTCGGCGATGCTTCCGTCAGGTTTGGCTCCGTCCATGGTAAACTGTCAGTCAGGCTCGACATTAGAACAGCAACTGCATATGTGGTAACATACTAAGGAGTGCACAGCTATCAGAGGAGGACTGAAAGTCCTGCCGCCTGGGTCTCGCTTATGTACCCGTGACCAACCGAATGATATGCAAGTCAAACACGATCAATTTACTTTAATCTTCGTGTCAAAACAACATTCAGAAATAGACAGCACATTCAACAAAGAAATGGACACGCAACACATACGCACGACAGGAAATGAAAACGTAATGATACCGCAATGGGATATGCAATTTATACACACACCGAACAAACAATGAACACACAACACACATACACACAGGACACGCAATTTTATTCAGAGTTACACACTTTTGGCTCCAACAGTCCATAGTTTCTAGCTGTCTATGGCTTCAGCCGTCTTAGCCCTAGCTTCTATTTGGCTACGTGACTAGGCTGCGTAGCTACGACACTACAGGACTACAAGGCTTCGACTGGCTACGAGGCTACAAGGATACTAGGCTACTAGGCTACAAGTCTACCAGACTTAAAGAATACGAGGCTACGAAGCTACAAGACTACGAGACTACAAGACTTCAACTGGCTACGAGGCTACATGGCTACCAGGCTACAAGTCTACAATTCTACAAGTCTACGAGGCTCCAACAGTCATTGGCTCCATCAGTCTTTGGCTTCAACAGTCTTTGGCTCCAAAAAAGAAGTCTTTAGCTCCATCCGTCTTTTGCTCCAAAAGTCTGTAACTCTGAATAACACTGCGTGTCCTGTGTGTGTTGTGTGTTCACTGTGTGTTCGGTTTGTGTATACTTTGCATGTCCATTGCGTGTTCATTACATGTTTATTGTCTGTCATGTGTGTGCATTCCGTGACCATTTATTATGTGTTATATATTTCTGAATGTCGTTTCGACACGCGTATAAATGTAAATGGATCGTGTTTTGACTTGCATATTATTCCGTTGGTCGCGGGTATATAAGCGAGTCCCAGGCGACAGGACTTTCAGTCCACCTCTTGACAGCTGTTCAGTGCTAATCGGCTCTCTCCTTAGTAACTTGATGTAAGTTTTTGGACATACGCCATTGCTAAGAACTTTTTCTGTTGAAGAAAAACTAATAAATAATCATTACTAATAATAATAATCATAATCACTAATAATAATCTCTGGGAAGACTCCACACCACTCATACAGGAGTCTGATAAAATAAAAAGGAAAATCAAAGAATCAGCCTTCATTATTAGCAATAAAAATATTTTCAGCCAGCAGAGCATTGAATTAAAAAATATGTGGATCCCTTTGATAAAGAGAGAAACATCCCTGCAGCACAAAACAATAGCCAATACTCAACCCACCATAACCAATCCGCTTTAACTACATGGTGCACAGCCAATGGGGAGGCAGCTCGTCTGTCATTGGCTGAGCAAGATGTAGCCCTTTCTCTGATAAATACCCTCATTTTCCAGCCCCTTCTCAGTCGCACCTGTGTTTCCGTACTATGTGCGTCTCTGCCTGAGGACGGGAGCAGATAGCAGTTCCCGAAACGTTGCTTGTTTCTGTTTTGGTAAAACTATTGTATTTTTTTGTCTTTTCGTTTTGCCGTGTTTTTGTCTCGTTTCAACTGTTGTGCTGAATTATTTTGGTTTCAATATTTTTGTGTTGTCATCATTTGTGTGTTTTTTGTTTACTTAGTACTTTTTTTCTTTTCTTTGTTTTTTCTTTGTTTGTTGACCATATTTCTGTTTCGGAATATTTTGTGGTGTTTATATTCTTGTTGACAACAGCAATTGTTTGCTTAATTTTGTGTGTTTTTTGTCTTTCTTGTGTATTTTTTTTAAATTTATTTATTAGTTTTTCTTCAACAGAAAAAGTTCTTAGCAATGGCGTATGTCCAAAAACTTACATCAAGTCATGCACTCCCATTGCACAAATCTTTTAAAGATAACATCTCTCCTTAGTACTTTTCTGATGTTTAGTTGCTGTTCTAATGTCGAGCTCGATGGACAGTTTACCATGGACCGAGCAGAACCTGACGGCAGCAACGCCTACGGCGATGCAGTTCCCGTTGGTATCGTCGACGACAATCACGAAGACCTTGACGGAAGCTGTACCATCGACTCGGAGATCTCGCCAGCGAGGTTGCAAATCCCGATGGAATGTGTGACATCGTCACCAACAACACTAGAGGAGACTTCAACTGGCGAGGTTCCACCAGCCAGAAGAAACTATAAGTCCTGAAGTGCTGGCTGCAGAGGAAACCATGATGAACGAAGTTTCACCCTCGATGGAGACTTCAATGGCTGGTGATTCGTCCATAGCTATCGATCATCGATGTCACTACTGTAACAAGATATTCTCGAACCATAGTAATGGTCGACAACACGAGAGGAAATAATGTGCTAAGAATATTTGGGCGCAAAATGTTAGTGTGTAAAAGGTTGTCCCAAGAAATTCACAAGAAATTATACGTTGAAAAGACACTTGAAGATACGCAAGGGTCCAGCTGCGCGGCAGAAAGTAAAGATTTCGCTACAACAGCGATTGGTTAATTCTCTTGAGAGTACACCGGGAATTAGTAAAACAGCATCAACTTCAGTATTCGGTTCGGGTCTGAAATGTTCCGTCTTCGTCGACTAGACATATTGCGGCTACTGTGATATGTCGTTCGCATTTTCCCATGATTCTTGAAGACATGAGAGATAAATGCATGAATGATCCATCTCTTATGAAGTTTCGACGCGATAAGTGTCCTGTTTGATTTACTCGTACTACGTATTGACAATTTGAGACGACATGCGAAAAACTTGTAAAGGTTAAATACGTATGCCTACTGTTGAACTACCTCAAGACATTTCGAATCCTCTCTTTAGATTGGAGACTCTTATGCGTACAAGCACAAAAACAGATGTTCAGTAACCAATCGCGATAATACCTGAACATGAATCGAAACCGAAGGCTGTGCTTGGTGCTTTACATCAGGTAAATGATAATGGATTCCACTTGGTGAAATCTGCATTCCGTGGAACGTTGAAAGACGAATATTATCAAAATACATTTATTGAGTCAAAAACATTTGTACTTTTCGTGATGAAATCCAGCAGAACATAATCAGCTTACAGATGAATTAACGACATACGGTTATTTAAAATGTAACTTGTGGCTGGACTTTGTATATGTAAAACCATATCCTTTCGATGACAAAGTGAAGAAGTGTGCATTCAAGACAGTGAATACTCCTAATTATAATTCCAACCATCTGAAGCAATCTGTTAAACACAGTATCGAGAAACTCTGTCGGGATTAGAAAGGCTATAAAGGTTAATGATCTGGCAGATCTTTGTCTTCAGTCAACTGATTGGTGTTATCAATTAGTCATTTCAAGCCAATGCAGATCTAAATGAATATTAGATAGCAAGTATTCCCGAAATAGTGTAGGATTTATGTATTCAATTTTTTGTTTATAATTTTGATGCTTTATTTCTTGAACCTGTCATTTGCGGTTTTATATATATATATATATATATATATATATATATATATATATATATATATATAGTATTGAACAGGAATCGAATCGAGGATGGGGATGGATAGAATAAATCAGTACATAAATGAGTAATGTTTTTGATAAAGTTTCGAAATATTCTCAAATTGCTAGCCTAATTAATACAAATTTCCACTATTGTAGCCAATATATCATCATCGGTTTACTGTAGGCTGGTAGTGAAGGAACCTAAACTGCTTTTATTGCATTTTTTTTTGTAAAATTTTTTTTGTATTGATCAAGTATCTAACCATGGACAGGAACTGATCTTATCATTCAGTATATTGATTGCAGATTTTTTTAAAAATTACTTTGGAATTTTTCTCAATTTTTATTTAAATAAATACATATTTTAAATATGGCGAACAAATGTATGTATATATTCTGGGCGTCCTAGTAAATAAAAAATTACTGCACTCTAGCATGTAATTATTAAAATTACATGACGATAGAGCCCTCTAGCAGACGAAAACAAGATGGCAGCCTCCAGCAGACGAAAGCAAGATGGCAACCTCCAACAGACGAAAACAAGATGGTGGCCGTGACGTCATGCTAGCTGGCAATGGTGGTGGGAGGTCAGTCTAGCGGTGGCTTCCGTAGAAGAAAGATTCGTCCCCATTTTTTTTTTTTTGCTCTCGCCGAGTTTCTACTTATGACTCCATGATGTAGGTGCGTTTTATTAAAAATGTATTAAAATTGTATTAAAATAATTTTTGTCTAAATTTAAAAAAAAAAAAATTCAGAATTTTTTCTAGTAATATTTAAAAATTTAATATGGAGATCTTGACTTCATAATCTATTATGGCGGAATGTTTTATTAAAATTATTTTTTTTATTAATTTTAATTTTTTTCCCAAATTTGTCTGTTTATATTACGGATGGTGGTCGGCACCAAAAGTGTAACGGGGATTTCATACTTCAAAATGGCAGCCATGTAATCCTAATTGTCAAGGTATTGACTTCGGAGGATTAGGGTTGCTTGTTCATGCTGACTTCAAGCCGTTGGCATTTTTGAGGACTAAAACGGGAAAGTTTCACTTAAAACGGGAATTGTTCAATGGAAATGAAGAAATTTCTTTAATTTTCAAATTTTTTTAACAAATTTTTTGGAGGAATATTTTCTAGAAAAAAATTGAAAATTTGGTGAATTATGAGTATTTTTTGGCAAATTTTGAAGGTCAAGGTCAAAGGATAACTGTTAAGGTCATCCAAATGGCCGCCGTGACGTCACAATCCAACATGGCGGACCGGTACCAGGCACCACAGCCTGAAGCCTTTTCCTGAAAATACTTTTTTATACTACTAGTTTACTATACTTATAGGTAGGCCTACATACAAACGTCTTTGTAAGAGTGCAAAATATTGTTTACAGTAAATTTACAACTGCCAACGAAATGCAAAATAAATGTAATTTTAAATTAATATCAACAAAGCTTTTTTTTTTTTTTAATTTACAATATGATTCGAAAGTGGTAGCCTCATTACACAATGATTTATCTGTGCAGGGTAGACAACCATAAATTAGTGGGTTTAATACTCCACTTAGTTACTCAGATTGTTAGAATTAATTTGATCAATTAAAGAGATATAACAAAAAATCGCTTGAATATACAAATTGTTCTCTAAGAGCCGTAAGCTACAAAATGATAATTTTGGTAATAATACGAATAAACATGTATATTGCTAGTGTATATTTACTCAACGATGCAGTAAAATTAACTTACAGTTGGGGAAATAAATGCATGCGTTAATATGTAAATTTATATATCACAAAGAAAAAATACACCAACTAGCTGTGACACATTTGCCAAACCATACTAATGTACGTTTACACTTATAGGCCTAATAGTATTTTTACTTGAACACAGGAGTAAAAATTACCACCAATACATCGGTGAGACTCTGCTGCTACATAAATTTGTGTAAAAGTAAACTTTTTTTTTTTAGTGTTGTGTATTTTCTACGAAGGTCCAGTTACCTGGAACTAAGAAAAACTTTTTTGTTTATTTAGTAGTTTTTTTTTTTCGAAATATCTGTAAAATCACTGTTATTTTTAACGGTGTATTCAAAGCTATCCTTAATGAATCAATCCCATATCACAGCCAACTCCTGCTAGCAGTTATCCAAACATATTACGCTTGCGCCGTGCTACCAGCTGCCCAGACTTTTCTTTCCTGCCCTTAACGTGTAGTAATATATCAAGGCGTTGCGTATGTAGAAACAGTAAATAAAAACCCACTAATTAATTAATGCCGGTAATTTATAGCCTCTTTGCGAGCATTAATATTATTGTAGCTGTTAACGTGTGTAGCAATTAATATACCCCATGGCTACATACTTTTTTTTTTACTTTTTCCCCCCTTGGACTTGAATTGTTTTTAAAATCAGACCAAGGTAATCATACGATTGCCACTGAAGGATAGAAATTTGGACTTTGTCCAAATCAATATTTTACTATATTGATTGATTCACGAAGGGATGAGAATGTCTGTAGCGCTGGCGAACATTTGATTTATTGCCAGAATATAAATAAAACACTTACCACAGTTTTTAGTGCAATATATGTATTTTTGTTGAGCGCCAAAGGCCAAAGGATAAAAGAAAAAAATCATTTACTGTCTTAAAATAAAGTAATACATTTCCAAAAAAAAACTTATCTTTATGGGCCTTATTACATGAGTATTTTCCTTCATTTTAATTTTCAATATTAATACCTTTTACTTAAAAAAATATTATGCCCCCCTTTTCAAGACGTACTGCCCTCTAGTCCTTCACGGATTGAGTTCCGAGCGTCCATTGCAAGGTGATTTGTGCTGGTATGCTCTTGCCCTATCACTAGAGTCCGGAAAAATTCGCGTATTCATTTCGTGACAAGATGAAATTCAAACATGTGTACAATTCTGCTGGTCCTGCTATTGGCTCGCAGTTTAACTGGAGTTCTCTGGACCAATGAGAGACTATAGACCAAAGAAGCACAGAATCACAAGCTACCCAGTGTAGACGCCTCACAAGTTAGCACCACACGTGCCTGCTTGAGAAATGCAGAGGATAGTGGAGGCTATCCTACAGGTCATTGAACCCGCGAATTTTTCCGGTCTCTACCTATCACCCTCTAAAGTATATGCACCACGAATTTTGAAGCATCCCGTGTTAAGTCGATTTTTTTTTTTTTTTTTTTTTTTGGCAAACGCAGAGATGCTATGCAATAGCACGTGTCAGTAATTTCGCATACCCGAGCTAACCTCTCTCCCCCCTTCTCTATATTTTCCCCGCCGGAGTTCCGTGTTGAAAAAGGAGGAAAGTGGATCTCCGCACGACCCGTGCACAAGGGACGTAAGTGCAAAGCCACAAGTGGGCAACACAATGCGAGTGTTATTGCAACCCGGAGGCCCATAAAAAGAGGCTGAAAGAGCGAAAACGAAGAGGACGTGAGCGAAGCGAGGTGTAGCGGGGGTCCGACCACCGACGAGACAGCCAGTGATGCCAACTCCTACAGAGTGATCCCCCTAGGATCAACTTGAAATGGCGATTAAAAACCCCTAAAGTTTTCATTGTACACCCTGTTTGAGAGCTAAAATTATTTTCTCTTGAATCTCAATTTAATCTTTCAATATAGATTACTAGGTGATTACATTTCCTTAATTATTCTGCCCGAAAAGAGCGTAATAATTTAAAAAAAAAAAAAACATACCATTCAGTATCTACATATTTATATATGTACGAATTAAATTTCGTTTTAAAGAATACGTGTTGAAGTTCCGGATCGGTCTCCCAACGTTTTGTTTATTTTTTCTGATATATATATATATATATATATATATATATATATATATATATCTTTTTGCATTCCGGAAATTTTTTGAAACGAATAATTAATTATTATTCATGGTTTTTTTTAATTCCTTGGCACCACAGAAAAAACATAAACGACTTACTTTGCAATCCGATAGAACTCGCGAGTACACAACAAACTAACGGACACACCTGACAACGTGAAAACGTTAAGCGATAAAAGTAAAAAAAAAAAAAAAAAAACGGAATTCACTTGACCAGCAAGTTGTTGTTTGGTCGTAGTAAGAAATTCAGCCACCAGCGCACTTGTGTTGTTGTTTTTTTTTTTTTTTTTTTGAAGTTATACTTGTAATGCGACTTCCAACAAGGTTGCGTTAAACGTTTAACGCTACCATGGAGAATAACGCTACCGTGGAGAATTATTTGCATGCAATTAAAAACTATTTTTTAATGATGCCAAAGTAGTATAACTTCTCACGCGCGTACCTAAATACACGCTTCACTTTTTTTCAAGATATACACTTTAATTTCACGCACTCAAAAAAAAGTCTTAAATAATGTACCCGCTAAAAAAAATCACCCTAAAGAATCCCCCTAAATAAATGTATCACCTAAAAAAAAAAAAACCTTTACATCTTGGTTCCCCCTAAATCTGGGGGGAAACCCCCCCAAGTTGGCAGCCCTGCGCGACGGCTGTGTCTGGACGCTCGCTTGGAGTCGCCCACGCCAGAGGGCGCGCCTCAGACATTCTCATATTTCATTGGCCGGGCCGTGAGTTAGGGTGACAGGCTACTGCTTCGGTCTGTCCCAGTTGTGAACAGCTACACTCCCACCTGAAAGCTCAAATCTGCAGGATTCGCTTTTACTGCTTCCCAATGGTTTTACGCGGGAGAGGGAGGGGGGAAGGGGGGGGGGAGGTAACCGACACAAGTCATGATTTAAGTTCTTGGTTGTAGCCGCGTCCTTGTAGAATAATTCACCTACGTTTCTGGTCTACATTGCAGTCTCCATCGTCAGGGAGCAGTTACCTCATCAGGGAGCAGTTACCTAGTCAGTAGGTAACTGCTCCCTGATGATGGAGACTGCAATGCCGACCGAAACTTCGGTGAATATTATTCGCCAAGGACGCGGCTACAACCCAGAAGCCAAGCTACTTCATACAATGGCCGCGAAAGCCTGCGAACATTATTAACAAGTCATGATTCTTGCAATGGGAAAAAATAAATTTGAAAACTTTTTTATTTTTATTTCCTGGTTTACATTGTCAGTCTGTTTGTGACCCTGATGATGATTGATTCCGTCTGTTGTGTTATCCGGAATATCTGTTTAGTACCATTGTTTGGATTGTATGTTTATCGTTGTGCCGTCCGAGGTTGTTGTTTTGTCTGCATTTTCTGTTTTCTTTGTCAGCACTCTGTGGTTGTTTATTATTTTTTTCTGTCTGATCTCTCTCTCTCTCCCTCCCTCCCTTACTCTCTCTCTCTCTCTCTGTGCTGTCTTTAAATTTAACTTTTGACATTTTGCTTGTTTTCTGTGTGTTTGTGTATTCAACTATTTGTCCACTCTTGAGGTCTTTCTGTCACATACAGTGTAAACCAGCAATGATGTATGTCAAAAAAAAATAATTAAAACAAGTCTTTCTCATTAAGTCGTCTAGGCCTCCACCCAAGAAGCCAAAAACTTTATGATAGGGATGGGCCAATCAAATCCTCAAATCTTTTAACACCATAAAGCCCTTAAGTATTCGAAGGATTCGATGTTCGAGAAAAAAGATTCGAAGGAAAATATTAGAGGAAATAAATTAATTAAGAAATTAACCACTGATAATCTCTGAAATTTACTAGGTCAATTTTGTTATTTATACTTATCATTATACCATTCCCAAAGATATCGTACTTTTAACATGTAATATGTAAATAAAATAAAACATATATTGATTATGAAAACGTAATATGTAAAACAATCTTTTAATGGGTAGAATCTTTCAACACAATAGTTTATATATTTTTTCATTTATTATATATTATTTTATTGTAAGTCCTTGAAAACTAGATTCGGGTTCAAGGTTTATAGCCGAGCTACTCTCTGGGATTCGAATTACAAAAATTTGGGATCTGGCCCAGCATTACTTTATAATATTAAAAAAAGTTGTTATGTTTATCATCCCCTTTTCAAGGTTACAACTGCTTCCAAAGTAAGAGTATGTTTAATCCCAGGGGTGTCAGGCACACTACCCTATTTACGGGTGGGGGTAAGGGGATGGAAATGCACCAACCCCCATGGTCTTACCAGAAGATAGAAACAGTAAGACCTCATTTTTTTTCTTCAAATTTGGCAAACTTATAGGTGTATATATGTTACGGTTAATGCTACAAGAAGAAGTAAACGTAAGTTTGCATGGGTTAAATTAGCATTATCCAAGGCTGTAGGGTCAAAGTCCAAACAATCAGTCGAATAAAATTTGAATTTGGCGATAACCTGTGTACACCTTGGTCTACCCAATGCTGGCCTGGTAATGTTAAGTGTTGCAACATTTTTGAGCATGTTAGGTTAGTCTGGGTTGTTTAGTTAAGGTATAAATGAAACTGAAGTTACCATTATTTAGTTTTTTCTAACATTACCCAGTCAGAGTTGGGTAGACCTAGGCGTACACGGGTAAATGACAAATTAAGATTTGAGTTATTATTCTAACTTTACCCAACAAACTTGGATAATGCGAAGTTAACCTAGGTAAACCTAGGTTTACTTCTTCTAGTATTACCCTTGTAAATTCGCGCTTATTTCTGGCACTGGGAATTAATTCCACACTTTTTTTTACACATACATTCACACACAAAAGTAATAAACTCATGAGTGCATGCGCGAGTAACAGACGTTACAAGTGAAACTTCACAGACTGGTTGTAAATCCACATCAGCTCACTAATGATGCTGTAGTGTAGACAATGCTGTGTTGTTAAGTCTCTGGGTAATTCAGAAGGGTAATATGTATTGTAAATATTGTAATTCCAGTTTTATAAGTTCTTTCAAAACGTGTGAATCCTTTTTACTAATACTATTTTAATTTACCAAATATGTTTCAGGGTACTTTTAATTTGGCACACCAATGCATTCGGTTTTTTTCCCTAATGTTTACGAAAGTGACTATATAAGAGTTTATGTTGTTACGTGGCTCCGCCATTTTTGTAAAACATTTCCATTCATCGATTTTAGTTTCATTTTCACGAAGTTACTCCTACCAAATGCCGTATACCGAGAGCTAAGATGTGTTTGCACATAAAAAAAAATACGTGTTTTATTTTCTCACTTAAAACGATTAAGTATATTTTTGAATAAAACGAGGTGTTGCAGTTATTAAGACACTATACTCTCAACCTAAAAGACCTGGATTCGAATACAAATGTGCCGTTACCTGAAAACCTCTAGGCAAGTGCTGGAGTGCGGTTTCACTTAAAAATAAGCATTGACGATTCTCTACATTCTGTCTCGACGCAACGTCACGCAAAATTAAAATTTAAAAAAAACAATCAAGATAAACTTGAAATGGGTCGAGATACGTCAGAAGAGCTTCATCCAACATTAGGGAAAGAAAAAAAACAAAGTAGCGAGCGTTTGCCGCCGAGCGAGTCAGAAGTGAAACTTCGCGCACAGAGGACTTGGCACCTCGTCGGGTGCACAAATGTTAGGGAACACGTGCAACAAAAAAAAATTGGTTGTCTGTAAAGTCGGTTTACGGACGATAGTTTAACGTGACAACGTCATAACAAAACATTGATGAAATTATTGCATACTTTTATGAATAAAATTGAATCATTTTTATTGAATTATCTCTATTTTGCATGGATACAAAGAAGGAGTGAAATTAAATCTACAATTTAATTGATAAATTTACTTTTATTTGCACTCATTATTAATCAAATATGTTTATTACTTTAACAAACAGATTATTTTAACTATAACTTTTATATATGTTTATATATAAGTTATATATATAACTTCTTCCAATCTGTGTTATTCTGTTAAGGATAGGACGATGATAGAAAAAGTAGGAAACGAATGGGAGTGTTTCAAGTTTAATTTGCCTCGAAAAAGTGAAATCGATGGTTGTTCCAATCGAGTGGAAGAGAGATAGATGCGGCGCAAGCGTACAATGAGCGTAACGGGACACAGCGTAATGGACAATGTGATTTACGGGACACTTTTTCGTGCGTGCAGCCGGCGTTCATCGATTTATTAGACGTTGTCAAGTCAAAAAAGCGTAAGTGTGCAGGCGCACAGAGGAGTGTCACAGGCATGCGAGTGCGTGAAGGAACGTGTGCAAGTTTATCCGGGCGAGCAAAAAAAATTGCAAGCTTTTGCCATAACGAAGCGCTGTTGCTAATCATCCGTGTTTTTTCCTTGCGAGTTATTTCAACGCTAGAATACGTTAACACAGATAACTCGTTGCGTTTTTTCGTGTTACTCGCAACTCTCCGATGACGTTATTGTCTCGATTTAACCCCAACCAACTGTGAAGAAGTTTCACTAAAAAAAAAAATTGCAAGATTTTGCCATAACGAAGCGCCTTTGCTACCATCCGCGTTTTCTGCAAGTTATTTCAATGCTAAAAAAAAAAAATACGTTACACAGATAACTCGTTGCGTTTTTCGTGTTACTCTGGGCATTTTTTTTAATTTATTTTTTAGCAACTCTCAGATGACGTTCATCGTCTCGATTTTACCCAACCGACAGTGAAGAAGTTTTAACTAAAAAAAAAAAAAGAAATTGCGACACACGAGAGAGTAATTTCGCGATAAATCACGAGCGGCGTCACGTTTCCAACTTCTTCGTCGCTCGGACTCCCAGCGCATGCGACCACGTCCGTCGTAACATTCCCAGGCCTGCCAACATGGGCGTGAAGATCCCGTCGCTCTGCCGAAACTTTCACTCCCAACCATCTTCCAAAAAAAAAATAGTAGGACAAATAATGTTGGTAGGTGATGAATAGAGACCTGCAGAATTCGCGGATTCATTGAACTCTAGGATAGACTCCACAGTCCTTTAAATACTCGCGGAAATGACACCTGTTCATTGGCTACTGACGCGTGAGACGTCTCAACTAGGCTGTCCGTAATTCGGCACTTTCCTTGGTTTAGTGTTTTCCCACTGGCTCACAGTTCCCCGGATAAAAATTGTGGGCCAATCGCAGAAGCGGTACGAAGGTATAGTTGTTTTGATGCTAGCCTATCGCGAAATGAATCAGCGAATTTTGCATGACTCTAGTCATGACGTTTGCCGAAAACGTCACTAACACCGACATGCCACTGTTTGATACGTTAGATGACTTGTAGTACCTAAGAATATTGGTTAAATATATGGGTATGATGGAAGTTAACAAATAAATATTTTAGATATAGAACGGAATCAGCAATAGAATCATGACCAGCTAAAAACAGAAAATTGCACCCTTTTCAGTAATAACAATTTTTTTTAAAAAAAAAATGGCGAAATACTCGTGGACGTTTAAAGAGGTTAAAAAGCCGAAATAACTAAAATAGTGTTAATATTATCGTCAATTGCAAAATAACTTTATATGTAAACAGCAAAATGTGTCTATAACTTTGGAAAATAACAAAACACTTTAATTATACAACGAATATAAAAAAAATTACATGTAGTAATTAGGTGCAATATTTAAATTTCAAAAGCAGATTAAAATTATATAGTTTGAGCTAAATAAATACACACACACACACACGTGTGTGTGTGAGTCTCAATTTGACCGTCAAAATTTGCGGTGGCGGTAATAGAACTTCATTCAATTAAAAATAATCCAAACCCTCAGCGATCTATCTTAAATACTTTCTTTATTATTTAAAATAAAAATGTTGTTCCGCCCCAACTTCAGAGACATTGGGAAATACTTTAAACCATAAATCACGCCGATGTTTTCAACTTATTTTGTCGTGATAAACCTGCAGCCGAAGTCGAATTCAGACTAATCCTGTAAACAAAACACATTATTAGAGTCCCGGAAATTTCGCGGATTCCTCTGGCCTCAAGATAGAATTCAAAGTTATAGGTGTGCTCGACCCATGTTTACTTTCCCATTGGTTGATTTCTTAGCGAGAACATTTTTATCCTTGTTATTTGGCACTACCTGATTCGCTTACTTCTCTCCTAGCTGGACATCGTTGGCTCACGGTCGTAGAGGGGCGTGTCCAGATAACTGCGGTCCAATCATGAACACAGTGCGACAGTGTGGAGGTTTGCATTCTAGCTTGCGACTAAATGAATCCGCGAAAAATCCGTGGCTCTACACATTATCAATGAATTAGCGTTACAATTCTATTTAAAACCAAAGAAAAAAAATGAGCGAGTTTTTCAGCACTCGCCAGAGACGTGTAACATCAAATCCAAGTGTTCTCATATGTTGCAAATAATACGAGACTCAGGCACGAAATTTATAACGTTAATTATTTTTTTTTAATTAGTGCCGAGCAAATTGTGTTCTCAACTACATTACTTGACGTCGTTTCCGCACCCGTAGCTAGAATTCGCTTCCGGAGCAGTTACGTCGACTATAAAAATTCTTCGATTTGCAGAACGAAGGTTTAAACAATGTGATGAAAAGCCCCCGCCCCCCCCCCCCCCCTTTCCCGAAAAGAGCGAAAAAAGGCTTGAGAAAAAAAATTAACCGACCTGATTTGATGACAAGATACTATTTTATTAAAACACTGCACATCATGTTAAAAATAATTTTAAAAAAAATTAATACCCCAAAGTTTGTCTTTTGTCTTTGTGAACTCTGGTTCGCGCCATCCGCCACAGATGGCAGCAGCGTGGTCACACGTTTCCGTTCCGGTCACGAAGTTACGCCCTACCAAGTGCCGTGTACCGAGAGCTAAGATGTTATACGCATAAAAAAAAAAATTGGTTGTCTGTAAAGTCGGTTTACGGACAATAGTAAACGTGACGTCATAACAAAACATTGATGAAATGATTGCATACTTTTATGAATAAAATTGAATCATTTTTATTGAATTATCACTATTTTGTATGGATACAAAGAAGGCGTGAAATGAAATCTACAATTTAATTGATAAATTTACTTTTATTTGCACTCATTAATTAAAATATGTTTATTACTTTAACGAACAGATTATTTTAACTATAACTTTTATACATGTTTGCTATTTAACTGTTTCCAATCTGTGTTATTCTGTTAAGGATAGGACGATGATAGGAAAAGTAGGAAACGAATGGGAGTGTTTCAAGTTTAAAGTGCCTCGAAAAAGTCAAATCGATGGTTGTTCCAATCGAGTGGAAGGGAGATAGATGCGACGCAAGCGTACAATGAGCGTAACGGGACAAAGTGTAACGCGACAATGTGCGTAACGAGACAATGAGTAATCCTTTTTCGTGCGTGCAGCCGGCGTTCGTCGATTTGTTAAACGTTGTCAGGTCAAAAAAAAAAAGGTGTTTGCTATCCAGGTGGGAAGAAAGGAGTGGCTGAGAGTGGTTCTCATTACGTATTAGTCCTGTTATTGACGTGGGAAGATCTGCGCTTGTCCACTCCACCAACATCTTACCTCCGTGGTTCTTCTCCGGGCCGCTATCAGCAACCTCCTGAGCCACGGTAGGTGGCGCCAAGAAGGCGGGTGGTTGTTTTTTTTTCTTTCTTTTTTTACGAAACTGGAGTGAAGGGGTTGCGCCTCTCAACCTGTTCCCTCAAGGACTGCGAAGACGCATCTCATCGCTTACACCCGTCGCAAAAGAGATAGAGAGAGAAAGAGAAAGAGACAGACAGACACACACGCGCGACGTATGGGCCAAGGAAAACATGTGATCGCTTGGAGAGAAACAGAGAGATGGAGAACGATTTCGCGTTGCCTAATGTATAGAGACCTGTAACATTCGCGGATTCATTTCGCGATAGGATAGAGTCCAAATACTTTTAACATTATTTTGCTTCAGCGATTGGGCCACAGTTTATCTGAAGGACTCTGGGCCAATAAAAAAATTTTTAACAGAAGAATTAGCGAATCACGATCATTCCAGTCAACAGGTGTTACGAGTCGGTAACCAATCAGCAGATGTAATTTGCACGAGTGCATAGAGGATAATGGAGTCTATCCTTTAGGGATTTGAAATCGCGAATTTTTCCGGTCTCTACTAATGTATCAGCGGCGGTCGAAACCATAGAGGTCTAAAAAGTAACGGAGAAGGTGTGTGTGTGTGTGTGTGAATATCTTTGTTAAATTAATAGTTGATGTTGAACTGAAAACTACCACAATTATTGAAGTGAAATATTCTTTAGCCGCGTTGATTGATTTTTGGTAGGGGCAAAACTTATGGGTTCGCGTCACCGACAAACTAGTGACGTGTTGCGCCAGACTGGCGAATCGCAGCGGCCTGTGTACATGTATACGCATATATATATATATATATATATATATATATATATATATATAAACATACACACTAATACATTGTATATACTCGACTGTATAATGTGCGTGTTGGACTCTTTTTTTGATGGGTAACATCTTGTGAGGTCGCATCACCGACATGCTGTTGTAGCAGTAATTGAAGTTAATTTGACCACGTGAATACATGACCTAAGTCTGACATCACTGCTAAGTCATAGCTAGGTAATTAATTTTTACGTAATTTTTACATAGCACTGACATCTGTTGTGACTAAAAAATGATGTAAGGATAAATGATATAATGCTGACATCTTAATGATATAATACCAAGATCATTGTATTACGTACATTTGACGTAGAAATGATGTCATATTAAACATTTAAAAACAAAGTTTTAAGTTTTCACTTCTGTTGACAGTCCCCATGACTGGCTATTTTTTTTTTAATTTTAATTAAGGTAAATGATTTTTTTTTACGTTACTTTCCAGCGAATTCACTTTCAATCATTTATTCAACAAACTTCTAAGGGTATTTTTTGCTGATCAGTTGCTCAAAAGATTGCCCATTCGATGGACTTATACCTGCAGGGTTAAAACTGTTAAGATCTTCTTTCTTTCTGCAACTCTTGCAACAACAAATCAATTTTTTTTTGTAAAAATATTATTTGCTTCCGCAAATAAATAAAAATATATATAGTATATATATTTGAAGTAGCTTGGCTTCTGGGTTGTATCCGTGTCCTTGGCGAATAATTCACCGACGTTTCGGTCGACATTGCAGTCGCCATCATCTGGGAGCAGTTACCTACTGCTCCCTGATGATGGCGATTGCAATGTCGACCGAAACGTCGGTGAATTATTCGCCAAGGACACGGATACAACCCAGAATTCAAGTTACTTCAGACAATGGCCGTGAAAGCCTGCGAACATTATATATATATATATATATATATATATATATATTTGTTTGACGTTCACAGTCTTTACAGTGAAAGCAATCTTGCATTGCCATTGATAAAAAAAACCGTCCGATAATGTTCTAAATAACGTAGTTAAGCTGCTAGTGTTACAAAGAAAATTTTGCGGGAAGTCTTCTTTTCACAGACGAGAGAGCCAAGCGCCCGATCGTGCATCTTCGGTTGTTTTTTTTTGTTCATTGTAAAAGGTTAGGTTAGCTACATTATAAATACTTTAAAACATTGTGGTCGTTTGATTTGGTTAGGATTGCTACATTAAAGATACTGTGAAATAATGTAAACGGTTTCCCAGCCCTGGATAGCTACATATTAAAAAAGTTATTTGCGAAGCAACCATAAAATGATTTTACAATATTTTTGATGTAGCTATACTTACCTAATATAACCAACCATCCACAATGTTTTAAAGTATTTATAATGTAGCTAACCTATCCTAATCGACCGCAAAATTTAATGCCACACCGGTTTATACAATGAGATAGAACAGAAAAAAAAAGAAGCGAGCATGAACTTGGGGGAACTTCGGGTGTGGCTCTCTCGTCTGTGAAATGAAGGCTTCCCAAAGGTTTGCAGCTAACGTCAAAGATATGATGATGATGATTAGTCGGTTTTCACCAATTACTGTGTGTCACGGACACATGCAACTGCCCGTTAGTTAACATTTTACCAGTGGCATTTCTACACGTGGCTTGGCATGCTTCTCTCCACGTGGCATAATACCACGTGACCTCCTCTGTGGAGGCGTGACTTTGAAGGCACCAACTCGTTAAAAATAAAAATAATAAAATATATTCCTCTCTCTCTCTCTCTCCCTCTCTGTCTGCACACAGAGAAAAAGGTTTGTTTGAATCAAAAAAAAAATTGGTTTATATATGGCGAAACAAATATTTACTTGGTGGAACAAAATATGTTTTGTTAGTTTAACCAAACTCGGTAAGTAACAAAGATAATTTGTTACACCTGACCAAATATACATACATTTGAGTTGACAAAATCATTTTGTTGGGCCAACAGAATCTTTCCTACTACAAATTATTAGTTTGAAATAACAAAATATATTTATTTCGCCATAATTATGTAAACAAATATTTTGTTTAGGCAAACAAACCTTTCTCTCAGTGGCAGGTTGCAGTATCGATAATAATCGCCTTGTCGGAAACTGAACAAGTAAAGCAGTCCGTGTGCATATTTCAGCGCGTCTAACAGCGTGGCGAAAGGGAAGTTGTTTATCAGACATTCAATTTTTTTTTTTAAAAACCAGGTTACGTCGGCGACCTTTGGTTGACCAGTGCTTGTAATTCCACTGTCGCGTTAAACATAACCCCCTCCCCCCTCCTCTTTTTACCTCCTCCTGTAATGTCGTATTGCTCGTTAAGTATTTTTATTTTATTTTTTTGCTTGTCGTTTGCTGCTCCGGTATTTTCAACAGTCCCTGTGTCGGCGGGCTTTTTATCCGAGACAAACGACTTCATCAAAGGTGCTGAATACATATTTTCACTGGTCGAGTAATCAAGGCCGTCAGGAGAGAGGAAAAGTTTTTTTTTGTTTTAGTTCAAGTTGTTAATTAAGCCAATACCAACTGATAGCGGCATAGATATATAGGCCTATTTTCTTTTTTTAAGGAAAAAAATATCCTAACGCTTGTTAGAGTGCAACAAGGTATGCCCGCGCCGGCGGTTTCTTCATTGCAAAGCTGGACTTTCAATTATTAGAGACAGGAAAAATTCGCGGATTCATTTCGCGATATGCTAGAATGAAAATAATTGTATTTTTATGCAACTTTTGCCATTGGTTCGCTGTTAACCTGGAGGACTGTGGGCCAATTATAGACCCTCAGTCAAAGCAGTATCGAATCACGAGTCTCCCAATTGAGACGCCTCACAAGTCAGCAGCCAATGAACAGGCGACGTTTGCCCGAGTATACACAGGATCGTGGAGTCTATCCTGGAGGCCATTGTCCCGCGAATTTTTACAGTCCCTATCAATTATCCATCGCGTCCGTCAATCACGTGGCCTCTGGCCAATCAGAACGCCTTCGGTCCTGTCCGTCAACAAGCCTAGCGATTCACAATATCCCTCACGTCCCGTCATAATACTTTTTTCATTCTGATATGCCAACAGACTAAAAGGCTTAAACAGTTGCGAAAATGTATTTTGTATAAGTAGATTGGATTGACGATCGTGCATGTTAAGCTTATACAAATCATTAAACTCATTTCCCCCCTCCCCCCGGCTCGGGTGCTTATTTTATATATATATATATATATATATATCAATTTTACCAATTTTACACTTTTATGTTGGGGTAATTTTTTGTATCAAACATAAAACTTATAATGTGTCCAAAAGTAAGTTAAAAACATTCAATGAAAGCATCTGAACAAACAAAAAAAAATTCAAAATATTTTAAGTTAGTAAAGTTTGCAGGCAATACGTTGTCATATTTTGGGGATTATAATTTTACCAGTTCGACTAATGAAAGTTATAGCTTTGGGGGTGCTGTCATAACCTAGAAACACACCAATTAGAAGCACATAACTTAGAAACATACATGATAGAATTGTCTAAGTTATGCCTATTACAGGTTTGGTTTTTATAAGTTATGACGATTCTAAATTATGTGGTCTGGCGTTGTGTGTTTCTAGGTTAAATGTTATGACAAATCTAAGTTCTAAGATATGTGCGGTTCACAGTTTTGTGTTTCTAAGCTATGACAGTTCCAATTTATGTAATTTCTAAGTAATGAGTCTCTGAGTAACGACGTTTCTAAGTTGTGTTTTTAGGTGTTGTGTGTTTAGGTGTTGTGTGTTTAGGTGTTGTGTGTTTAGGTGTTGTGTGTTTAGGTTTGTGTGTTTCTGAGTTACGTGTTTCTAAGTTATGATCGTCCGAATTCTAAGTCATGACAGTTTTTTAAGTCGTGCACGTGGTTCTAAGTTATGTGTGGATCCCAAAGCTCGGGAAGCTTTTGACGGACAGAAGGTGGACGGACTTTAATTTGGCGGTCGTCTGCAAGAGAAACCATCGCCATGTTAGGCCCCGCAATCCAAGACGCGCTCACTCCCGTGCTGGGAGGCTGCGATTGGTGCGCCGACAGAAGACATGTACCTACCTTAGAGAAGTTCAACAGTGATGCTACGGTGTTTTTCAACAAAATGCTAACCTCCAAATCTTTCCCCAAAAACGATTAGGTACATTTCCCTACCAATTTATTATTCATTAGTATTTCTTAACGATTTCTCATTGGATGTGAAATATGACGGTAGGCCTATATTTAAAATTGCTCTTTCGGACGTATGTTTGCGTGGTTTCATTTAAACCTAAATTTTGGTTTTTCATCACAGAGTTAGTGTAGGAGAAACGTGTGAAAAAAAACACCCCAGAAAGATTTTTTTTTTAACTCTGTAAAAGTAGATGTCTTAACTGTGTAAAAGTAGATGAAGCTCTTCTCCCGGGAAAGTAACCCAGAGAGAGAGAGAAAAAAAAAATTGGGTTAAACTTCCAGGTGTGAGTTAAAGAGAGAACAGCTGGGCAATTAGCATCAAGATAGGATGTGTAAAATTATACAGACCACTTCCCTTCCCGAACATGCGGGGTTACCACGACCCTCCTCAGACAGGAAGTTGTTAGGAAGACTGAAAGAGAGTAGATTGGGGGGGGGGGGATATGTCTCCCAAAGGCGCAGGTATATTTAGAAGTTTTAATTTATTATACACTGAAGGAAAAAAAGAGGCCAAATTTCTTTTAACCAAATCTCATTGTACCTGCTCGCAGTATTCGTATAAGAAACCATTTTAGACAAAGTTTTAAGATGATATTTAGAAAGTTTACAATAACTACATAGTTGATGCTTTCCCCTAATAACAGAGTTATAACTTTTCTTTTCCTTCGTCCCATTTTTTTTTTCCAGTTAAAAAAATCTCTTTCAAACACCAATTTTTAGGTGGTACCTTTAGATGTATTAATAAAGTCAAGTGCATGCAATATATCTAATATTAAGTTAGTTTTAGTAATTTTTCAGTTTTTCAATAAACCTTCCCCATTTATACTTCCTTTTTTTTATTACGATTTTGTCCATTTTACAAACTCTACCGATTGTTCCCATGTCTTAATTTTATGCACTTAACTTTACTTTCAGAATGTAATGTGAGGTTATGGTGTCCAATAAAGAGTGATTATATGAACGTACTTTTGAGTTGAAGATGGATTTGGGGTATAGAGACCATGAAACAAAACAAAAACACAAAAACAATACAGAAATTTCCCTGGGTGGTACCATGGTAACGATAATAATTAGATAGTCTACTTTAAAAATTGTCCTTAAAAAGCGTAAGGGTGTTATCGTGTTAAATTTTCCGAATTAGTAGAGACCGGAAAAATTCGCGGATTCATTTCGTGAAAGGCTGAAATTCAAACATGTGTACAATTCTGCTGGTTCTGCTATTGGCTCGCAGTTTAACTGGAGCTCTCTGAGCTAATGAGAGACTATTTACCAAAGAAGCGTCGAATCACAAGCTACGCAGTGGAGACGCCTCACAATTTAGTACCCAATGAACACGCGTTTTTACTTGAGAAATACAGAGGATATAAGCGGCTATCCTAGAGGTAATTGAAACCGCGAATTTTTCCGGTCCCTACGAATTAGGAATGTCGTAGTGAGTGAATTATCTTAGTATCAATGAAACAAGCATGGCTGGCATGTACTCATGTGTAATTTTTTTTTTTTTTTGCAATTGAAACGCTCATACTTTGCGACTATGCAGTTATCGGAAAATAGACAAAATGAAACATTCATGGCGAATTTTGCCAGCAACTAGCGACCCAAAAAAAAAAAAACATTATTTCGAAAAGTTAACGACTTTTGAGGTTGTTAAGTTGCTGATGAATACCCACACAAAATCGCTGGTTTCCAAAGAAAATAAGAGAGCGTTAGTTATAGCTAGGGACCGGAAAAATTCGCGGATTAAATGACCTCTAGGATATCCTCCATTATCCTCAGTACTTCTCAAATAAACACGAGTGTTCATTGGTTACTAAATTGTGAGTCGTCTCCACTGGGTAGCTTGTGATTCGACGCTTCTTTGGTCGATAGTCTCTCTTTGGCCCAGAGAGCTCCAGTTAAACCGCGAGCAAATAGCAGAACGAGCAGAATTATACACATGTTTGAATTTCAGCCTATCACTCACGAAATGAACCCGCGAATTTTTTCCGGTCTCTAGGTATGGCATTTGTGTTTGCGACTCTGTATCTGCCTCGCTCTTTGCGCGACTGCCTCCCACGTGCGGGCTAGCGTGAGTCAGTCCTTCGAGACGTGACCGGCAATCCCGAAAAGTGTGGGAGGGTCACCCCTCCCCCCCCCAACTCGCCCTCAAACCCCCACCCCGCCACTACACAAACACACATTCTTCCTCTGTTCCGAGCCGCGCGTTTCCGAGCAGACTTCCACGTCACCATCGCTCAGGCTGGCCACACGTTGGGACATGTCCTGTATTTATTTATTTTTTTTTAAATGGAATTCGAAATATTCACATAAAATTACAGCTACAATGCAAATTGTGCACTTACATGAAAAACAACTGCACCTCTTGCAAAATGGTGTTCGCGGTTAACTCAGTATTGTTAAACATTTATGATCTGTGGGGGAGAACTTGCTGGGATCGTAAAGGGATAGACCAAATACGTTTTATTATAGTTTTTTTTCTTAATTACTAATATTTACGTAACTAATAAATAATCTTATACTTAAAAAAAAACTCCTAATCAAAAATTACTCGCACTTAAAATTAGTTTGTTCTCAAGTCGCTCAGTGTCTTGTCAAGTTCACAGTCCGCACTCGAAACTGGGCGCACTCATCGCACAACTCTGGCCGAACTCCTTGGGGAACCTTCTAGGCTCTCACACGTGGGGACGCACCGCAACGCCGAAATACCACAACGACGAACGTGCAATAACGCCGAAAACCATATCGCCGAAATGCCAAATTGACCACAACGCCGACAGCTAGAAAACTGCTGTGTACCAGAACGCCGAATTACCACAACGCCGAAATACATTAACCCCGAAAAAATGTCATTGCAGGACTGCCACAAAGGTTATGTTATAGGTAAGGTTAGCACACAAATTCATCCAGTTGTTTTTTTCATTTTGCTCCTGTGACCCCCCTCCCCGCAGCAACATTTTTCGGCGTTACTGTATTTAGGCGTTGTGGTACACAGCAGTTTTCTAGCTGTCGGCGTTGCGGTCAATTTGGCATTCGGCTTTATGGTATTCGGCGTTATTGTACGTTCGGCGTTGTGGTATTTCGGCGTCGTGGTAACGACCCCTCACACGCATATCTCGCCGCACTCATCTCACCAACTATCACCGCACTCATCTCATCAACTACCACCGCACTCATTTCACCAACTATCACCGCACTCATCTCACCAACTATCACCGCACTCATCTCACCAACTATCACCGCACTCATCTCACCAACTATCACCGCACTCATCTCACCAACTATCACCGCACTCATCTCACCAACTATCACCGCACTCATCTCACCAACTATCACCGCACTCATCTCACCAACTATCACCGCACTCATCTCACCAACTATCACCGCACTCATCTCACCAACTATCACCGCACTCATCTCACCAACTATCACCGCACTCATCTCACCAACTATTATCGCACTCATCTCACCAACTATCACTGCACTCATCTCACCAACTATCACCGCACTCATCTCACCAACTATCACCGCACTAATCTCACCAACTATCGCCGCACTCATCTCACCAACTATCGCCGCACTCATCTCACCAACTATCACCGCACTCATCTCACCAACTATCACCGCACTCATCTCACCAACTATCACCGCACTCATCTCACCAACTATCACCGCACTCATCTCACCAACTATCACCGCACTCATCTCACCAACTATCACCGCACTCATCTCACCAACTATCACCGCACTCATCTCACCAACTATCACCGCACTCATCTCACCAACTATCACCGCACTCATCTCACCAACTATCACTGCACTCATCTCACCAACTATCACCGCACTCATCTCACCAACTATCATCGCACTCATCTCACCAACTATCACCGCACTCATCTCACCAACTATCACCGCACTCATCGTGGAACCCTCCTCGCACTCCGCGAGAAACCCTCACCTCACTCCTCGCTCAACTTTTGCCGAACTCCTCGAAAAAAAAACCCTCTCCGAACTCCACGCACAACTGTAACAGCACTCCTCACGCAATTCCCGCTACACTCCACGCGCAACTCTCTACGCACTCCTTGCGAAGTCTCCCCCCCCCCCCCCTTGCACTCCTCGCGCGACTGTCGCCTGCTGTGTTTATTATAATCACTCTGCGCCAATTGAAAACCTTTAACGAAAGAAGTAGCGGATCGCAGGAAACCTAGAGACACAAAAGGTCTCACGAGTCGCTAGCCAATGACCAGGGTAGCATTCGCCCGAGTAGTATAGGTACAGAGAATTGTGGAGTCTATTCTAGAAGAAAATTAAACCCGCGAATTTTTCGAGTACCTACTTTTATAGCTTGCAAATAATTTCTTTGTACGTCGTTCGGTTGGAGGGGGGGGGGGGGGGCTTTCTTTTCTTTTACTGTGTACGACTTGCGTAGAACAGAAACAGGCCTTTAGCTTAGAGTTTAGTTATTAATGTCGGTAATGGCTACAAACTTCAACGTCTTTTCGCAGCGACTCCTTGTGGATCATTATTTATTTTTATTTTTTTTACACTCGACCCGCGCCGAGTTTCGGCTTGACGAGAATCGATTGTTATCTCTTCTCGCCGAGCTATCCTTGAAATCTATACCCCGGCCGCACGTTATTAAAATATATATATATATTATTATTTCGCGTTTCCTGGACTTCCCCAATCTGCCGAATCGCTCGTGTACTGGCTTCTCGTTTTTTAAGTGTGCGAAACCACAGCCTTTGAAATACGCTCCGCAGCTGCAGATGTGCTCGCCCAGGGGGGGGGGGGGGAAGAGCTACTCCGCGATAAGAGAGTGTTGTAGCATGAGGAAAAATAAAAACACCCTTGGTTAACGGTATTTGTATGTTAATTGCATCGTTGGTGGCTCCCGTTGTGCTGTTTCGCTTCCGCAGCTGATGGATTTTTTTTCGCAATCCTGACTTCCAAGCCCACTGTATCATTACCAGCTATCTGCAAATGATCTCTGATGCGGGATCTTTCATCGGTCTTTCAACCAGATTGCATAGCTTATCAACGGACTTTCAGCGTAGAATCTCGTTCATCTTTCAAGTTATTATGGCAATGGTGATGAAATACAAACTAAATGTGTTAAACTGTATATCTGCCATTGATTCAACGCGAATAAACAAAAAAAAAATTACGAACGATGACACGATAGCACAGACGAAATATATAAATTAGAAAAAAAAGGGGGTTGTCTGTAAAGTCGGTTTACGGACGATAAGTTTACATGATAACGTCATAAGAAAACATTGATGAATAATTGCATACTTTTTAATTTTCAAATATTATTTAAATTTTTTGCAAATATAATTTAAATAATTTGTTTAAATATAATCACGAACAATTAGCTATAGAAATAAACTGAATTCAAATAAATGTCAATAAATTGTTAATTTTAAATGACAAAATTGGACAAATAAATCAAATTTTTTAAACTGCTGCTTTTAAAAAGCCCGCCTTAACCTGTTTGATATTATAGAAGATTTTCTCGCATGGTTGTTGGCCGGTTCTTGCACGCTCGGCTCAGGCGGAACGTGACAATGAGTCATGCTTTTTCGTGCGAGCAGCCGGCGTTCATCGATTTATAAGACGTTATCACGTCAAAAAACACGTCTTTATAAGTCAACGGAGATCCAAATTTGCATCTAAGATCTCGCTGTTCAGTAACTGATTCCCAAGTCTGTATTGAGAAGCAAAAAAAAAAATCATGTGTAAATTAAGGTTTTTTCGTCATTTAAAAGAAATGAACGATAGGGGATTGCTAATTTTCTCACTCTGGAGTGGCTAAGTTTTCTGCTGGTTGGTGCTTAAATCTAATTTGACTGGTCTGCCAATCTACCATCTCTGTTGATATGATAGCCGACAGTGAGTCGTCTGCTACATACTTTCTTAACTATATACGTGTGTGTGTATATATATATTCTTTATTTATATTTTTATTATTTTATATTTATTATTATTAAATTATTTTACTTGTGCGGAAAAAAATTCTCTTTATCTACAAAAGTATTTAAATGATTGAAGGAGAAAATTTTTTAATGCTTTTCTCACACTAGATACACCAGTTTTTTTTTTTGGTACCTATAATTCATTAATGAATAAATAAAATTGAAGTGCGTGTGTGATTATCTTAATATTTCGTATCAAAAATATATTTTGTGTTAGCAAATTTGATACATACTGACCATAACGTCTGATTATTGTCTTTACGAAATGATACAACTCGAAACCTGCTGATGCTACTGACTTCAACGTAACTCCAGAATTGATTTATAGTACTCAAACTATTATACATATCTTCAAACCAACAACAAGTTTGAAAACTTAAATTTTTATTGGTAAGATTAAAAAAATAACTGTTATTTCTTGTAAATTGATAAAAAAAAATCGCATTCAATAATTAACGTTGTTTGAAAAAAAAATTAACATTATTTTTCACGTGAACGATATCAAAGGGAAGTATAGATTAGGATAATGTACTTGTAAGATGTTTTAAACTAAAAATATCATATAAGGATTAGTCAAAAAAAATTATTTTTAACGTAAATTTTTTTATATGTACGATGCAGTAACGCCCACGCTTGTTATGGAGTTCCTCCCATTTCCGGTCATGATTTAACATTTCAGTTAATCACACATTAACTTTTAGACGTTTTAAATGCATTAACTTGCACGAAATGACAATATATACACATCGCATACTTTCTGCATGATTAACTGCGATACAGAACTGGAACTTTTTTTTTTTAGGTTTAACTACAATGCTACTGGCTACTTAAAGATATGGTCTGCATTCATATTCGAAAAACTAATTTAATTTGCTACGCTGTCAAAATTCTCACAAATTTGAAAATTCTAAAAGACCAGTTAAATTTTTTTTCTGAAAAAAATTACAACTATTTATTAAAGAACCCAGTAGCATTGAAGTTATACCTAAAAGGTTTTATTCCTGTTTTCTTGTTGATTCTCCTTATGTGTACGGTCCAAAAAAAAAACTTAAAAATATATTTTTGGCAGCTAATTATGAAAAAATTACGTGAAGTATACCTATGTTTCATTTTGTGAAAGTTTTAACATTGAAAAAGTAAACATACATTTTTACCAGTGTTTAATTTAAATATAAAATGATGACTGAAATGGGAGGCACCTCCTTAAAATTTAACGGTTCCCGCTGCATCTTCTTTGTGATTGGCTAGTCGCCAAAGGCAAGTTAGAAATAAGTCGCGTGTTATTTTTGGTATTCTTTGCGTCACCACTGTTTCTACTTGCAGTCACGGGCTCTTTCCGAACTGTGTCGAAAATTGCAACTCCCAATGCGAGAATGCGGCTCTCTGGGTCATGGAGGTAAAAACGTTCGGGAGTGGCCGTTTGCATACTTTGCCATGCAAATAACTGAAGCCAAAATGACAACGACCACCCATCCGTCTTTTTCACCATACTGAAAACAAAACAATCATCTGTTTATAACGAATTTTTACCGCCAATTCCTGGCTGACGTTATGTACCTGTAAACGAAAACCTGAAGAAAAAAAGTTGACTTTTAATGTCTGTATTTTACAAACTAACTCGATAATTACACTATAAAAACTGATATAACTGTTTTTTTGTAAGTTAACATCTAAATAGCTTACGACATTACCGGAAAGTCTCATGGAAGATTGAATATTTTTATCAGAGTCATTAAACAAAAACGCGGTAATGAAAAAGCTTATCGAAGCTAAACAAAAATAAGGAATTTCTGGCAATATATTTTTAAATGACAAGACGAATTGTTTTGCTGTTTACAAGCTATCATTTAAATATTTATTTTCCAAAAGAACAGTAATTCATTATATTGGTTCCAACAATTTATATGCAATTATATATATATATATATATATATATATATATATATATATATATATACCTAATGTAATATATATAACAGTTAATATCAAAAATTTGCCTTCTTTGAGACGATATAAATATATACCCATTGTCAATCAGCTAACTAATGCCCTAAAACTACTACCAAGACATTTATTATTACCACCAATGTGACATCATTATGGCCAAATTGACTGCATGTTGGGTTTCATTTCCTTCTGCTTAAGTATGGTTCTACTGATAATCTTCTTGCTTCACTTGTTATCTGCTAGAGCACAATAGTTTCACTCACCGTATCATCAGAAACCTTACCTACTGTCATATTTTTTTTGTCGATCTTAGCCGCCATTTTGATAGTTTTTTTTAATCAAGTTAAAAAAAGTCTAAAACATTTGTTAAAAAATAGTTCATACATATTATTAGTAATCATTTTATCGAATCACACAATTGTGTAAAATCTAATTCAAGCTATTAAAATACTGAATGTGTTTGTTACAAATTGTCTCAATTTGAAAAAATTATAATATGATGAAAAAAAATTATAGACATATGAAGAGATTTTTCAAAGACCATAACATAATGTCCAATAAAAACAATTTTTTTAAAGCCGTTGTCAGTGCTGAAAATAGATTCAGTACAAAATGCCAGTGACTTCACAGGGGAAGCTAAGTACTTATTCGTCATTTAAATTACGTGAACTACAGTGCGTGATGGCTGGTTGGAGGGGGGTCCCGGGTTCGATTCCCGGTAGGGAAAGGGGATTGGTCAAACTTTCTCCGTGGGCTCAGGACCGGGAGAGGTAAGGTAGCGAATAAGCACTACCTTGTTGGGATACAACCGTAACCTAACTCCCAGGCCTTATTCCACAGCTTTTCCTAAACCCAATCCCTGTTAGGGATATTTTATGGGCCGGAAAAGTGACATATAGACTATGAAATTTCATTCCTAAGGGAGGAAAAAAGAAGCGAATTCAGTTTTTATAATATATAATCATGGGAGGTAGGTCACAGACATACAAGCAGTGAGTTTGAGTCATTTCTCTACGTCCGCCACACGGTCATATAGCAAGGCCTGGCAACTTCCTTTCCTTCTCCTTGGCGAAACTAATCCGCTTGGCGACAAAGCAACCGCTTTGATAAACAACTGCGCCCTGCCTCGAGGCTAACAAATTGATTTCAATGCATTCTAGCGGACTTTTGATAAACCATCGATACATTTGCCACGCCAAAATATCCTACAGATAGCAGCACCATCGTGAGAATTTAAATGGTGCAATTTTTAATTTTCGGAATTTACTTTGAAAGTCAAGATTATTTGGTTTTCATGGCCATTAAAGTGTACAAAAAATATATTCCAGGGTAGTTTCGCTATCGTAAAGATTAATTTGGCACTTACAACATGCTTGGGTACGTCCCCCACGGGGCGACTGAATTGTTCCCATTGGAAGGGCAGCCCTTCAGGATTTTTCTGACAGTGGTTAGTTTGTAAAGTGACCTAACCTAACCTAACCTTACCTAATCTAACCTAACCTAACCTAACCTAACCTAAACTAAACTAACCACTGTCAGAAAAATCCTGAAGGGCTGTCCATCTAAGGGGCAAAAATTCAGACAACCTTTCAAAAACACCACTGTAAGAAAAATCCTGAAGGGCTGCCCATCCAAGGGGCAACAATTCAGCTCCCCCTCGCCCACGATTATCACAAAACTTGACTATATACGAGTTAATGGAAAAAAGTGAGCTCCGCGCATGCGCTTTATTTTGAGCAAAAGAATGACAGCGGATAGGACACCAAAAATCGGTTGCCTAAAAATAAGGGACTGGCCGTCTCCTATTGTGCAATAGGTATTTTGTTAGGGTACAGGTGTAGCATACTCAACACCTAATCCCTTCCTTATATTTGTTTCTTGGGATACTGACCTGGGTGTTTGTAATTTCCCTTTCGCCTTATTACCGCGGAAGGCAATCGGAAACCATCGCATAATATTTCCGCCTCGGTAAGCATAAGGACGTTTAGGATGCCATCACTAGAGACATGCAAAATTCGCGGATTCATTTCGCGATAGGCTAGCATCAAAACAACTATACCTTCGTACCGCTTCTGCGATTGGCCCACATTTTATCCGAGGAACTGTGAGCCAATGGGAAACACTAAACCAAGAAAGTGCCGAATTACGGACAGCCTAGTTGAGACGTCTCACGCGTCAGTAGCCAATGAACAGGTGTCATTTCCGCGAGTATTTAAAGGACTGTGGAGTCTATCCTAGAGGTCAATGAATCCGCGAATTTTCCAGGTCTCTAGCCATCACTGAAGCGTTGTCTGTGCTAACGATACCCAGTGATGGGCCTAAACGACTCATCATCATCATCATCATCATCATCATCATCATCATCATCATCTTCACAGTGTTTTTCATTCTTGCGCAGTCAAAATTCTTCTGCTCGAAACATGCACTATTTGTAGGGACAGGAAAAATTCGCGGGTTCAATGACCTCCAGGATAAACTTTATAGTTCTACGTACACTCGGTCAAATGTCCCCCTCTCATTGGCTGCTGTCTTGTGAAGGTGTCCCAATGTAGCGGCCTGTGATTCGACACAGCTTCGGTTGAGTGTTTCTCACTGGCCCGGAGTCGTCCAGGTGAGTTGTGAGCCAATAGCAGAGGCAGCACTGAGGTGTAACTATATGAATTTTAGGCTGTCGTGAAACGAATCCGCGAATTTTACCAGTCTCTAACTATTTGAACTTAAAAGTAGTGCCCGACGGTCGTTTTATAAACTCTTGAGCATAGGCTAGCTACTGTGCGTAATTAAAAGCTTCCGGTGTTCAATAAAAATATGTATAATTTCTTGATCACGTAATTACTCACCAGATACGTAGTCGTTTATGTGAGTAATTGTTCACCCGTGCTTCATGAGAGAACCGGTTTAGTTGGTTCGTGATTAATTGAGCACTTACGAAAGGTTTCCTTAGTTTCTTCTGTCCAGCCATTGTTGACTACTGACTGTAAGTGGGAAGCCTAAGATTTACATAAAGTTCTGCCATTCCCGATTACACCGTAACAATTCACCTTCGCCAACCTCGGGTTTATATATATATATATATATAGGTTTATTTTAATGTAGCTATACCAACCTAACTAACCGTCCATAGTGTTTTAAAGGGTTTTAATGTAGCTAACCTAACCGACCACCTTTAATATTTGAATTCATTTTTCCAGCGCAAAAATAAAACAAATCCCGAAGTTGGCCGAAGGTGAATTGTTCTGGTGTAATCGGGAATGGCATAACTTTATGTGCATCTTAGGCTTCCCACTGTAAGTACAGCGAGTTGATTTCTAGAGCTGGGGTCACAACTCTACGACCGACACGACACGACAAATCCGATTAGGCGTCGTACAGCGATCCAGCAAGACAGAGTCACAGCACCACGACAACATCAACACAACCAACTCTGACATGGCCGTCGGAAAATCATCCCGGAAAATGCTTCCATAAAAATGCAGCATGTAATTCACCGAAAACAGTGTAGGCCCTATAGGAATATTTTATTTCTGGTTGATAGCTGAATTGCATAACAATATAACATTTAGTTCTATATTGCATGAAGTGAGATTAAGTCTAACTTAGATTCAAGGAAGCAAGCTATAGAAATGTTTATAAGGGTTAGAAAATATTTCCACTTTCAACTATAGTAAAAATTTAAAATGAACGTAATGTTGGAAAAAAAATCAGAACAATAAATAAAATATATTGCACAATTACGGCAATGTGATATTTCATACATTAAAATTGACTCTAACTGTCAATACTTACTAATATTATAAACGCGAATGTGAATTTGTTTGTTTGTTTGTTTGTTTGTTACGCTTTCACGCGGAAACTACTCAACCGACCATCATGAAATTTTGTGCGCATATTTTCATGGGTAGAGTAAAGGACATAGGACACTTTTTATATATTAAAAAAAAACAATATTTTTTTCGAAGGGCAAAAATATTGAATTTGGTATGTATGATCGTCCGACTGAGGGTTTGAGTAATTTGAATGAAATTTAACGCCATCTGGCGTTTCAATAAGTAAATTAAATAATTCGCCAATCTAATACTGTAATACCGGCGGACAATTCACTGTTTAATTTAGTATAGCATCTGCGTCCACATTTATTTTTATTTTTCTGTCACCGCCAAGTGATACTTAAACTTTTTTTTTTAATTTTTGTGGTTATCTGTTTATTTTCTTCGATGATGGTTATTTGGACGTTTATGCTGAATTTTATATTTTACTTTCAAGAGAATTTTGTAATTTAGTAGAAAATGACGTGGATCTTATTACTCAAGTTTTCCCGGACTTGCAACTTAACTTGAATAGTGATCAGTGGTTGTGCGCAAGAGCAATATTGGAGCCAAAAAATTATATCGTTAATAAAATCAACACTTATATTTTAAAAGAGGTGCAAGGGGAAATGAAGGAGTATTTGTCAATAGATACAATCTTCACTTGGACTTTCGGGTGTACCCTCACATAAACTTCAAATGAAACTAAATGTACAAGTTATGCTTATGAGAAATCTAGATGCTCCTCGACTATGTAATGGAACAAGGCTTGGGATCACATAATTGGGGCAGTGATCAACTGTAAGAATTTACGTACTTTTTTTAATGTACGAACCCTGCAAATAAATATTAATATTCCGTACGTAGGTACGTGCTTCTCGTAACCGGAATATTTCCGTACGTACCTACTGGTGCGGGAATTTCTATGTCGTTCGGGCAACGCTGCCGGAAATGCGAGAGGAAAACACGAAGCGACGATACTAAAAACAAAAAACCGTTATTAATTTGCTTCCCTCACCCTCTCCGCCACATAACCCCCCCTACCACCCAACCCCCCCGGGGGGGGGGCGAGCCCTTTTTTCAAAAACAAAATAAAAAACCTACTGGCCAACCCGGCACGGCAGCTGCGCAGTGCACCTGTCGCCTCTTTGCGCATGCGCGCGTGGCCTTGGCGGAGGGGGGGGGGGGGGGGCAACCGGCCCGGTAAACAAAAAAAATTAAAAAAAAAAAACACTGTCGCCGGAGTGCGGGCGATTGGACCTCACTCGAATCGGCACATGCTAAAAGGGCCCTCAGTCCAAGCAAACCAGTTTCGAGAAGAAATAAAAAGAAACGAATAAATCTGCCTCTAAGGTGTTTTTTTAAGGGGTCCCAGTTTAACGTGGTAGATCGGGGAAGTCGCCAGCAGTGCTGATAAAAGTCTTCAGGGCTCAGGACATAGCCAACTGTCTGGTCAGCTGAGTGTGGTACGGGGCTGAGGCGGCGACTATATGCTGGGTTGGTGGCCCCAGCCGCTGGTCATTGCCGAAGCTCTAACACCCTCCTGATCAAACAACAGGGAGCGATCCCTAACAGATCTGTATTAAATAAGCTCTGGGATGTATATTAAACAACCCTATTAGGGCGCATATGTGGGAGGGGAACGTGAGAATGCCGGCCGTAGGGTCGGAATAATCTGTCTCTAAGCAACCCTTTTAGCGTACGTTAAGAATTTCCGTAGTTAACCTGCGCGTGTGACTCAATCCCTTTTAGCATAGATAGTTGAAGCTATCCTATAACATGCGATTTTCAAGCTTAAATCACTTTGACAATTTTTTTTTTGTGACTGAGGCCATTTTAGCATGTGCCGATTCATTTTAGCTTCGGCCACGCAGGGCGCTATCAAATATTTAGAGACCGGAAAAATTCGCGGATTCATTCGGCGATAGGCTAAAATTAAAATACATATATCTCTTAGATGATTTTGCTATTGGCTTACCGTTCATCTGGACGAATCTCAACCAATTATAAACCCTCAACCAAAGAAGGATCGAATCACAGACAAACCAGACGACTTACAAGTCGGCAGCCAATGAACTGGCGTTATTTTCCCGAGTGTACAGGTGAATGTGCAGTCTATCCTGAAGGCCATAGAAACGGCGAATTTTTCCGGTCCCTACAAATAATGTAGTAGGACAGTGTAGGAAAGTCGTCGAGGAAAAAAAAAAGGGGGGGGGGAGACACGTTACGCAGCGCATTCTAGCGGCAGTGTCTGATACTACGTCGTTAGCGCATTTGCGACAAGGGTAATTTGACAATTTTTTTTTTACGGTACGGGTTTTTTTTTTTTTTTTTTTTTTTTTTTCAGTTTTGTGCAGTGTTGAAATGATTTAGTATGCCTGGAAAAGTTCTTCCATTATTTGGTTGCAACAATTATTACCTAAGATTTTTCTAACTGCTCAAAGTTTTTTTTTTTTTAAGTTAAATAATCTCTTTAGGCGCGTTGGTGCCGAAGTCGTCTGTCTGTGTGTGACGGCAATAACTTTTTTTAAAATTATTATTCTCTCACATGAACACCTGGAGACATATCAAGCGTATCGGTGGCAAAAATATTCTGGAAGATATTCTATAGATTTAAATAGTTACACAAAGAAATAGGGGCTTCTTAAAAAAAAATGCATTATAATTTTGGGATTACAAATATGTATGGAAGTGTGGTTCATTACCGTAAGACAACAAGATTTCAAACTATGGAGAGAAAATCTGTGCTGAGATCGCACACACATTTTGATACGACGGAAATTTGAATTTCACGGGCGTTCTTCAGACTGAGCCGCTAGGATCGCTGCAGTCGGGTGTCGCCAGCGTTCGCCATGTTGGGAAAAAAAAGGTCAGAGCTTCCTGTATTGTCCTTCTACAACATGCGGCGCTATGCTAGCCATGTTCGCGATGTTCGCTACGCGAGCAAAACATAGTCAGCTTCATCTTCTCAGCTGTCACCAACATAGAAAAATGAATCGAATATTCAATAAAATGACTTTATTTTTGGTTTTATTATGCTCGTCGATGTGTGCAGTTCATACTGGAACACTATTCAGGGAACGGGTTCTAAATAACTTTACCCATTGGTAGAGACCGGAAAAATCGCGGATTCGTTTCACGACAGCCTAAAATTCATATAGTTATACTTAGGGGTACGGACTTTTCGCGGATTCGTTTGGCGTCAGGCTAAAATTCTAAATATTATGTTTGCTCTTTCATAATCGGCACGTTCTTATTCGCTTACTTCCCTGCAAGCCTTACATCATTGGATCACGGTCACAGAGGGGTGTGTCCAAATAACAGCGGTCCAATCATTAACACAGTTCTAGAGTATAGAGACATGCATTCTAGCTTGCGACCAAATGAATCCGCGAAAAGTCCGTATCACTAGTTACACCTCAGTGCTGCCTCTGCTATTGGCTCACAACTCACCTGGATGACTCCGGGCCAGTGAGAAACACTCAACCGAAGCTGTGTCGAATCACAGGCCGCTACATGAGGACACCTTCACAAGACGGCAGCCAATGAGACGGTGACATTTGACCGAGTGTACGTAGAACTATAAAGTTCATCCTGGAGGTCATTGAACCCGCGAATTTTTCCGGCCCTACCCATTGGAGGTACTGGGACAACACACAGCACGAATCCTCGGGTAAGAATCCAAACCCAGTATTACTGCGAACACTATTTTGTAATAATGCAGTTGTCATGTGAAAGTATAATTCTTTTTTTAAATTTCTGTAATTTTACATGGATATTTCTGTTACCTCCCTCCTCCCCCCCCCCCCCCCCAATAGTGTTTGTGCCCTTCAGGGCTCACCAACTTCCGATATTACTGTTTCAGAAAGAAAAAAAACATAAGGGATGTTTTAAAAAATTGTGAATGCTTTTGTCTGTTTTCGTGATTTAAAACACTTTGCAAGTGTAACGAATTATATTTATTTTAATTTCTATAAAAAGCAATAATTTACGTACAAAATACTACACAGTAACACTATAAAGGTGTCAAGTGCAATAATTACAGTTCTGATAATTGTTGTCTTCGAGACTACAAGCAGAGACCTAAAAATCATAGACGTTTACAACACCTAAGTATAAAAAACTAAAAAAATATATATATAACTCCTTTCGTATTAACGTTAGCTGCTTAAGGAATGGTAAAACATTATAGAGTTTAAGCCAGTTGCTATTAACTTTAGACATTCCATAAACGTATCGATTGAGCGAAGAGATGTCTCCAAATCAAAATGAGGGAATCTACATTCCAATGTATTTATGAAGCCTATGTAAGTAACTACTTTCGAACTGTCGATTGGATCTTCATAATATTTAGTAGGTATGTATTGTAAGGCCAATAGCATTTTCAAGTTAGTATATGAGCATAAACGGTCCACGGGTTGTTGATGTATTGAGGCAATAGGAAAATAATAGTTAGAGGGGGATTTTCAAAGTGAGTTAACTAGGTAAAGTTCTTTCTACATTTCAGAAGTATTTTATTTTACCATATGATTTATGTTTTTTTTTATCATAATAACCCAAAATATAGTCACAATTTCATCTAGTATGTTGCAATCGACTCAAGATGGGGTTAAAATTTACAAAGTAAAACAAACAGATTATAGGGTATCATTAAAAAGTTTTTTTTACACATTTACTTTCAAAACTTCTTATGAAAATTAATAATACTTTTTTAAGTACAAAATTAACAACTAGATGTCGCTAGAGAAACGTATCGAATGCTGAATAGCGCTGACAAAAATGCTTGCCGAATCGGCGTTAACATAGAGAATATATTTTTTATTCGTTTCTTTTTATCTATATGTCCCGGCTAGAAATAATAGCCATAGGGCCATGTCAAAGCCCTTTGGCGGCCTAAAAATTTCAATATCAGAGTTTGCCACTAATTCATCCGACAAACAAGAAATTTGTACCTAATATTCGTGTTCAAGTTTATACTTCAAACAGTTTAGGAAAATCACGGTTGCAGAGACAAACATAAACAGGAGTTCTGATATTAAGAAAGTAGGCATAAAATAGGTCGTACACATATTGACGTCTAAGTTCGTGGTGAACTACTAGTATAAACCTTTACTTAATGAAGCCATGTTTTGATAATTATAAGACATGTAATAGATGTTTGCCCAAAAAAAAACTTTTAAAAATTAATACGGCGTGTTTTTTGGTCCTATCTCTTTCTCTGAAGACAAAGTGTCAAATTAATAAAAAAATAATGTATTTAAGAAAAAAATACCAACCTGTAAAGAACGTGGTGGATGAAGACATTCTTAAGATAACATCGCGTAAATTACATTACCGTGTACGCTTTTTTTTTAATACATCCAACCCAAAGTGTTGTACAATTTTATTATGTTTTGGTAGTTGTCACGTGAAATAACTTGCGATCGATTGGGGGGGGGGGGGGGGGAAACTCCGTAATGGACTGAATGAATTGAATGGGCGGTAAAAAAGTTAACCGTTATTTCTCGCGAAAGATATCCACGGGCAGGTTTGAACAGTTTAAAAAAAAAAAAAACCGTTTTGACTGAGACATTAATTCGAGTCGAAGCGAGCATTACAATTACGCCGTGCCAATAAAGATAAAAGTTTTTTTTTCTCCCTTCCCCCCTCTAACCCCCTCGTCATCTTGCTCCTCTTCGCTCGAGCTAACGCGAAAGGCGGTGTGAATCAATGAGGGTTTTAAAAACTCGCGATAAAAAGGTCGCGGACGTCAGCGAAGCTGCGCCGTAATTGCCAAAAAAAGAAAGAAAGAACGCCCGTGGGTCCTGTAAGGATCAGGGAGAGGGGAGGGAGGTGGTGAAGAAGAGAGGGGAACTAAGTGTTTACGAGCGAGCCCCGAGCACCCTATAAAGTGTCGGCCGTTGTTTATAGAGCGACCGTTGATGACGGCGACATTCCGAAACCCGCAGGTTTTTTCGGTCAACAGCTGCGTCCAGGGTGTGAAAACCCCGAAATCAAGCGGACGACTGTTCTTCCTCGAGTTTCGAAAGTTCCACAGTAAAAACACTTAAAGGGGATCGAGTTTCAAGATTCCAAGACTTCTTTTTTTTTAAATTCTACGAATAGGAGGGGGGGGGGGGGAGAGCTTATTGCTGTAAATACGTGAAATTTTCGTTTTTAAAGCGCCCCCCCCCCCCCCCTTTTCCCCAAACCTCATTCTGGAGCTCTGATATTCGGAAAACCCGTCGTTCTAAGTTGATGTCTATGTGATATAATGAACATCCATTCCGAGTTTTTAGTCTGTTGTGTGACGTAATTATAGGTACTCCCCCTCAAATTTCGTATTGAGTGAGTCAGTGTTATTTTTCTTATTTATATATATTATTATGTTATATATAATGATATATATGATTAATATATATAGGATAAGACTCCATGATTCTCTTAATACTCAAGCACACGTTACCTGTTCGTTGGCTGCCGAATTGTGACTTTTGCAAATGAACTAAAGAAGATAAAATATATATTAAAAAAAGTCATTCACCAGGATACGTAATTTTTAACATAGACAGCTGGGATTTCCATTATTTACCACTTTCCCCCCCCCCCCTCAATATTTCGTTTAAATTAACAGCAATATGCTTGCTTTGGTCGAAAAATGCGTTGTCTAGGTTTTCCTGTTATCATTCTAGGTATCGTGCGTACGGAGTTAAAACGTTGTTTCTTCTCTCGTAGTATGAAAACTTTTATTAACTTTTTTTATGCCCGTGGGTATAATTTGAAGTTATGGCAAAAAAATTAATTGGCATCGTGCGAGGAGGACTTAAACCACAAACATTATATGACTGGGATGTGAAGTGATTTCAACAATATGTGGGTACTGCAAAATTCCGTTGTTCCCTAATTTCACTCTCCAGAAAAATTCAGTTTGAAAACGAAATACGGAAAAAAAAGAACAACTCAACCGCCCTCAGCGATTGCTTAAATGCTTTTCGTAATCGGAGAGCGTTCGGATATCTCTTGTTTTTTTGACGTGACAACGTCTAATAAATCAGTGAACGCCGGCTTCACGCACGAAAAAGGATGACTCATTGTCCCGTTACGCTGTGTCCCGTTACGCTCATTGCACGCTTGCGCCGCATCTATCTCTCTTCCACTCGATAGGAACAACTATCGATTTGACTTTTTCGAGGCACATTAAACTTTAAACACTCCCATTCGTTTCCTACTTTTCCTATCATCGTCCTATCCTTAACATAATAACACAGGTTGGAAGAAGTTAAAAAGCAAACACGTATAAAAGTTATAGTTAAAATAATCTCTTCGTTAAAGTAATAAACATATTTGAATTAATGAGTGCAAATAGAACTAAATTTATCAATTAAATTGTAGATTTCATTTCACTCCTTCTTTGTATCCATTCAAAATAGTGATAATTCAATAAAAATGATTCAATTTTATTTATAAAAGTATGCAATCATTTCATCAATGTTTTGTTATGACGATGTCACGTTAAACTATCGTCCGTAAACCGACTTTACAGACAACCAATTTTTACTATCTAATCGGTTCTTGTGAAGCTGTGCTCGCCGCTTTGAATTTTTTTATGCAAATTTTAAATAAATATTAATTAAAAATTACAGATACTTTTGAATTCGTACATTACATGAAAATAACTTTATCACTACAAAATAGTATTCGCAGTTATACTGTGTGTGGATTCTTACCAGGGAATTTATGACTTGTGTTGTTCCAGTACCTCCGGTAGTTAAAAGTTATTTGTAAATTGTTCCCTGAATAGCTTTCCAGTATTAACGGCGCACATAATAAGCATCATACAACAAAATAAAGTCAAATTGTTGAATATTCGATTATTTTTTCCCATGATTCTAAAAGAAAAAAATTATATTTCTTGTGAATGAAACAGCAATTAAAATATAAAATTACACGCCAATTTTCGTAAGAAACACTCAGTATTATCTCGAAAAAAACGTATTTCATATATGCAAATATAACCATTTTGTTGAACAAATTTACAATATCGCTTATGTAGTATTACAAACTATTTCTTAACAATTGGTTTCCAAAGGAATTTTTTTTTAAGTACAGACAATTTTTTTTTTTGCGTGTGTGTTCGCTGTTAGGCGTGTACCTTAAGGGGCCCGCCTCATCAGGGGTGTGTGTGTGTCAGTGAGGCGGGATGATAAGCGCGACGCTCGCTGGTGCTTCCAGCGCGGTATAGCCTCTAAGCGCAAGTCTCTGAACTGGCGCGCATTCGTCTCGTCGTCACAGGATAACTGTGAAATTTGAGCGGTGAGCGTAACATTATATGGCGGAGAAATGAAGATAAAGGTGTTATGCAAGTCCCTTAAGTGCTTTCAAGAATCAGTACTGATTGTTTTTTGCCTAAAAATTACTCTGAAAACACGCGTTTTAGGCATTTTAACGCTTCTAAAAATACAGTTTAAAAACTTAATCCGAAATCAAAAGTACTTATCAGCTCTCAGCGAACTCTTAAATGTTTTTCGTAAGCAGACCCCACTCGGATATCTCGAGTAGTTTTGAAATCGCGTTGTTTTTCCTGAAGCTCTGCGCACCACGTGTGTGTCCGGGTGGGCGGAGCCCTTAAGGTTGCACAGACAAGTCACTCAAGCTCTTTAGCTGTAGCCGTAACAACGTTTTGGGAGGTTTTGTCAACACTCCAACGATTATTCTTTTGGGTTCGTGCTTAACATAACTAAATCCAGTACTCGTAAATTTAAGAAGAGTCCTGGAATATTTGTTGCCAGAGTTCTTCGTAAATCTAAGGTGGAAATATTTCAACCGCGCAAGAAACTTATTGCTGCGCATCTTGAAGTTGATTGCTTGCAAAAAAGTTGTCCTGCTTCCTTATTACAAATCTCTTAGCCTTTCCTCCTCGACCTAAGCAGAAAGTAATTGCTTGATTAACAAGAAATACTGGTGTCATTTATATCTGTCTCTAAGGCCAGCCTATTTTAATAATTTTTTTTCCCCGCTCTTCTTTGCGGATGCAAATTGCTTATCGGCTATTCGCTGGCTACGTTTTCTTGTTTTGTTGCGTTGAAACTAGTGTCAATTTTCTTTTCCTCGGGCTTCACTTCGCTTGGTGTGATGTATGGACTCATTACCATGGTGTTTTTTTTTTTCACTCCATTCATGAACAGACGAACCCGCTCAAAACCTGCGGTTACCTCATGTTGCTAATGTAAAATGTCTCTTGTTATATTTATTACCACCAACGTAAGGGATAAAAAAACACCGAATTTTTTTCCACCTGAAAGCTTACTCAGTAAAAAAAACATATAGAATAAAAACAGTTATGAATTTCGGTACTGTAAAAAACTGGTACACTGTTTAAACCGTTCACCCTATTTTTAATAGGAAAAGTGAATAAAAGTTATCAGGAACATTCGTAAATTCGAGCTGCTGATTTATTCGTACAAGAACCGGTACTCAGTTTATTTCTTTATGGACTTATTTTACGAGGTGAAATATGTGGCCGTGTGTTATAATAAACCACGTAAATGTTTAAAAACCAGGTACGTACATGTAAATTTTAGTAAAAAAAAACACACACACACATATAACTAAGTGAACCCTAATAAAACTATAACCAATAAAATGGTAGTAAGAACTTACAGATGCAGTGCAATACAAACTAAGTAAATTACAAGCAAGTATAATATCTCATGATATAAAAAAAAATACTTAACATTATAAAACCTACAAGATATTTAAATGTGCTTTAGAAATTTACCATTATTACAAACATTAAAAAAAAAATACCTAGTGCTATAATTTTAACTGCAGTAAAAAAAATTCATTGCAGAACTCTTTATACCAAATAACCGAGCTGTAAATATGTATCATTAAAATAAAACTACAATTATTGCTTATAATAATTTATGCAATTTTACATATTCGCACATATTCAGTCACACGTTACTTATTACGACAGATAAATATTATGATCATGGGAGTTTAATTAGTACCTCAAAAAAATTTCTTAAACGTGAAGAGGGAAATTGAAGCATATTTGACTTGGGGTGGTTCGTTCGGGGTGCGGAACAGTAAGACACGTAAAATGATATTCGAACATGAACTCACAAAAGACATCTAGGGTTGATGAACAAAAACGTTCAAAAACACTTGTTAAGTCTACATAATAAAAAGTATACTTAAAAAAAAACACTTTCTTTGCCATCCGCGTGCATGCTGGAGATAGGCAAAAATATATATATATTCGAGACGCTCGAAGCATCCAGAACAGCGGCGCGTCATTCGCGCCACTCCACGCGGCGGCCAGCTGCCAGCTCGCGGAATTCCCTGGCCGCTAAGGGACAGAAGACGGCGCCGTGGCAGGAAAGCGCGGGGAACCAGGGTGTAGCGAAGGTGAGTCCACCATAATCCCCAAAGTTATGCGCGCATGACGTAAGCGACCATGCGGTACGAGAAGGGAGGAGTCTCGCACGGCTATGGTTCCATCACGCTTTGTAACAGTACGGACATCCAACTTTCAGGAACTAAGAAGACTTCTTACAATAAATTTGGAATGTTTTCTTCGTTGAAAGTACTTATAAACGGTAATTTTTTTTAACAGTGATCCGGGCTGGATAGTTTTCACTAACTTGTACTTAGTCAAGCCTGTGTAGGCTGCTAGGCTGCCACATTATTTTTTTTTCTTCTGTTCATCCGCATTGATTGTTACACGTTTTCTCTTATGTCACACACACTGTGTGTAGAGCTGCAGAAAAATTCACACAATTTAAAAAAAATTGGTTGTTTGTAAAGTCGGTTTAGGGACGATAGTTTAACGTGACAACGTCATAACAAAACATTGATGAAATGATTGCATACTTTTATGAATAAAATTGAATCATTTTTATTGAATTATCATTATTTTGTATGGATACAAAGAAGGAGTGAAATGAAATCTACAATTTAATTGATAAATTTACTTTTATTTGCACTCATTAATTCAAATATGTTTATTACTTTAACGAAGAGATTAATTTAACTATAACTTTTATACATGTTTGCTATTTAACTTCTTCCAATCTGTGTTATTCTGTTGATGATAGGACGATGATAGGAAAAGTAGGAAACGAATGGGAGTGTTTAAAGTTTAATGTGCCTCGAAAAAGTCAAATCGATGGTTGTTCCAATCGAGTGGAAGAGAGATAGGTGCGGCGCAAGCGTACAATGAGCGTAACTGGACAATGTGCGTAACGGGACAATGTGCGTTACAGGACACTTTCGTGCGTGCAGCCGGGGTTCATAGATTTATCAGACGTTGTCACGTCAAAAAACTAATTTTAAATGATCTGCCATTGGCTCGCAGTTTATCTAGAAGAATCGGAGCCAATGAGAAACTTTCGACCAAAGAAGTATCGAATCACGTCCAGCAACAGGCCAATGAACACGAGACAACTTTTGCGAGCATTTAGATGCGCCATTGAAAACGCAGGTTTTTTTTTTTTTTTTCCAGTTAGCCTTTACAAAAAAAAAAATTCTTTATGGCCACTTTTTGGTCACTTTTAGTCACTTTTTAGTCACTTTTTGGTACAAATATGTCACTTTTCTCGCTTTTTTTCCATTAAAAATAGTTACCAGGCCTGAGTTAGCCTAGAGTACTTCAGACTTATAAAAAAAAAGGTTTAATGCCTAGCAACAGGAATGTAAATTCATTTCGAAATCACTTTTATCGTAAATCGATGTAAATAAAGATGGCTTACTGTGATTTAAGTGCTCAAAAAACCCACTTCAATGTTATAATCGCATGTTATGTTTTTATTACGGAATATAAAATCATAGCTAGTCGGTAGAGCAGAAATATTATGCTAGTAAATTTTACTACTTTCTTGTGGCAAACCAGTTTTCAAAAGTTTACTATATATATATATATATATATATATATATATATATATATATATATATATATATATATGTATGTATGTATATATATATATATGTATATATATATATGCTTTATGTTTTCCTCAGATTATAATTACAAAAAAAAACTCTGATAATGTATGGTTCTCCTAAATACTTTTTTTTCGCAAATTTCTTTTATTGTAATTCATGGTTAAAATATTCAGATATTATTGGTACTAATTGGAGGGTAAACGTGAGATACACGCGTGAATAGTAGCTTATGGCTGAGACTATAGTACTTCATCATTAAGTATCTACATTTTGGAGTTTGTTTCATACTAGCTATATAAACGTACACAAATTTCCATAATAATAGTCTCTTAAAGTGATTTTAAAAAATACTTTGTTAATGATTTAGCATTTTAATGAGATGGTTTCTTTTTGGCATAGTTTCACATGAATTTAAAGCACGCATACGCAACAAGGAAAAATATTTTGGCGATTTAACGCCCATTATAAATGGTACGTTAGATCTTTTTCTCCTAGTTTTGCCATGTCTGGCTTAGGCGGTGAGAATGTAAATATCAACTAACTACAGGGTCATTTTGTCATAATTTTTAGTTATGGTTTTGTCTCACGCTTAGATTGAAGTGCAGAGTTAATGGCGAACACTGTTGCCAAATTGTTACTGCCCGGCTTGTTAACATTAAAAGTCTTATTTTGTATACCATTATTAGAGATCTGTAAAATTCGCGGATTCATTTCGCGATAGGATAGAGTACAAATACTTTTGAGATTATTTTGCTTTAGTGATTGGGCCACAGTTTATCTGAAGGACTCTGGGCCAATGAAAAATCTTTAACAGAAGAAATAGCGAATCACGATCATTCCAGTCAACAGGTGTTACGAGTCGGTAACCAATCAGCAGATGTAATTTGCACGAGTATGTAGAGGATCATGGAGTCTATCCTTTAGGGATTTGAAATCGCGAATTTTACAGGTCTCTAACCATTATTAATCACAACATGTAATATAAATATATATGTTTAATTTTACTACATCTTGATTTTTCCCAAGACCATTAAATAGTGTCTACTAACAGTATTATTACAGTTTGAAAAAATTGTTGAGACCAAGATGTCATTTTTCAATTACATCTTAGAAATAAAAATATATATATAATATTATCAGATGATGCTCTTAATGAAATAAAATCCAGAATTCTGAATTTCCACAACTCATTCCATATTTTACTTAACAAATTGCAATTTTTCAGATAATTCTTGTTAAAAATTTCATTTCATTACAATGTTGCGTCTGAAGCTTTTGCGCTCTATGGCGTACATCTGCCAACGGAGCATACGCCCATTCAAATTCACACTGAAATCTAAGGTTTGAAATGAGCTATACGCACGCTGGATAATTAACCATGAAGTTGATCTGCCTGAAAGAAAATTAATTGATTGTGGAATCTCTGTGACTTTCCCTTGCGGAAGAAAATAATGTTATTTCAGGTTGATTAGTTTTTTTTTTGTCTTGTCAGTTCTGATGGTCGGTACTGCTCGTTGGAAACAAAAAATTTCCCTGGTTGATTTACCGATCGGATCGGATCGTATAATGCGTGCGGTTTTTTTTTTTTTTTTTTTTTTTTTCCAGGACGAGAAGTACCACGCCCGCTGGTGCTTCTAGCGCGGTGTCGCCTCTAAGCGCAAGGATTGTGTACTTAATTTGGTTTTCCATCACGCTCACTAGTGTCTTTCCGGGGCTTCAATTCATATCGCAGAAACGCTTTTCCTCAAAAGTTTCAGTGACGACTATAGGCTTTATATACATCAAAATGTTCGTAATCGTAATGCGCATGTTTGTATGACATTATTTTCCTCTAAACATTTCACAGCAAAAACTTTTTTTTTGTTTAATTAAACCCTGAATAACTCGATTGAAAAAAAAAATTAAAATGCAAAATCACTTTATAATAAACACAGGTAATAGTATAATTTCTTCAAATATATCATTAGAATATTTTTCGAACCTCAGGTTACATCATAAAATGTTTTCTCCCGAAGGCCTGTAAAATCGAGAGCGGACTTGATCCAAAGGACACTGGAAAGCTTTACCTCAAGGAGAAACGGTCTCACAAAATAACTTTTTTACCCACTGCAGGTTCTGGGTCGAAACAAAGCACGAATAATGAATGCCCTTGCAAGTATATATCCAAACCCCGGTATTACTGCAGGCATTATTCTTGTGTGGTGAGACAGCTGTTTTCCGTGTAAATTAAAATAATTTTTGTTGCTCCTTTTTTCACAAAAAAAAAAGTTGCAGTATAATTGAACGGCTCAACGGACTCGCGAACATGTTCGGTTAATCATCGATTGTCATCCGTGACGGTAACCGTATTTATAATCGATTATTAGAGACCTTAAAAATTCTCGGGTTCATTTCCTGTTCTTTTAAAATTCAAATAATTATACCTTAGTGCTGCTTCTGCCATTGGTTCACTGTTAATCTGGAGGACTGAGGGCCAATTAGAGATACTGACTCATAGAAGTGTCGAATCACAGGCCACCCAGTCGAGACGACTCACAAGCCAGCAGCCAATGAACAGTTGGCATTTGCCACAAGTGCGTAGAGGATATTGGAGTCTATCCTGGAGGTCATTGAACACGCGAATTTTTCCGGTCTCTAATCGATTACTCGCCGAGAGACGGCGCGGCTCGGAACACGAGCGTGTGCTGGGAGTTCACGTGTTCCCCGCCAGAGAGCTCGGTAGCAGTGGGGCAAGGTCGAGGGATCGGCGGAGACCGGTCCGCCGGACGGTACTTACGTCCAGGCGAGGTCAGTGGACGTGGCGTGGGAAACACACACACACACACACGCGCGCGCTATTTTCCATTGGGGCGACACCGACAAGGACAAGACATTGCCTTGAACCTGTCCTGTCCTGCCCGTCTTAAGGGGCCCGCCTCGTCAGGGGTGTATGTGTGTTTAGTGAGGCGGGATGATAAGCGCGACGCTCGCTGGTGCTTCTAGCGCGGTTATCTCCTCTGGACTGGCGCGCAGTCTTCTCGTCGTCACAGGATAACTGTGAAATTTGAGCGGTGACCGTAACATTATACGGCGGAGAAATGAAGATACAGGTGTTATGCAAGCCCCTTAAGTGCTTTCAAGAATCTGTACTGATTGTTTTATGCCTAAAAATTACTCTGAAAACACCCGTTTTAGGCATTTTAACGCTTCTAAAAATGCAGTTTAAAAACTTAATCCGAAATTAAAAAGTACTTTTCGGCCCTCAGCGAACTCTTAAATGCTATTCGTAAATAGGCCCCACTCGGATATCTTGAGAAGTTTTGAAATCGCGTTGTTTTTCCTGAAGCTCTGCACACCGTATGTGTGCCCAGGTAGGCGGGGCCCTTAAAGGATATCACTAGGGGCGTGCACTTTTCGCGAAAATATTCCGATACTAGTTGAAAGTGAAAACACTGTAGCATTTTCTGTGTTTCGTGATTGGGTGAGTTTCTGTCAAGGTACATGTCTAATGTCAAGTACAACAAAATCACAATAATTCAATACGGAAGCAAACGCGTCCTGAGTGGCTCGGTCAAACAAGGCAACGACTTCTGTCGCAGGCGGCCGCCAACCACAAGGAAGAAACAACTGGTGTAGATATACCTTGCTGCAGTCTAATAGTAGGCGTTCAGATTTTTTTCGCGAAAAATGCCTGCCCCTAGCCATCACAGACGATCAGTCCAGCCTCCACCCCCCCCCCCCCCCCAGACTAACACCCGATGCGTCACAAGGGCTTACGTTCCAAAAAAAAAATAGTTTCTCTCCGACTGTCCATAAAACTAGTTCGACTCGAAACCATATTCGGTGGAAGTGCGTGTCGGTTCTGAAGTTGAAGTTACTATGCAGAACATATCGAAGCTGCATAACTGCTTATACCTACGCTCGAAGATAGTTTAATTGCTTTGAAAGGAACTCGCTATGAAGAATTATTTTTAAAAAAAATGTGATCACGAGGTGAACGTTGTTAAACAATCAATTTAACAACGTGTCAGCAAATAAATCAGCGTTAAACTTCATAACACGTTAACTTGCAGTAATTTAAACCACGAAAACATAAATAACTCATAGGTCTAACTAATTTGGAATGAAAACATTTTCCAAGAGAGATGTCACGAAAAATTTTAAGCAATAAAATACATGTCAAGAAAATGAAGTACCCATCACTACGTAAGAGAGCGAGTTCTAACGATCCAGCTGTATTACTACCTTATCTCTGCACTGTAAATATTTTTTTTAAGGGTACAAAAAATATTCATGTAAACCTACATACATTTGTAAGTTCGTGTATTTGCATTAAAACAACAGTATCACTACAAATTAATGTTCGCAGTAAGTAATACTGGGTTCGGATTCTTGACATGGAAGCATTTATGCTTTGTGTTGTCCCAGTACCTCCAACAGTTGAAGTTATTTGTAAACCCTTCCCTGCATACCTTTCCAGTGTTAACTGCGCACATTAATTAGCATGATAAAACAAAATAAGATCAAATTATTGAATATTAGATTATCTTTTACGTCGGTTAAAATATATAAATTATGCACCAATATTCCTAAGAAATACCGAGTATTGTTTCGGAAAACGTATTTCACATATATGCAAAAATAACCATAGCCACTTATTTTTTTTACAAAGTAAAATATCTCTCTTGTAGTGTTATACAAACTATTTCTTGGCAACTGGTTTCCTGAGGAATATTTGTAAAAGTAGAGAATTGATGGGTTTTTTTCTGTGTGGCTAAATAATGGCAGAAAACCGGCTTTATTGACAGAACAGCGACTCAAACTGTCGTGGCGCCTCAGCCTCTCTTTTTCTTCCCCGTTCGCCGCTTTTTCATTTCCTTTCGTGGCGTCTCGCAACAGATAATTGAGAACCCGGCTCCAGGTAACCGATATCTCCGCTCCGGATAATCGAGAGCATCTAGCCAAATAATAAATGCTCTTGCCCCGGACAATCGACGCTTCCGCTCCGGATAATCAAGGGCCTCCGCTCCGCAGATAATCGATAACCCCGCTCCAGATAATCGAAAAAACCAGCCCAGGCTCCAGGCAGTCGACAGCCCCCCGCGTAGGATAAACGAGTGTCTCATTTCGGTGTAATCGAGAGCCCCTCTCGAGATAATCGAGAACCTCGCTCGGTATCAGTGGCGGCCCTAGACTTTGCGGGGCCTCTATGTTACTGTGGGCGCGCAGAAGAGGTATGGATTAGCCCCCAAAGAAAACGGGTGTTCGGAAGACCTACCCCGGGGATTCTTAAAAATTAAATATGTTTTAAAAAAATTTAATCTATTTTTCTATTATTGGCTAATTTATTAAAGAAATTTTGATATTATTTATTAATTTTTTACATGCCTCCCAAATTTATAAAAACTTTTAGGGTTAGGCACTGCACACGATGTATACACCATAGACATGCAGACAACCACCTACCAAAGGACAATACAGCACTATAAGACAAGGTGACACTACACTGCGACACACATTAACAAAAAAAAACATATACTGGACAACTAAGTACAGATACTACAACAAGCGACTGATTGACGATAAAAGGCCCGGGCAACCACCCAGGATCCTGCTAGTCCGCTTATGATAGTCGAGAACCCAGATTGGGATAATCGAGAACACCGATTCTGAAAACCCAGAACCAAGCTCCATATTGATCGAGAACCCCCATTTTGATAACCGAGAACCCCGATCACGATAATCGATAACCACGTTTCTGATAATCGAGACCCCGGCTCACAATAATCGAGAACCAGTATTGTGATAATCGAGATTCCCTTACATAATAATCGAGAACTGAAGATTTAAATAATCGGAAACACCAATTCAATAAATCGAGAACATCTCTCACAATAATTATAGAAATCACATTCTGATAACCGAGAACCCGCTCACAATAATCGAGAACCCGTATTATGATAATCGAGATTCCCTCTCATAGTAATCGATAACTGAAGATTTAAATAATCGAGAACACCGATTCAATTAATGGAGAACACTTCTCACAATAATATATATATAGAAATCACATTCTGATAAACCGAGAACCCGGCTCACAATAATCGAGAACCCGCGTATTGTGATAATCGAGATTCCCTCTCATAGTACCTAATCGAGAATAATCGAGAACACCTCTCACAATAATATATGGAAAATAGAAATCGCATTCTGATAACCGAGAATCCCGCTGTAGATAATCGAAAGCTCCAAACCCACCCCCCCCCCCCCCCCCACCCCCCCCCCGAAATCATACAAACAACCCGAGACGGCTCGGTGTTCCGGGAAAATGGCGCCGAGTTCCGCGGACCGTTTCGAATGCGCGCGCACCACGCGAGGCATCACCTCCGGACATCACGGTTAAGACCAGTTTTGAAAAAAAAAGGAAGATTGTGGGGGGGGGGGAGGAAGGAATATTCCGTGACACCCTTTGTACCCTCTTTCCCGCATCGTAACGAGATAGCATCGGTCGCCACGAGCGAGAGATTTTCGGGAAGCTGCCAGAGCAACTTCTGGGTTCCCGCTCTTCCAATTACCGGAACGAGAGACCGAGATCACGGTTTTTGCACGGGTCTCGAGCCGCGCAATGCGTACATTTTCCAATTATTTTTCTTTTTGTAAACGTAACAGAAATATTCATGTGTGAAATTACAGATATCTGTAAATTCTTTCCCTGCATCACTTTAAAAAAAAATAGCGTTCGCAGTATAATAATTGATTCGGATCCCTTTCCCAGGAATTATTTCTTTGTGTAGTCCCAGTACAACCAATAGTTAAAAGTTATTTGTAGGGACCGGAAAAATTCGCGGATTCATTTCGTGATAGCCTGAAATTCAAACATGTGTACAGTTCTGCTGGTTCTGCTATTGGCTCGCAGTTTTAACTGGAGCTCTCTGGGCCAATGAGAGACTATCGACCAAAGAAGCGTCGAATCACAAGCTACCCCAGTGGAGACGCCTCACAATTTATCACCCAATGAACACGCGTGTTTACTTGAGATGTGCAGAGGATAATGGAAGTTATTCTAGAGGTCACTGAATCTGCGAATTTTTCCGGTCCCTAGTTATTTGTAGACCGTTCCTTGAATATATTTCCAGTGTATCCACTGAGCGTATCAATGAGCACGGCAAATCTAAATAAAGTTTAATTATTATTGGATATTCGATCATCTTAACCGTTGTTTAAAAAATTAAATAAAAGGAGGGGAGGCGGGGGTTGTCTGTTAAGTAGGTTTACGGACGATAATTTTACGTGATAACGTCATATCAATTTTTTTTTAATTGCTGCTTTTGAAAAGCCCGCATTAACCTGTTTGATATTATAGAAGATTTTCTTGCACGGTGGTTGGCCGGTTCTTGCACGCTCGGCTCAGGCGGAACGTGACAATGATTCATGCTTTTTTGTGTGACGTTCATCGATTTATAAGACGTTATCACGTCAAAAATGCTTGGTTTTTTTTAGCGTCAATTGAAATACATATATAATTCTGAGCTAATTCAGAATATCTCGTAAAACGTATTTCATATATGCAAAAAAGAACCGTAGCCACGTATTGATCACAGTTACGATAACTTTCTTGTAGTATTAGAAAGGTTTCCGGAGGAATATTTTTGTAAAATTACCTACTCTGTAATTCTTGATACGTAGGGACTAGAAAAATTCGCGGTTTAAATGGCCACTAGGATAGACTTCACGATTCTCTATGTATTCGGGCAACTATCACCTGGTCCATTGGCTACCGACTCGGGACACCTGTTTACTGCGATTCTTATGATTCGGTACTTCTTTTGTCGAGTGTTTGTCATTGGCTCAAGAGTCCTACAGGTAAATTGCGGTACAATCACTGACGCAGCATTAAGCTAAACGAGTTTGTTTGGATTCCAGCCTGTCTCGAAAGGAATCCGCGAATTTTTTCCGGTCTCTATTGATACGTGATTTTCAATCGTGAACCCGCCTTAACTTCGAGGTTTGTCAAACCTCTGGGCGTAGGGTTACCAGACGTCCGGCAAAAGGAGGACATGTCCTCCTTTTTATGTATTTTTTTGCGTCCGGCCGGATTTTCCTTAATGCTCCAAAATGTCCGGCTTTTTTATAAAGTGAGATAATTCCTGCAGTTACACTCTGAGTGAAGCGCGCGGTGCGCGCTAATGCGCTGTCCGCAGAGTCAACGCACTAGTAAGTAGTTCTATGACAGCTTGACAGGTAGCAGCACATGCAGAAGCACGTTTTTTTAATATGCTGTATATGCGTAGTTTGTTTGATTCTATATATACTGAAACTGTATTAAATGCCAAAACATTGTAAATTATCGTACTCCATTGTAATTAATTCATGGCTTTTTAAGAAAATATATTGTTCTCCTTTTTAGTGAAATATCCTCCTTTTGCGAGATGAATGTCCTCCTTTTTTATTATCAGTGTCTGGTAACCCTTTCTGGGCGGGGACGGACTCTACTAGGAAGAAGTTCGAATCGCGGGGTCAACGTCGGGTTGGTCAGGCGACTTTTTTGATGGAGGGGGGAAGGGGGGGGAGAGTTCGGCGCCCCATGTGGCCGACCAGGTAGCCGGTCGGTCGTGACGTGAAGAAGAGGGGTGGGGAAGGTAGCTTCCCCCCCCCCCACCTGCTCCCCCTCCCCCCTTCTTCTCATACACACACACACACACCTCATCCAAACATCCCAGAACACGCGCGCGCACTGGCTCTGCGGTCACGTAATCACGTGTTTAACACGCGGGCCCCTGTAATTGGCCGAAGAATGCCGAAGAGGCGGCCACCCTCCCCCCCCCCTCTACCCTCTCCAACGTGGCAGTGAGATATAGCCTATCCCCTCAACCCTTCTCTCCCCCTCCTCCAACGACTACCGCTCCCGCAGATACGCGCTCGTTAGCTGGCTCGCCCGTTGGCCCTTCCCCGACACATTCCGCTCCGGGGCGGCTAGACTCGGTCCGCCGTGAAAACTCCGGTCCTCTCCTCCGCGGTTCTGGAAGTTTCTAGACCCGCATATACTCAGTCCACCGTAAATCGACTTTTTTTTTTTACGATTCAAAACAAATTGTATTGTCAGACCACATACATATATGGTTCACACTGGCTGTTAATGGAAAAAAAAAACCGCAATGAACGGCAATGTTTCATAATCTCTCTATTGCTTCCCTTGCTGTTCTCAGGCGATAGTCTGGGATGTTGGCTATTGTGGAGGACCTAACAACATCAACAGGGAAGATGGCTGCCGACTTGGCAAAATATGGGCACGTCTGTTTGTGGATAACTCGAAAAAACTAGTGACCAGGGGGAAATTTAAGGCAGTTCCACCAGAAGAGGCTAGTCAGCCCACACATCCTAGAACCCTTCCATTGGCTAAACACCTCAGCCAATCAGGAGCCAGCAAGCCCGTCATTAACCGACCAGCCCCAGCCAACCGGTAAACAGCCACCCAGACACCAGGGTACAAAAGGACCTGCATCCTCTGCACCAGTCAGTGAGACTTAAGTCTACCTGATGATGGCAGCTGCAATGACGGTGCCGAAACGTCGCAAGACAATTACCTGACACGGCCTACATCCAGAAGCCAAAAAAATGCAGACAATGGTCGTGAAAGCCCGCGAACTTTTATCAGTTCACTTTAGTAGTGCTATCCATGGATCGATTTTTAACACTACCTGGGAACATGGCGGGCTATTTGAGTTGCCACCTGGTGGTGAATACTAATTCATAGAATAATTGAGAGGTGATCTAATGCGAAAAGATAACTATGTGCCTATACCCTATGTCTTTTAATCTGTCGCGCCTGCTCTGCGGGGCGGATATTAAGTTGTTATCAGGCTCCCCCAAGCAGGAAGTTCTTCATTGAAGTTGCGACAGGTTTATGGCCGACCTAGAAACCAGGGCCATCTCTCCTCCCGCCGTTTCGGGACGGCTTGATTCACGAGGCTCGGTGTAGAGGATCGGCCCCCTGTAGAGATGCATCGCTGGAACGAGCTAGCTCAACCTTTTTTTTTTTTTTTTTTTAATTTTCATCAAATTTCGACATACCAATTCTTAGATTCCGAGTTGAAATGTCACTTCGCGTGACGTGCCGGGACGTTTCGGCGCGCGCATCGTCGCAGCCTTCTTCAAAGGACGATAAACAACATCTCAGGCAGAGACTAGAACGGTGTCACCCAACCAGACTTTTAAGTGAGTTTTTTTTTAGAGAGAGAAAGAGAGGGAGGGAGAGAACCTCAACTTGTATTTTCTCTGTATCCACATAGAATTTTAAGACGATAAAAAAAATAGATAACATCAAAATATTTTAATCACAAATTAAAATATGAAATCTTACAAATAAAGGCTACTCAGGAGAGGAGAAAAAAACACATAAGTATTTATATATATATATATATATATTGTAGTTATTAGTAGAGCTCTACTGATAAAACAATAAAACCTCAATTATTTTAATTAATTAAAATATTTAAAAAAAAAGCACCTGAGCGAGTGTGATTGGGGGAAGGGGGGGGGGGCGGTGAGACGGTTGAGGACATGCGTCGTGATTGGGCCTTTTTGATTTTTTTCCGGCATTTATATATTTTTATTTTAATTTTTTTGTTTGTGATGTGGCAGCGCAGACACGTGTAGGGCCGTGAAATTCCGCGGAAAAATAGCCGCGTGTGGCTCGCGGGCCGCGGACTGCCGACCCTTTGACATGACATAACCTAGATGAACCCTTGCCCCGTGTCGGGAAGGGGGGCCGGGGGGGGGGGGTAGAAGATGAGATGATAAATAAATAGAGACTGGAAATATTTGTGGGTTCAATGACCTCCAGGATAGACTCCACTATCCTCTACACACTCGGGCAAATGCCAACTGTTCATTGGCTGCTGACTTGTGAGTCGTCTCGATTGGGCAGCCTATGATTCGACACTTCTATGAGTGAGGGTCTCTAATTGGCCCTCAGTCCTCCAGATTAACAGTGAACCAATGGCAGGAGCAGCACTAAGGTATAAGTATTTGAACTGTAGCATTTCACGAAATGAATCCGCGAATTTTTCAGGTGTCTATAAATAAATTACTAATGAAGTGATTGTTTGCTGAACATTTCGCGTGTTTTCGTTCTAGCGTTCCTGCGCAGTTTACCTGAAAACAAGGCCCCATTTCCTCGACGCGACCTGGCTCTCTCAGAGTTGTGACGTCACCGTGTGTGCTTTGGGGAGGGGGGGGGAAAGGGGACTAAGGGAGGGAGGTTCAAGGCCAGGTATGTTTTGATGTCGTGCCGCTACGAGACCTGTAACCGGCTGTCCCAGAACTCCCGTGCTTACCTTCGGCTTTTTTTTTCACCCTGCGGTTTAAAAAAAAAAGAACGTTTTTTTTTTTCCTTACAAAGTAGCAGTTTCCCCCATCTACCTGGAAGAGGGAGACCTGGGTACCGGACGAGAGACCACCCGTACACCGGTTTCATTATAATTTTAGTTGAAACGAGCACAAAATAAAATAAAATAAAGGATGCGTGGCCCGCCACGCGCGTTAGGAGTGAAACTTCGCAAAGATAACGGTTAAGGAAATTTTTTTTTTGAATGTTTAAAAACATCTTATAGCTCTCGTGTGCGCGGCATCTGGATGGGAGTTATTTCGCGAATGTCGCGTGGAACGTAAAAAAATGTGTGACCACGGAGATGCCATCTGTGGTGGAATGCGCGAACAAAAATTCACAAAGCCAAAAGGGAAACTTTATAATCTTACATTTCTAATGAATTTTAACAAGATGGGCAGTATTTAAATAATACCCTCGTTGAAAATCAATCGTCCAGAGCCGGGGTTAAGTAGGTTTTCAAGATTTTTTTTTTTTTTCGGCTTTCATCGGAGCCGTTTCATTATATAGATTGAAATTTTCAGGAGAAACTGTTCTTACAGCCAGTCATAATTAAACTTCACATCGAAACTGATTTTATTTTACAGATTAAATTTCAAACCATCAAGTAAAAAAATTTCAAAATTTTCCATCAAGAGATTAATTATGTTTTTTTTTTTACCAAAATATTAGTGCCTAATTCAAGCGACACTTAGGACTACAACAAACATTCGGAAATTTGATTAATCGCTTCTATAATAAGTTATTTTATTGTGCAGATGGTACAGATCACATCAAATACAATTTATTAAGGGGAAATGGACAGTTAATAAAAAAAAGGGTACACGAAAACCCTAAATTATCAACTTTGAAGTGTAAAATATGGCCTTTAGATGGACGACACGTTACTACAGCGATCCTAGCGGCGTGAGCTGCAAGCATACGCGCCAAATTTAAACTTGTGTACTTAGGCTTTCTGCCCATTGCCATCTCTATGGATTGTCAGCTGGAATTCGGGAAGCCTTTCTTTCACCAAATATTGTATTACATGCCACAAATAATGCAAATTATTTGTTTATAATCCATTTACGCATTAAATAGCAATAGAAGAGAAATTAAAACTCAAAAATCTCGTTTACAACGCTAGTTACAGCTTGTACCGCCAGTATCATTTGTCTAGCGGATTTTCCACTACATGCTACAATATTTGCTATAATGTAACCAAATTTACAAAACAAAATATCAAAATACATAAAAATGGTTGTGTTTCTTTTAACTGTTTGAAGCCAATATGGTTGTCTTCCTGTTCCTTTATATTCCGCTGCGTGGGTTTCATTCGGAACTCCGGGACAGAAAGGAAATACGTAAGTGCTGGAAAATCAGGTAAAACATTTCCAATTGAAATTTAGTTGAAGATGATTTTATTCGAGAACATTTAGGATTTTTCGTATTCAGGAATGAAGAACGGAGTTTGAATAACACTTTTATGACTAGAAATGATGCAAGGCAGAGCGATTCCGAGTTTAGCGTCGTTAACTTCAAAATAAAGAAGTTGTATTTTTTTTTAATTTCCGGCGGCTTCAAGTTCTAATTTTCTTTCCCTACAGTCAAAAAAAATTCAGTCCCGTAATACGCACGGAAAGTTTCTTTTTGCGTCGCGCTAATTTACTTCCTGTGTGAGTTGACCAGCACTGCACCAGAGAAGTGGCGTGTGTCCGTTGAATTATTTGAAATAAAATAATTAATTAATAACGCGGGATTTTATTTCCCCTCAGGGTTATTTAAACTTTTTTCAAACTGCAATATTTAAGAGTCTCTTTAACTATTTATTTATTTATTTATTTATTTATATGCTAATCGTTCTCGTTTCGTTAGCTTCAGACTGCCTGTCACTTCCGGGAAAGGGAAGGGATTTTTTTTTTGTGGTGCAAAGTTGGCATCGCGGTAGCTTGCGTGTGAAACCCACCGCGCCGTTCAGATTTCCCGGTTTTAATTTATCAATTTTTTTTTCTGTTCCCCGCGCGATGAGCAATGCCGCCTGCCGTTCGCGACGAACGGGCGGCCTCCTTTGGGGAAACACGCAAACAGTGTTGCCAAGTTCTGCACCGGAAAAATCCCCGAGGATGGGCACAAAAAACCCGTAAAAATCCCTCCGAAACCTTACAGCAATGATACAAATTCATAAATATATGTAAAAATAAAAATAATAATAATAATACACACTGACATTGTTGGAAATGCCCGAACAAATTATTAAAATATTAAAATTATTATTTTTTAATCAAACTCGGTCTATTTTCCAGCGTAACGAGATATGCAGAACTGTTACCTCACTTCGCTTAGGTTCACCCTTGAGTGAGGAGTGGGGCGTTCAATATTCCCCATCCTCTTCGCCACCATTGCGTTGCACTTCCCGTTAAGCTCTATGAGTCATCCTTTCGACCGACAGTACCAAATGTAAAGAAGATCACCTACTGAAAATGTGGGTTGTACCTATAAGTAGTTGTGCAGTTATATTAATGCCTTAGATTATTTCATATTGATAACTTAACAAACTGCAATAAAATACTAACTTTGCAACTCATTTAAGTAATACCTGAACAAAAAAAGAAGGTCCTTAAAAATTACAAAGCAAACAGTTAAATATTCCGCCAGTATTTTCCCCCCCCCCCCCTTTTCAGCTAAATTTTTTTTAAATGTAAATATAGAAGTAGTTAACGTTTTAAGGTGCTAAATCCTGAGATGGGGGATGTCAAAAAAAGGAGTGGATCTGAAAGTGAAGTCTGCGCAACAATGTGATGGCCGTTTTGTTTACATTTAAATCAAGTTTTCTTGTCTGCAGTAGTCATGGTTCGTTTCAGGATGGCTAATAAGCATTTATTTACCAAGGCAGAAAATAGAATAAAATTTGGCAACGTGCTATGTTTAAATTTTTTTTCCTAAGAAAATCAACTCACAAATAACTACCGTAGCAGTATATGAAATAAATAAAGGTGTAAAAAAACGGGCTTTAATTCAGGCAGTTAAGAGGGTAGTATTTTTAATTATTTTTCTTATAATATTTTGTGGTTCTTCACATGATTTTATATAAATTCATAATAAAACCATATAAAATTGTTGAAAATATTTTTCTACCAAATAAGTTCTTTTATAGTGCTTAAAGGTAAATTATGTCAGTTCTAACAATTACTGGAAGCATGAAATCATGTAGTATACAGTTTTGAACTAACCTTTTGTAAGTGGCCTTCGTCTTAAAACTCTTTATTTTGAGTACTGAATTTTTAATTGATTAATAAATTAACTATGCGAAACAACACGAAAAAATAGAAGTAAATTATTCCCTGTCACCCACTAAATTTACGCCACGTTATTTTTTTGCGTCTAGAAGTTTCTGCTAGTGTTCCCGAACTGTAAATTTATTTTTGATGCGTGTACTACGGCATTTGGTAGGAGTGATTTCTTCGTGAATTGAACGGAAGTCACAAGGAACGGATTTGTGTAACCACGATGCTGCCATCTGGGGCGGATGGCGCGAACCAAAGTTCATAAAGCCAACGGAAACTTTACAGTATTAACTGTTTAATGAATTGTAACAATATGGGCAGTATTTTAATAAAGTTGCGTGTTGAAAATCAGGCCCAAAGCCTAAGTTCACTATTTTTTTTTTAATCTTTTTTTTTAAATCTTTTGTCGGAGCCGTTTCATTACATAGGCCTACTTAAAAGATTCGGTCTCCAAACGCAATGATTCGATAGTCGACGCAGCTGCTCCGGCAGCGAATTCTAACGGCGGGTGCGGAAACTACGTGTGATTCGCGTCTATAAATTTAGTTGAAAACACAGTATGCGTGTATTTATCACGCTTGGAATTATTTTAAAGAATTCAACGTTAAAATATATTTTTTTGACTTTTTTTATGTTTCAAATATCTCTTAACAACACAAAAGTTAACATAATGTAGAATGATAGTAAAAAGAAACCAATGCAATTTAATTTTTCAAAATTAAAAATTACATTTAAAAAGAAATATTATTAGATTCTATGACAACATTTACATTTAACTTTTTTAAAATCCATAGTGACTTTAACTTAAAGCATAATTTTTAATAGCGAATTTAATTTAAAAAATTAACAGCGTAACTATTTTACCCACTACGTCCAGTACAGGCCAGTGGAAGGCTCAGCTTGGTGCATAAACTCTTTCGAACACTGTACGCACATACATTATAATAGCTCGCAAGTTTTCGATGTCCTTCATTAGCATGTTAATAGTGGTGATTGGGGGGGGGGAGGGTAGGAAGGGCCGGGGGGGGGGGGTGTGATCCCCACAACTATGTTGCCTAATTTCGCCTGGGCGTTCAACAGTTTATTTGCAAACCGGTCTTTCTAGTTTCTTCCATCCGTGAGCTATCACGGTCAAGGATGCCAGTATCGATGCATCTGCACGCTCTAGTTTTTCCCTCCGTTTCTTTTCTTATTCTTATTCTTCTTCTTTAGTGTCGGGCGTTGTTTAAAACCCACCGGTGTAGCGGCAATCCTTCACTCTCCTTGGATGTCGAGAAGTCCGCGCAGAGCAACGGACTCTGTACATACGGGAAGCCTTCTTTTCACAGACGAGAGAGCCGAACTCCCGATCGTGCATCTTCGGTTGTTTTTTTTTTTTTTTTTTGTTCCTTTGTAAAATGTTAGGTTGGCTACATTATATAAATACTTTAAAACATTGTGGACGGTTGATTTGGTTAGGATAGCTACATTAAAGATACTGTGAAATCATTTAAACGGTTTCCTAGCCCTGGATAGCTAGCTACATATTAAAAACGTTATTTGCTAAGCAACCATAAAAATTATTTTACAGTTTTTTTAATGTAGCTATACTTAACCTAATATATAACCAACCGTCCACAATGTTTTAAAAGTATTTATAATGTAGCTAACCTATTCTAATCGACCGCAAAATTTAATGCCACGCCGGTTCATACAATGAGATAGAACGGGGGAAAAGAAGCGAGCCTGAACTTCGGGGAACTTCGGGTGTGGCTCTTTCGTCTGTGAAATGAAGGTTTCCCGTACATATAGTGCGCGTTAGAGGGCTGTCGCCACAGATAATATCGTAACACCGTTTAAAAAAAATTATTGTTTAATTTTACACAAAACTTTTATGTGATAGCAGTGTCTCAACCCGACGTTAGTGTAATTTTACACCTAGGCGTGTCTATGTCTTTTTTTCCCCTCCGGTGTTCTGTTAATAAAAAAAAAACTATCAAAAGTGTAAATGTAGGTACAAGTGCTATGGTCCAGTAAATATGGTAAATCTATAGGTGTATTTTTACTCGGTGGAGTGGCAGCCCTGCAATTTATTTCTAGGGCTTTCTATTACTTACTTGTCATAATTTAAAAAAAAAAACTTACTTTAATTTTGGATGCAAATAATAAATTCAATCAAATTTAAAAAAAAGTTATACAAATTCTTAGTATTCAAAATTAATATAAACATGTGTGTAAATAAACTACAATAATCTAGACAATTTTAATTAACAATTATAATAAATAAACATGCTGAATTATTTATTTTCTAATTTACAATCTTAAATAGTTTACAGCGCAGATAAATTATGCGTACGGGAAAATAACCTCGCCGATATAAATACACTCGGAAAAAAGTTCATAAACATAATTTCTATCACTGATAGTCACAATAGATAAATGTGTTTAATCGTATTGACCAGTATTTAGTACCGACACTAAAGTATATCATTTAAAAGCACACATATATATTTATTTATTTGTACGTAAAAAAATTTTTTCGTCTTGTCAATTTGTGTTACACGGTGCGCGCAAGTCGTAAAAATTATTTCCCCGCCATTATTTTTCATAACGTGTCCAAATAAGTATAACTTAAAAAAATTGTTCCCCTCCCTCCCATAATATTTCCTTTTGAAAAATCTTCTCTCACATTAGGAGGGGAAACCCTCCAAGTTGGCATCACTGGATTAAGGAAACAACATGGAAAGTCTAAATTAAGATCGCGAGACAAGTATTCGAATCATTTTCCTTCCGAATTAACCTGGTTAATATGTTAAATAAAGAGGGGGTTGTCTGTAAAGTCGTCGGTTTACGGACGATAATTTTACGTGATAACGTCCTAAGAAAACATTGATGAAAAATTGCATACTTTTTAATTTTCAAATCTTATTTTACAGTTTTGTGCAAATTTAAATTATATAAATTGTTTAAATATAACCACAAACAATTAGTTATAGAAATAAACTGAAATCAATGTCAATAAATTGTTAATTTGAAATGACGAAATCGAATAAATAAATTTAAAAAAATTAATTGCTGCTTTTAAAGAGCCCGCCTTAACCTGTTTGATATTATAGAAGATTTTCTCGCACGGTGGTTGGCCGGTTCTTGCACGCTCGGCTCAGGCGGAACGTAACAATGAGTCATGCTTTTTTCGTGCGTGCAGCCGGCGTTCATCGATTTATAAGTAGGGACACCTGTATTTCGCGATTTCATTTCATGTCAAGGTATTTCACAAAACACTGTAGCTTTTTCTAAGAGTCATGGCTAAAAATTCGCGGATTCATTTCTCGACAGCCTAAAATTCAAATAGTTACACCTCAGTGCTGCCTCTGCTATTGACTCATAACTCACCCGCATGACTCCGGGCCAGTGAGAAACACTCAACCGAAGCTGTATCGAATCACAGGCCGCTACATTGGTACACCTTCGCAAGACAACAGCCAATGAGAGGGTGACATTTGACCGAGTGTACGTAGAACTATAAAGTTCATCCTAGAGGTATTTGAACCCGCGAATTTTTCCGGTCCATATTTATAAGACGTTATCACGTCAAGAAAAAGGGTTGGGGGGTTGGCGGGGTAAGAAACCCACCCACGGCGTGGGCAGACACCTCGCGCTCCCACGTCGGGTCATACCGCAAGAATGTCGGCATGCAAATGGCCCACTTCCTGAGAGGCGTGGATCACGTCGTTCGTCGAAACCAAAATGTTACCGCAAAAATTCGATGCTTCAGCCGTCACGCCCCACCGCTCCTTCCAAGGCAGGAACAAAACTCATCGCCGGTGACGTGCGGAATTTTCTCGCTACAAACCAGGTGAAAGTCTGCAGCGGTGAACTACCCCGCCGAATTAGGTACACGTAACTTATATAGCATTACACAACCTACCAGCGCACACACAGGCCCGTGTGCCGAACCCTATCCCACAAGACACGCACCCCCGCCGTCGATTAAAATGATTATTCACCAGTGTGGGGTGCACTGGGCGAGTTATAGATAGGGACCGGAAAAAATTCGGGAATTCAGTGACCTAAAGGATAGACTCCAAGATCCTCTATGCACTCCGACAAATTACATCTGCTCATTGGCTACTGACTCGTGACACCTATTAACTAAAATGCTTTTGATTCGATACTTATTTCGTTGAGGATTATTCATTCGCTGAGAGTCCTTCAGACAACCTGTAATCCAATCACTGAAGCAGCAAAAAGTTAAACACATTTGGATTCTAGCCTATCGCGAAATGAAACCGCTATTTTTTCCGGTCTCTAGTTGTAGAAACTTCGGTTTCTGGCCTCGCCCACGCTTACTGCCCCGGATGGTAATACGATGAATCGGCGGCGGCGTAGCGGTGAAAAAAAAAAAAAAAAAATACGTGTTTTCGCTGAATAGTTTAAGACTACCTGATGTAACGCCGATCTACACTACGGCGTTCTACAGGCAGAACTTTGCTAATTATAATATATGCATGACCTTCCTCGTGAGCACGCCACTGTTGCACCCCGAAACAGCGGGAAGGAATTAATCTAATTATAAACCAAAGACGCCGTCTTTTTTATATATACGGCATTTGGCAGTGAGTAATTTCGTGAGAATTGAACGGAAGTCACGCGGAACGGAAATGTGTAACCACGGTGCTGCCGTCTGTAGCGGATGGCGCGAACCAAATTAGGTCCAAAACCAGGGTTTAGTAAAAAAAAAAAAAAAAAAATCCACGTCTTATCGCTTTTATCTGAGCCGTTTTATTATAAAGTTAAATATTTCGGTCTGCAAATGGAATGATCCGATAGTCGACGGGGCAGCTCCGGCAGTGAATTCTAGCGGTGGGTGCAGAAACTACGAGTGATTCGCGTCCAGAAATGCAGTTGTAAAAAAAAAATTCTTATATATTTATCACATTCGTTTTTTTTTTTTTTTTAAATTCTACATTGAATTGCGTGTGAGAGTTTGTTATCATGTGTGTACTTGCAACGTGAGTAGGTACACGTGAATTGAGCAAATACTATCTCGCTTTTTTTTTTCTCTTTCATTTTTTTTTCTCTTTCATTTTTTTTTTCTCCAGATTGTGGAACATTTTCCGATAAAGTAGTTCCCCAGATCCGAGCCGCGGGCGATGAAAGCTCCCCTGCGTCGTCGGGCGCAGCGACGGTATCGCAGTATTCTTCCGCGATCAGTTAGTTAGTTCCCCCCCGGGAAGGGGGGGGGGGGGCGGTGCCGCGTCAGCATATTAGCGTGGCTGCCGTCGGGACATACAGTCGCCAGGAGAAAAGAGCGAGTGTTCTCCGGTAAACTGTGCCATGCTTTCACCTTCCCCTGGTCTAAGAGCTTCAGGACGCAGCCAACTGTCTGGTTAAGCCCACCGCACACGGTACAATATTTCCTACTAGTTTGCTTTACTAGAATGCTTACTGGTTTCTGTACTGTGTAGGCTACAAGCTGAAACACTGGGCACGCTACAAGTTTCTGCTGCACACGATTCTAGCTGCCTTACTAGTTTTGTTAAGAGAATATTCTCCACAACAAAATTTTATTACGATAATTCGCATCTTTTTTACTGCATACAAACAATGCTCTTCTTCTTTGTATGCATTTATTAAAACGAGGAGTTGGTCACTAGTACCTACACTTCTTTCCGTCCATGTTTATCACGACATGCGCGCTTAAAAGTGTAAACAACCCCTCGTGCTGTTTTCGTGAGTTCTGATTGGCCGCTCCTTAAATATTGGAACACACCAAGCAACGAAAATAGGACGCTGTCTATTACGCAAAACCAGTAAGTAGCCCAGCTTGTACAGCTACTAGTATCCAGTTTGAATTCGAGTGAAGAAACTAGTTGAAGAGCCAGTACGACTCCTAGCTTACAATATTGTAAGGAATATTGTAACGTGTGCGGCGGGCATTAGCTGAGCGAGGACGGGGGAAGGAAGGAGGTTTCTAAGCTGGGATGGGTAGCCTCGGCCTCTGGACATAGCTGTGCCTCCCATTTCAGGTCATGATTTTATATTTGTATTAATCACTGATCATCTTTTAGACTTTTTTCAATTGTTTAACTTTCACGAAATTAAAAATATATACCCAGCGCATACTTTTTTGCATAATTAGCTGCCAAAGTTACATTTTTAATTTTTTTTTGGGTTGTACATATAAGGAGAATTTATAGTTTATTTTACACAACTTAAACTTTTTTTAGGTTTAACTGCAATGCCACTGGCTACTTCATGATATTGTTTGCATTTCTATCACAAAAAAAAAACTCTTTTCATGTTTCTTGGCTGTCAAAATCGTAACAAATTTAAGAATATTGAAATGCCAGGTAAATTTAATTAATATTTTCTGAAATAAATTCAAACCATTTTTTGAAGTAGCCAGTCGCATTGCAGTTAAACCTACAAAGTTTCAGTTCTGCAATAAATTAAATTCTCCTTATTTGTACAACCAAAAAACGTTAAAAATGTAACTTTGGCAGCTAATTATGCAAAAAGTATGTGCTGTATATATTTTTCATTTCGTGAATGTTAAACAATTGAAAATGTTTACAAGTTTATCTCTAATTACTGTAAATATAAAATCTTGACCTGAAACTGGAGGGCACACACACGGAGCGCAGAGCTTCAGGAAAAAACAACGCGATTTCAAAACTACTCAAGATATCCGAGAGGGGTCTGATTACGAAAATCATTTAAGAGTTCGCTGAGGGCCGAAAAGTTACTTTTGATTTAGGATTAAGTTTTTAAACTTTTTTTTAGAAGAGATAAAATGGCTAAAACGCATGTTTTCAGAGCAATTTTTTTTGGTGTAAAACAACCAGTACGGATTCTTGAAAGCACTTGAGGGACTTGCGTTACACCTTTATCATCATTTCTCCGCCATATAATGTTACGGTCGCCGCTCGATGCACGACGAGAAGACTGCGCGCCAGTCCAGAGGAGACACCGCGCTAGAAGCACCAGCGAGCGTCGCGCTTATCAAATCGCCTCGCCATCACAGATACGCCCCTGACGAGGCGGGCCACTTAACACCCCCCCCCCCCTCCTCCACCGTTCGCGTTTACGGCGTATGCCGTATCCACGCCCCGAGAAGTGCCCAGGCCGGTAGGGCTCATGCTGAGAGGGCTGGGTCAACAAACCAAAAAGGGGGAGCAATCCCTTATGCAGTTTAGCTTCCCTGGTCTATTTATTATTTTCGTAATGCTAGAAAATTGTAGTGCCCCTCCTCAGCAATTAAAAATTAAGCCCACGAAGGTTCTTACGATGCCATTCTCCGTGATAGGGGGGGGAAAATGGGAAGTGATGTGCGAGTAAAAGTGACCCTGGCTTTGAAATAAGTCCGCTTTCGCCTCACTCCGGTCCACTTTTACGCGGATAGAAATTTTCGGAGGCGTTCACAACGGGCTTCCGCGGGTGTTATTTACCGCGGGGTTGTACACGGGGCGGGGAACTGCGAGACGCCGCAAAACACCTGTTGCGACCGAAAATGGCGGGGGGGGGGGGGGGGGGGGGTTGTCCGGTGAAAAGTGATGCCTCTCGAAATTCAACCGCGCTTTCGCCTTTCCTTGCCCTGCTTAGCATTTTTTTGTGAACAGTTAAAAACCCACGCTGTAAATACCTTTTTCCTTTGTAAACGGAACAGAGATATTCCTGTAAAATTACATTTATTTGTAAATGTTGTACATTTACAATCAAAAAAACAACGGTATCGCCAAAAAGCAGTTTCGCAGTAATAATACTGGGGTCGGATTCTAATCCAGGCATTTATGGATTGTATTGTCCCAGTACCGACAATAGTTAAAAGGATTGCTTTTTTTTCTCAATACTAACCGCGCGCACAACAGGCACAATAAAACAGATGTCAAATCTTTTAATATTCGCTTATCTTTTCCACGGTTTGAAAAAAAAATTATGCTTGAATGAAACATCGTTTAAAATATAAATTTAAGCGCCAATTTTTGTAAGAAATACTCAGAATTATCTAAAAAAAAAAATGCATTTCATATACCTATGCAAAAATAACCATAGCCACGTGTTGTACATGGTCACAAAAATTTTTTTCTTGTAGTATGTAGAAAGATGTGTTTTTGCATGAGCCTTTAACAAGTTTCACAACTTTTCGCCAATACACCAAGATTAGTTCGGTGGAGACTCGTGTTCACGTTCAGTAAACTTGGTACGTGTAAGTAAATGTACTGATATGACGGGTGAATTTACAAAGATGCCTGGACAGTTTGTAACCAGCATTCTTTTTGTAAATTTAAGGTGAAACTTTTTTGATCGTGTTCAAGGAGTCTTAATCGCTTCAGGCTCCGCTCTGCCCGAGGTAAGAACCCAGAACATTGCCCGTGAACCACCTGCTGCTCTGAGCACCGCGGTGAGTTCCAAGCCGAAGCGCCTTAAAACTTCACTCCCAAGCCATAGTTGCTTAACACATTTTTCAAATGTTCTTTGAATTTTTATTTTTATTTTATTTTTTTCGACGGAGAAAGATTGATTCAAGACCTTGTTTCGGTATTATCTTTGTTTTTTGTTCGGAATTTTTGTGCTGTCATCATTTGTGGTTTTTTTTTTTCGTTCTGTTAGTCCATTTTTCTTTGTTTTTTTTTTCCCCTTGTTTGTTGACCATATTCCTGTTGTGGAATATTGTGTGGCGTTAAATCCTGACAACAACAATTTTTGCTTAATTTGTGTTTTTGTCTTTTGTGTTTTTTTTTTTTTTTTGTTTTTTTTTAAGTTTTCTTCTGCAGACATACATGTGCTAAGCAATGGCGTATGTCCAAAAGCCTACATCAAGTCACCTTGTTTCGGACATTACGCCATTGCTTGGTTAGACTGTATGCCGTGAGAATGTTCGTGCCTGAGGACGGGTAAGTATAGATCTCAGTTTTTTCGAAAAGGTCGCAAGATGTCCGTCATTGTGGTAGCTAGAATATCTGTTTTGTCCGCATCGCTGGATTTCGCCTGTGGCGTCTCTGTGTCGTCGTCTGTGTTGCCCACGTTATGTTGTCTGTATTTCGCTGTAGTATTGTCCGTGGGTCCTTTTTTTTTGTGTCTTAATTTACTGTCCTTGTTGCTACTGTTTCGTTGTTAGCCCACTGTGTCTGTCTGTGCTGTTATAATTTTTATTTTTTTTACTAATTCCTTCTATGTGATTTTCTGTGCGGTTTATGGGGGTATCTGTGTATCTGTATGTTCATCTTTTTTTGTCCGTTATTGAGGTTTCTTGTGACATGCAGTGTATCCAGCAATGGCGTATGTCCGAAATAACACGTTGAACATTTCTCACAGTGCTCTTAGTGACCTTGCGGTGGTGTTATTGTCCCGGCCCGACATCGTCTCTGTGACACAACGGTCTCGCTTCCCGCCATGACACTCTCTTCATTCCTTTTGAGCTCCTTCGAACCCGCGACGCCCGCGTTCTCAAGACAATGAACAAAAGAAAACACACGATGGCGGTCTCTCGACAACCGCACAACGCTAGCACCCACTTACACAAAACTGAAACCATACAAACAAATCCTCTAAAAAATCATACTCCCTCGCTCTTGAACGTGTTTATTTCGTCTTTCAAGCTTAATTGATTCGTCCGGGAGGGGGGGTAAGGGAACAGTGAAAACCCAGGGGAAACGTTCTTGAAATGAGTCATGCAATTGGGGAATTTTGATTTTAATGCAGTTTTTTTCAGGGCATACGCCATTGCAGTTTTGCGCTGTTAGTCGTGGAAAAATTCCGAAAATAGAAACAATAAATAAATTTTAAAAATCTGAAGATAAAAAAATTTCACAGAAAACAAGACTGAATCAAGCTGATGTCAGACAAATGATACCAACGATGAAACTAAAACAAGAATTATGGACAACACAAAAACGACAGCACTGACAAAAAAAAAATTTTCAACCTCTAAATATCAGACAGCACAAGAATTCCGTTGAAGGAACTTAGTCATGAAAAATAATATAACAACACAAACGAACAGGACGAGAAAGATAAAATGCAGGCAGACAACAAACCTGGACAACGCAGCAAACATAAACACAACGATGAAGATAAACAAGTACTATGGACAATCCGACAGCACACGAATTCCGTTGAAGGAACTTAGTCATGAAAAATAATATAACAACACAAACGAACAGGACGAGAAAGATAAAATGCAGGCAGACAACAAACCTGGACAACACAGCAAACATAAACACAACGATGAAGATAAACAAGTACTATGGACAATCCGACAGCACAAGAATTCTGTTGAAGGAACTTAGTCATGAAATATAATATAACAACACAAACGACCACGACGAGACAGATCAAATGCAGGCAGACAACAAACCTGGACAACGCAGCAAACACAACGATGAAGATAAACAAGTACTATGGACAATCCGACAGCACAAGAATTCCGTTGAAGGAACTTAGTCATGAAATATAATATAACAACACAAACGACCAAGACGAGACAGATCAAATGCAGGCAGACAACAAACCTGGACAACGCAGCAAACATATAAACACAATGATGAAGATAAACAAGTACTATTGGCAACACAACGATGACAGCACTGACGAACATAGAAAGTTTTAAAATAACTACAGTTGCGACGTTTCGGGAATTGACATCTGTTCCTAAAAGGCACAGGTTGATTTTTTATTTATTTGATTTTCAGAAATTTTCTATGACAATCAGCGGAAAACTGCAATGGCGTATGTCCAAAAAAAACTGCATTAAATCAAAACCCAGGGAAATTTATCACACATATAACTATGTTGTTGGCGAATATAGTCGGAGACGGAAGCTTTGGCTGTGTTACGAGAACTACGAGTGAAACAATTTTTTTTCTTCTTTAGACATAGTTCACGAACGCCAGTTGGTCGACGTTATTGACCTGACAGACGCGTACAATTGAAAAAAATAATAATACTAACAGTAACAGAAGGTCGAGCGCACAAAATTTGACCGCTATGTTTTCGAATCTACTGATTCACAATAGCGCATAGGACGGTCGTGATTGTAGAAGAGGAATGAAGATATTTTATTCCTGTCACGGACGCATGGAGCAACAGACAGACAACGACAGTAGGGTAGAAAGCCATTCAAGGCCGGGTCTGAAGGACTGTTCACATTTATCAATCATATGGTGGCAAGAAATTGTCGAGATATTAAAATTCTCAGGTGTAATCCCTCCTTTAAAAATTAAGTCACCAGCATAATTTGTAAATGGAAAAAAAAAATTTCGAGGTTTAGAATGATTTAACTAAAAAACATTTATGTAACCCGTATATGTTGAAAAAACTGTGCTCAGAAACTGCTGTTCAAATGTCACGTGATTATCATTTTTTTTTAGTTACTATAGTTGCTTACAAACACTGCCAACAGATGTCGGATACATCTTGAAATTTCATTGGGTGAAATTAACGGTAAGATTTCAATTGTGAACCGACTTTGCACAGTCGTGCGCTATGGCCTGCTGTGCGCTCGCTTGTTTTAGTTTTTTTTTTTAAGTTGGTAACCCAGCCTGAGGTGCGGTCAGATCGTGATGTGTTCGTCCTAGCGTCACTCAGAGGGGGGTCCTCCCAAACTCCTCTTTCAAATGGACCACCACCTCTGGGCCCCGCATCAGTGGAGAGGTTGTCCTGGGGGACCGTGGTATACATTAATACCGCACAATGGCCACCGCTAATTATCCTTCCCATTGTTTGCTAATCACATCCTGCAGTTGTCACTGCGGCTCTACTTCTCTCTTCACTGGCTTGTCTCTCTCTCTCTCTCTCTCTCTCTCTCTCTCTCTCTCTCTCTCTCTCTCTCTCTCTCTCTCTTCAGGGAGCTCCTTCGCGAACGTTTATCCATGTGTGTTCAACTGTTACATGTCAGGTGAGGACAACACTCATGGTCCTCACACAATTTTTTCAATACTATCGTAGGTTTAGTTATTTTACTCGCTCAAGTAAAAACACATACACTATTACATATAAACACTGGCTGAAGTACCCGGCGTTGCCCGGGCTGAACACTTCATAATGCAAGGAACATCACTAACCGAGTTTCAAGTTTGTAGGACATACACTTGAAGAACGGGAAATTTTGATCTTCGAAAGTCCCATTTGTTGCACTATCTGGGTGCATCAGAAAAAAAAACGGAAAAGCTAATCTCATGATTCATTTTGTGGAAAGGCAGGTAAACCCCAAGGCAAGGCGGTGGATGGAAACAAAATCACACTTAATTAAGGGGGGGCCTCGCCTAGTCAGGGGCTTATCTGTGCTAGCGAGGCGGGATGATAAGCGCGACGCTCGCTGGTGCTTCTAGCGCGGTTATCTCCTCAGGACTGGCGCGCAGTCTTCTCGTCGTGCGTTGAGCGGCGACCGTAAACGTTGTATGGCGGAGAAATGAAGATAAAGGTGTAATGCAAGTCCCATTAGGAATCTCTACCGGGCTGTTTCATACCTAATAATTAGTTTTTCAAACAAGCATTTTAGCCATTTTCACCCTAATAAAAATTAAGGAACACGGACGGATAACTTCTCATCCACCCACAGGAGGGTTCTTAAAATGCCTTTCGTAGACGAACATCCACTCGGACGTCTCGAAAAGTTTTTTTTTTCACATCGCGTGGTTCCTTCTGAAAATACTCTGCGCGCGGGGTCCGACCGCGACAGCTCTTTTGTTCGTGCAGGGCGTCGCGAGGCGGAGGGGAGAGCAGGAGTATGATTGACGAGCAGGGAGCGCGCCGGACCGTGGAGTTGCGTCGCGCCTCGTCGCGCCTCGTCGCGTCGCGTCATCGCGTCGCCGTCTCGCCTCCCCCCCCTTCCCCTAACCCCCTCCCAACCATGACGCTTCCGCTCCCTGAGACGCCAGCAGCTCAGAGCAGTCGTGACACGAAGAACTGTCGAGAGGAAACAGTCGCCGTCAACCTAGAACTGCCACGGGTGAGAACGTTCGTCGAACTTGGGAACCAAACACAAGTCAATGGATAATCCGCAAACTGATAAATATTGCCTGAAATACTGACTCGCTGGTTCAGTGACCTCCTCTGTAATGACCTCCGCAATCCTCTGAACACTTCCAAAAAACATCTCCTTCGTTGAAGTAGCTTGGCTTCTGGGTTGTAGCCGTGAGTGAACTTGGGCAAATAATTCACCGACGTTTCTGGTCGACATTGCAGTCGCCATCATCAAGTAAGCAGTAGGTGACTGCAATGTCGACCAGAAACGTCGGTGAATTATCCGCCAAGGACACGGCTACAACCCAGAAGCCAAGCTACTTCAGACAATGGCCGTGAAAGCCTGCGAACATTATCTCCTTCGTTATATTCATTGGCTGCTGACCCGTTGAGGCGTCTCAACTGGGCGACTCCACTTCTTGGACTGAGGGTTTCTAATTGGCCCACAGACCAAAGATAATCCGTGAACCAATAGCAGAAGTGGCTCAAAGGTATTCTTATATCAATTTTAGCATATCACGAATTGAATTCTGGATTTTTTTTTGTAGTTTCTATTGAAAAATATCGTAGCTTAGAAAGCTATAACTTGGAACTGATGTTACTTAGTCAAACATTTCTTAGAAAAAAAATTGTCGTGCAGGACGTCCAGACAAATCTGTAGTAGAAAAATTTCCCTGACTTTTTCATGACTGTCAATAACCAAAATATGCCTATTTTTAAAATAATAATTTACCTATTTTGCCATTTTGTTAAACAAATTAATACAATCTAACCTCCATCATCCCTATAGCTGTACTAGTACCAACAGAGCCTTACACAATACACACACCATTTTACAGTTTGTGTGACTGTGCATGTAAACTCCATCTGAATGTATGTGTTATGGCATTCCAGAGCATGACATGTTCCCCTTCAAATTACTATCACTATGAAATTCAATTGCATTGCTAGGGTTTTTTTAAGTTAATTCCCTGACTTTCCCTGAGCAATTTCAACTTTCCTGACTTTCCAGAATGTGGACACCCTGACTTAAAAACACACGCCTTAGAACTATTACAATTTATAATAACATAACTTAAGATATTCTATCATGTTTTTCTTCTTCTAAATTATGTATTTTTAAGGCCGGTAATCCAAGCCAAAAATATCTGTGGTTTAGGTGTTAAATATGTTACACCTTTACTCTAACCGTATTCCTAGTTCACGATAGGACACGTCCCGTCCTTTATTTTTGTGGAATGTATTTTTTCCCCCTATCTGTGACCTATCTGTTGTCTAAATTCCGCGCATGCACAGAGCTCAATTTTTCGTTGTTCTCGTCCAGATGGGGCGGACCCGCGTCTGGCGCCCATTGGTGTGCCCACTGATAGTGAAACTAACATGGAATACATTTGGTACATTTTAATGGTCATAACAAGGAAATAATTTCGACTTAAAAAAGTACTTGAGAAAATAATTATAATAACACCACTTAATTCTTGCGACGGTTCTGCTATCTCTGGGAAATTTTTTTGCCGTAACGAGTGTATCGATGGTTTCCGAAACGTCCGCTAGAATGCGTTGGAACCAGTTTCTAGCCTCGCGCTGGGCGATGTTCACTTATAACAGTTGCCGGTCTGTTTCCTTACTGTGATTCGGTTTTTGACACGTTCTGGAATACGGGCCCGCGAGCTTAGGTTACGGCCATATCCCAACAGGGCGGTGCTTGTTCGCTACCTTATTACCCGAACCTCTTGGAATACCGCCCGGAACGAGTCACAACGACAATTTTCCTTTTATGCATGACATGTTTATTTAAATATTTTCTTATACATATATCAATTAGATTAGGCAAAAGAGCACTGAGTGCTGGGATGTCTCATTGCAAATACCAAACCTGTTAAGTGTAAAGAATGTGTTAATAAAAACATTTGAATTTGATTTGACCCCTTGTTCAGGAGCCTGCCCAACGAAGGGTGTGTCTGTGTCGGTTGAGACGGGTTGTTGACACAAGGACAATATACGTCCTGATGTGGGTCATCGCCTGGACACGTAGTCACCTTGGAGGTCGTAGAACAAGTAGTGTCCTCCCACATTGTCCACCGGACAACTACGAACCTCCGCTGCAGGTTTGGCAAAAAACCCGGGCTTATTATAAAAAAACTATACGTGTTTTTTCAATGAAACCCGTGTTTTTTTTTAACTTAGCTAGGTTTTTTTTTCTTTCGAAAATTCCGAATTTTTGTGGGTTGTCTATGAACGATCATTAAAAAAAATTGGTTGTCTGTAAAGTCGGTTTATGGACGATAGTTTAACGTGATGTCATAACAAAACATTGATGAAATGATTACATACTTTTATGAATAAAATTGAATCATTTTTATTTCAATAATAAAATAATAAATACTTGAAATTATACTAGTAATCAGATTTTTAAAATGCAAGAATAATTAACCTTTATTGCCGAAATTGTTGTTGTAATAAGCAATGAAAACCACATTAACTTTTCACTTCACTTTATAAACAATCGAATGGTAGATAGATAGATGCGACGCAAGCGTACAATGAGCGCAACGGGACACAGTGTAACGGAACAATGTGCGTAACGGGACTGTAATAAGCAATGAAAACCACATTAACTTTTCACTTCACTTTATAAACAATCGAATGGTAGATAGATAGATGCGACGCAAGCGTACAATGAGCGTAACGGGACACAGTGTAACGGAACAATGTGCGTAACGACACATCGTAACGGAACAATGTGCGTAACTGGACACTTTTTCGTGCGTGCAGCCGGCGTTCATCGATTCATTAGATGTTGTCACGTCAAAAAAAAAGTGTGTGTTTAACACAGTACACATGATAGAAGTGAAACTTCTTTGGTAGTTCAAACTTCGACTCGTAAGTGCTCTTTTCATATCTCTTTTTGGCGTCAGAAATGTTTCAAACCAATTTTTCACTGAAACGTTACATTAAAATTGGGCCTTAGAAATTTTACTCCCATCGCGCCCACACTTGCTAATTTTAAACCAATCGAATACCTCCTGTTAAGTTGTATACACTCTTAATATTTTCCAAATGAAATATAATTTATGTATTACTTGTATCAATTTCTTATAATTTAAATTAAAAAAATTATAATGATGGTTTAGTTTCATTGTTTACTCCTCCATTTCATACAAATAATTAATTTTGTTGTCAGGCACTTGACAATATAAACTTGAAAAACAAATTATAGTAAATTATTTTTTTTATTTATATTTATATATAAAACCAAGTGGTTTGTGGACTGGATTTAAAAATGAAAACCAACAAAATTCTGCGGGTCGGGTACACGTCTACCGCGGCAACAGCCAATCAGATGTAGAGTTCCGATGTTCCGACTACTTGGGGACTTTGCTGGTTCGAGACTCGGTTCATCGGGCGGTATCTCCCGTGATTGCTAATTGTTAAGGGGCCTGCCTCGTCAAGGGTGTATCTGTGCTGGCGAGGCGGGATGATAAGCGCGACGCTCGCTGGTGCTTCTAGCGCGGTGTCTCCTCTGGACTGGCGCGCAGTCTTCTCGTCGTCATAGGATAACTGTGAAATTTGAGCGGTGACCGTAACATTATACGGCGGAGAAATGAAGATAAAGGGGTAATGCACGTCCCTTAATTGCTTTCAAGAATCTGTACCGGCATTGAATATATATAATGTATAGAAGTCGCGAGCCCAGGTTAAATTTTCTGCCCGGTTTCTCAGAAGAATTGTTGTAGTTCCAAGCTCCGCCGCTGCGATCGCTTTCATCGCTGGGTATCGGCCGTATACGCCCCTGGCGGTATTTGGCAGAACTAGGTTAACCAGCCAGTCGTGACATCATCCTTCACTTCCCCCACCCCCCTCGAAAATCCCAGACCAACGATTCAAATTACCCGGCAGGTCTTATCAGCATCGTTAGGCGACCTTGAAGAGGAGCTTCCCTTACCGTCGTTTGAGAATGATGAAATCCCAAAAGAAGCTAGCCACGGAAATCACTGAATGATGGGATTCTGTACCCGAGTGAAGTGAAAATTAGCTATTAAAACTTTGTATTGGGCCAATAGTCAGTGTTACGTTCAAAATATGGTTTTATTTTAAAAGTAAAATACTTATTTAAACTATATTTCGCGTTTGTACAAATTTACTTTTAGATATTGGCAAGGAAAATCAACATACCTTAAACAACCTTCTCTTATTCAATGTTATCTATTAAGTAGTAAAAGGGGTAGATATTATTTTTAAAAATAAAAAAAAATGTAACCCACTAAATCAGTATTGGCAAGATATATATATAAATTCAATATTAAAATACGCACATTAAAATTTTTTGTAATTAACTTTTTTCGGTAAAAAAAATTCAGGATGATTTTGGTTTAATTGGTTTACGTATATTGCTATATTTTCTAAATCACATAGAAAAGGGAAAACAGTGCATCAGTGAAAATTCAACAAATTAGTTGAAGTAATACTAGCCATACCAAAAGATCAATATGCGAGATGAAATTTGGTAACTGCTCTACATTTCAAATAAAAATGCATTGGTTTCATGAATACTGAAATGTTTGCGTAATAAGGCATATTATGTTATTATACTAAGCATGACTATAACTAAAAAAATTGCAGTAATTTAAAACGATGGCAGTCTTAACATACAATAAGTGCGCGAGTCTTAGTTTATTTTTTAATTGGCTTCTTCGTCAGATGGAAAAGAGTTAAGATTTCATCAAGGAAAAATATATTCTCAAAGTCACTAAACCGGGAGATAGAAAATAAGGTAGGTACTTAATTTTAAATAAAAGTTAAAATAGACTTACGCTAAACCAATTAAAAATAAGTCGTAAAAATATTTTTATTTATTAAATATGTTCTATACTTGACAGTTCTTTGTGTATAATTCTTCAAAAATCTTTGAAATTTAATACATATTTTCTTAAAATGGTAGAATATCAGCAATACCCGGAAATTACGTGAGCAAAGCCACGGGTTATTAGATACACTTTTATTATAAAATAAAAACAATTATGCATTTGTAGTTCACGAATGTGATATTTTGTTTATTGCTTCACAACATTCATTTGCCAGTCTCAAATTTCATCGTACCACTTGTCAGAAATGTCACCAAAAATGAGAGATAGTTTTTTTTGACGAATTTCAATTACGAGGAAACCTTTCGCAAGACTTTTTTCTTCGCAGTAGTCACTGGGACACCATTAATTTAAATCCACTAAGATAATAAAATTGTATGTATAATGATTTGTTTTTGTATATTTATATAACTTCCCAACCAATTTTTAATGATTTTCATGTGAATAAAAACTTGTAAAGCAATTTAATTAACTGTGTCATAATACTTCTGATTAGATGGAAATACAAACTTTTCATCAGTAATATACGATGATAAAAATATGTATTATTGCAAAATAATATTCACTGTTCAAATGCAAATTTAAATAGATTATTCATACATGTTTCCTGCTAATTAATGGTTTAAAATAATAATTTTTTAGTATAAAATCATTTTTCTCTTGTGTTAAAATGGGTTGCTAAAATGAGGAATTATAAATATGTCACTTACTAAGTCCGTGCACAGATTTACACAAAACAGCAATGTAAATAATCTTTTTTGGTAGTTTCTAATTTTGTGCCCTGGATAACATGAATTTGGTTTAATTCATACCAAAGTGAATTTTTTGAACAACTTAAATTGATGTCATAAATAAATATTTATTTTATATTAAAAATCCACAAACAGTTTTTAAAATATAATATTTATCACGCCAGATGGAATAATAAACAAAAAATAGCTCTTATATGTTGTCTGTGTTTAAAGAATTGTATTATATTTCATGGAAATAATATTTACCTTTCGGTTATTAAAAGAAAATATATTTGTATTCAAAATACTTGCGCATCGTTTTTACGAGCATAAAGGCCGGGATACATTCGCAATAGCACGCAAACAGCACACAGATAGCACACACGCACAGAGATAGCACAGAGCTTGATGCTACATTCACGCACAACACAACACAAAATAATACCGGAAGCATTCAAAAAAGTTTTTTAAATGTAAAACTCCCGTTCACAATTTTGGTCACTGAAGTTGGCATACGTGACGTTTGTTTAGATTCGTGTGTTGTTATTGTGGTACGGTTTTCGTTAAACCCAGAAATATTTTAAATATTTCAAAGTTAACGTACAAAACACAATGAGCATTCAAAAATATATATCACTGTTTATTTCAAATCCGGCTTCTTTAACACATTCAGACACAGACTTCCAAGCATTTAATTTAGCTTCTTCATTTTTTTATCCTGCGGATCCCCTGTCATACAAAATATTTTTACTTTCTATTACAACTATCAAAAAGCTATCAAATGTGCCTTCCATTTTTATGTTATCGCGTGTTTGAAAACAATAACAAACTACTCAAGTCAAGAGCACCAATACTTTCGTGACAATTGTTCTTTTATAAGCCCACTCGAGTAGTACTTAAACTGTTTGCTGATTGGCTACCACCATGGTCGCGCACAGAAAATAACCTAAAAGTTAAAAGTTAATGAACATTCTGTGCGCCGATCCTGTGCTATTTTTCTGTGCGCGTGCTATTTGCCAATGTGGCAGCTCATATCTAATAGTGTATGTTGAACTTCTGTGCGTCTGTGCTGTTTGCTTGCTATTGCGAATGTAGCCCGGGCTTAACTTGTGTATCTAACCTCAATGCTATAACAAACACTCTTATTTTCTTTGGAGATCCGGGAAATGTGCGTTATTTATAAGCAACTTAACATAGTAAATCGTTAACTTTTCAGATCTATGTTGGCAAAATTGATTTTTTTTTTGTGGTCATTCGCTACTGGGAATATTCACCATATAACGTTTAAGATTATTTATTTTGAATTACGAAACAACCAAAACATTATGTAAAAATGCTTCATCTTATGTTAAAAAAATTATAAACTGCATAGCCACAAAGTATGACATCATACCATTAGTTTTAGTTACTAATAACAACACGTGCACGCGTTTGAACAGTCATCGCAGCCATAGTTGTTTCATAGCTACCAAAATCATTCAACGTTGTCAAGAATTATTCCAAATTATGTTTTGCCATTTTACTCAATGTGCCACTCCGTTAACACAACATTTTATAAATTCTGAACTACGAATGTCAGTGGGAATGTACACTATACTGTACATTCCAATCTGATACGCTTTAAGAACTTTCTGTAGTTTTCTTATTATTAAAACTTAATTTTTGATGTTGGCATCTTTTAACCGCACTTTTTTTTTTTTTTTTTCGGTGGCCGTACTCGTCCAATTCAGTTGCGCCCGCCCGTATCTAAGCGCTCGGATTTCAACAAAAGGCACCGCCTCTCGATAGAGTGAAACAGAGAATTACGCGCACGACCTTGAAAAAAGCGACGCTACAGCGCTCTGGCGTGGAAGCTGGTAACTACGAGTACCCTCTTGTGGAAAGAAGAGCTGTCTAGCGGCGGAGCTAACAACTACCTCAGTTTTGGATCCGAAAATTGGAATAATAAATCCTATCCCCTCGCGACTTCTATAAGTTATATATATTCAATGGTACCGGTTCATTTACGTCTAAAAATTACTCTGAAAACACGCGTTTTAGCCATATTAATTCTTCTAAAAATACAGTTTAAAAACTTAATCCGAGATAAAAAGTACTTTTCGGCCCTCAACGAACTCTTAAATGCTTTTCGTAAGCAGACCCCACTCGGATATCTCGAGTAGTTTTGAAATCGCGTTTTTTTTCCTGAAGCTCTGCACACCGTGTGTGTGCCCGGGTAGGCGGGGCCCTTAAGTTTTAGAGCAGATGCATGTGCAAGATGATGTTCCGCAGCGAATGTCGTATGGCGGGAACATACGGGATAAACATTTCAACACAAACACAGGCCAAAAACTAAAATTAAAATTTTTTTTTATGATGTGTAACACCTTAGCTCACGCGGTATACAGCATTTTGTGGAAATGATTTCGCAAATGTGTGACGGGAAGTCGCATGGAACGTAATTGTGTAACCACGGCGCTGCCGTCTGTGGCGGATTATGGTGTGAACTAAACTTCACAAAGCCAAAGGCGAACTTTTGTAGTACTAACTGTTGAGTTAACTTTAACGAGATGGGAAGCCCCGTGTCGATGGTAGATATGGCTTCTCCGGCGGATAACTCTAGCGGTGGGTGCGGAAACTACATATGATTCGCGTCCAAACATTTAGTTGAGAACACAATTTGCGTATAGTTATCGCGCTCGGTATTATTTTAAAGACTTGTACGCTAAATTTCGTGTCCAATTTTCGTATTTTAAATGTACTTGCAACATCAGAACACATGACTTTGCGTTACCGAGGTTATATGTTACACGTCTTTTTTTTTATTAATTTATCTTTTTTTTTGTTCAAAGATTCGCTCAGTTTCTTTCTGAGATACTGTCGAACCAATGAAAATTAATTATTTACAGAATAGCTTATGGCGACTAGCATATGATTCAACGGGCAATGTAACTGTCTCCTAATATTTTGTCACGTAAAGTATATTTATTAAAAAAAAACTTAATTATATTTAGTATATTTTATTAGTACTAAGTACGTAAATATTATTTTTTTTATTTATCTGTTTTCGTTCTTGTAATTTGCAGTGCCCAATCAGGATGCCGTAACTTCTGGATTATATACCATGGCGCAAATGAACACATCGTGGATGCTTCCTAATCAGAGGTCGTTCTGAATCATCCGTGACGACTACAAGCGCGTGCTGCAAAGGTAGGTGAACGATTTTTAATAATGTCTCAAATCTTTGTTGTTGTTGTTGTTGTTGTTTGGTTGGTTGGTTCTCGTTAGGCGAGGTCTGACAGTGCTTTAACAGTCCCGCCTAGTCAGGGGCGTATCATTTGTGCCAGCGAGGCGGGATGATAAGCGCGACGCTCGCTCGTGCTTCTAGCGCGGTGTCTCCCTTTCCCGAGACCCTAAAACAACTTATCATCATTCCCACCAACAAAATAGAAGAATTCGAAAGGAAACAGCGATCAAATTGGTTCTCTACCCCCTACCATCAACCCCCCCCCCCCCCTTCCACCACCACAAATAAAAAAAAATCATACCTATGCTCTTGGGCAGGACCTTTAACATTTATTAAAAACAATTTTTTTCAATATTTCTTCCGTATTTTAAAGGGAGTAAAATTCGTCAGAGCGTCATAGATTCTTCTACATCTGCGAGCTGGAATTTTTTTTGTAAGGTTTTCCGAAAAGAAGAACCGGTTAAGTCAGTCACTCGAAACCGGCTTCAAGATGGCGATCTATGACACTTTTAAAAAATATATATATCGAATTGTTTAGCAAACAGTAATTAGTTCGCTTTATCCAGATGAGTCGGGTGAGATTAGTCGGTGATGGAGCTCATTACAAGGTCATGAAAACCTGACAAGAAAAAAAAATTAAAAAAGGCTGTTCTTCTAGCATCGCGTCATTACACAGCATCTCAACTCAAGGCCGTAAGTATAAACGGCTAAGTGCACTCAACTCATCGTGGCATGAATAACTGGCGAACGCATTTCAGATTGGAAGCTACACTGTTAGAAATTACTTTTAAATTGGGGACTTTTAAAAAAAGAATGTACCTCATATATAAACAAAGTTTTTTTTCCGTAGTGCCAAATGATTGTATCTTCGCAAAAAATCTACATTATATTCATAATTCCGAATTCTGTATCTTCGTGATAAACAGGTTAAACCTGAAATAATTTTATGGAAGAAGTGTGTACAACCGTTCCAGGTATTTAATTTATATTTATATATAATGCAACCTTTTTAACATAATTAGCTGAAAAAGTTGCATTTTAACGTTTTTGTAAGTATGCATAAGGACAATCAAATGAAAAAAAATAACTGAAACTTTTCATTAGGTTAAAATGTAATTCTGCTAGATACATCATAATATGGTTGAAGTTATTTCATAAAAATATATATTTAATTTGAACTAGCCATTTACAATTCTCACAATTCTGAGAATTTTTAAAATGCTAGGTAAAACTAAATAAGATTTTTTTTGTAAGAATTGTAAAACCTTTCACGAAGAAACAGGAAGCATTGCCTTTAAACTTTAAAGCTAGAAAGTTTCTGGTTATTTCATTAATTTAATATCTCATTTCATTTCCCTTTACCATACTGCACAAAAAAGTTAAAAATGAAACTTTAGCAATTAATTATGCAAAATGTATGCTATATATATATATATATATATATATATATATATGCATTTCGTGTAAGATAGGTCATCTACTAGTTAAACTGTGTTTAACGTGAATATAAAATTACTACCTGGTAATGACATGCCCTAAGGGAGTAAGTAATAACTTTAATAATTTGTTTATTATATTTGGTGTGTTTGTGAATGATTTTAAATAAATTCATAATCTATTAATATTTAATTTTTTTCTAAAAAGGTTTTACCATTTCTAAATAAAGCCTTATTTAATAGTTTTTTTTTATGAACTTTAAACCAAATTTTTATGTTAGTCCTAGCATGTAGGCCTAATGATGGCATGGTATCATGTGGTAAGCAGTTTTTGGATTAACAGTTCATATGGAGCCTTCGTCTTTTCCACTTTATTATAAACCTCATTAAATGAATAAAAATTAGGGTTTCGCAAAACCGTCGTAACCTCAGTTATGCAGGGCTTCGGGAAAGAATAAATATTTTTATTGATTTATGAGTTGAATAAAAAAAATAATAAAAGTAAACAATTTCAAGACGAAGGCTATTACGAACACTCAGTCCGAAACTATATACCATGTGAGTTCTTTCTTGCTTTCATTACATGCTAGGACTGAAATAAAAATTAGCCTTGAAATTCTTAAAAACCATTAAATAACATATTGTATTATTTAGTAGAAACACCCTTTTAAAAAACTAATAAATGTGTTTAAATTATGAATATTTTTATGATCATGTGCAAAAGCACAAAATATTAGAAGCGAAATATTTTACGAAAATACTTCCTTAAGATATAAACACTTTTTCTTAATGTTTAATTATCTCCCCCTAAGATAATAATAGAGATTTAATCAGTAATGACAATCAATAAATATACGGAATGTTTATTCTTATTTAATAATTTTAATTATTTATTTAATAATAACGTAATAATTATAATTTATAATGAAAATAAATTATACGTATGGCAACATAACCTCACTTATATAAATTTACTTTGAAAAAGTTTACAAACACAATATCTATCACTAGATTTTAAATTAAATAATGCCTTTAAATATATGGATCAGTATTCAATATCAATCTGTAAAGTATAAGATTTGAAAGCAAATTATAATATTTTTATTTTTATGTTGCCTCTTTTTTTTTCTTTTTTTTTTCGCATTCAAAACCGTTAACTCAATATCCGTAAATTTACGACTATCCCTGACTAATTTTTAGCCAGCATTCCTCGTAAATTTAGTAAAGAAAAAAATTTTTTTGCAGCGTACATGTACTTCCTTCGCAAAACTAGTATTTCGTAAGTTAGTTGGCAATCATGCCGTCACCTAAGTTATTATTAAACACCATAAAAAATGTTCTCTCATTTTTTTTTATAATTTATCGAAAATATCACTGTGAAAAAAAAATGTATCTATCGTGGTGCGCAATCAGGCATTTTCTAGAGATTGTTGAACTCTCGTGAGTTCAGTGAATTTACAGGTTAGACTTAACAGACTTTTAGTTACACTTGAAAAAGTATCCGCCTGGTTTTTTTTTCCTTCCTTTTTTTGCTCCTCCTGTTGTAGGTTGTCAAATTTCGTTCTAGACTATTACGTTCCTTCTGTTGTTACAAGGTTTGTTACTAGCCAGAGAAGTCTTTGTTCTAAATCTACAGTCTACAGGCATTTGTGAGTGTTTATAATTTAACTTCAAACACACACACACACACACACACACACACACATATATATATATATATATATATATATATATATATATATATATATATCGCGGGAATTAAAACTAAAGCTTGAAGATTTATAACAATATAAATAACTCTACTACTGTTCCCACGAAAACATGATCGGGGTAAAGTATTTACTATGGGCGTCATCGAATTAGTTTGAAGTTATACTTTTAAAGGCGCGTTATTAAAAAAAATGCGAGTGAATTTTTACGATGCGCGCGCAGCATACAACGACATTTTCACAGGATGGAAAAAAAAGGCTACATACAAAAAAAAAGAGGCCACATAAAAATAAAAATAATATAATTTGCTTTCAAATCTTATACTTTACAGATTGATATTGAATACTGATCCATATATTTAAAAACATTATTTAATGTAAAATCTAGTGATATATATTGTGTTTGTAAACTTTTTCAAAGTACATTTATATAAGTGATGTTATGTTTCCATACGTATAATTTATTTTCATGTTAAATTATAAATATAACGTTATTATTAAATAAGTAATTAAAATTATTAAATTAGAATAAACATTCCGTATATTTATTGAATGTCATTACTTATTAAATCTCTATTATTTTACTAAGGTGTAAGGAAAGTCCTTTAACTGCTTTCAAGAATTTGTACCGGGGAGTTTTCATGTCCAAAACATATTCTAAAAACACGCGTTTAGACAATTTCACTCTCCTATAAAAAAAATTTAAAACGAAATACGGAGTAAATGTAACTACAATCCGCCCTCAGAATATTTTTCAATGCTTTTCGTAGACACACACCACTCTGAAACCTTAAGCGGTTTTTAAATCACGTGGGTATTTCTAAAGTGCCTCGTAGTTAACGTAATAATTGTATAAATATAGATGGAAATTAAAAAAAATCTCTGTTACCGTCTTTTATTTTTTTTAAAAAAAAAAAGGCTTCACTTGGAAAAAATTCGATCATTCACTTTTTAGAGGACGTTTAACAATTGATTACACAAAGGACATTCTCAACTGAAACAAACATGGCAAACAAACACCTGCAAAGAGCTTACTCTTTACTCCCTCTTGAATCAACGAGTAATAAACGTTACATCCGTTTTCTATGCCCACTTCCGTTACCATTTGATGACGCCATCGCACAACTTACCCTGCCTGTTGTACGGGGACGCACCACAACGCCGCAATACCACAACGCCGAACGTACAATAACGCCGAAAACCATAACGCCGAATGCCAAATTGACTACAACGCCGACAGCTAGAAAACTGATGTGTACCACAACGCCGAATTACCACAACGCCGAATTACCACAACGCCGAAATACATTAACGCCGAAAAATGTAATTGCAGGACTGCCACAAAGCTTAGGTTAGATAAGGTTAGGCTAGGTTAGGCTAGCCTAGGTTAGGTTAGGTACACAAATTCATTTAGTTGTGTTAATTTTGCTCCTGTGGCCTCCCCTCCCCGCAGCAACATTTTTCGGCGTTACTGTATTCGGCGTTGTGGTACACAGCAGTTTTCTAGCTGTCGGCGTTGCGGTCAATTTGGCATTCGGCGTTATGGTATTCGGCGTTATTGTACGTTGGGCGTTGTGGTATTCCGGTGTTGTGGTAACGACCCCTGTTGTACAGACGTTTCCACTTCAATGAATAGAACCATTTGAAAGGTCGCTGCCCTCCAACGGAAAGAAGTCGCGTCTAATTCACAACAATAGAGGCGGCTGGAGTCGGAAATCGTTTGTCGGGAAGAGCATACAGAAAGCGGGAGGGGAAGGGTAATAAGACACTTAAGATTCACCACACCCGAGTCAAACGCCCGAACAGTCATCTTCCGCGCATTGTTTTCTTTCCTTTTACAAAAGTAAAAAAAAAAAGTTTTAAAAATAAATAATAAGTACTGTCGTTTCAGCATTAAATTTTCTCAATTATTCGTCCTTTATAAATTTCCTGGGAATGTTGATTTTTCCTAGTTTTAGTGATTGTAAAAGATAGTAAAGTCTAGTTAGTAATTCTAGAGACTTACAAAAAAAAACATTCGTAAATTGTAGAATTTTATTATGACGTTTGAGTTTCAATTACTTATTCTCTGTTATGTCAAATAAAATAAATATATATAATAAAAAAAACTAACACTGCGTTTTAAATCCTTATTTTCTGTGATATGAAAAAAAACAATTATTATAAAAATAAATTACTTGATTTTGTATCCAAATTAGACTAAAGGATTTCGTGCGTTGAGTGAACCTAATAAGATTTCCGAATCAGCACACAGCAAAAAAAAATTATAACATGAGTCTGGAAATATTTTTTTTCTGCAACAGTGTGTATTTTTGCAAAATGTGTGTTCTTTATCCAAAACTGCGAAGTTTCATGAGCGAGCTGTAAACTTCAGAAATGTTTGAGAAATGATGTATTCGCCAGAGATGTGCAAATATCTAACCTCGGTAACGCGACAATTCATGTGTTCTCATATTGCAAATGAACTCATAATACGAAATTCGGACACCAAATGTAACGTAGAATTCTTTTAAGATAAGGCCGAGCGCGATAAATATATGAAAAGTATTTATTTAAAGGGAAAAAAAAGGGCGAAAGTTATTTACCATTTTTAAAACCTGACTATGATTCTGTTTAACAAGGTGGTACTGCCTGCACAATAAATTTTTAAGTAGTGATATAAATGAAGAACTGAAATTATCTCAGGACTAGCAAGTTATCATTGATTTTGTCACTGGCTTGACTTTTCACATATAATAGATCACATTTGGTGGATGTGTGTTGACGAAATTTGAGACTAAATATAAAAATTGTAAGAAAGCTATCGTAATAAAGTTGCAAGGAACATGCTCAAATACTATTAGGCCTAATGATGTTTTGGAACAAACTTATAAACCTTGTAACCAGGGAACCTTTAAAATTACTTCCCAATGATTACATGTAGGGCTAAAACTGGGGTCGTCCAAACAAACTAAGGGCTCGGTGGAAAATAATTTTTTTTTTCATGCCCCCTCTCCCCATTATGTAAGTACAACTTCTTAAAATCATACAATTTAAAAAAAAAATCAGAAGACTGTAAACAATATCTGCACGTATCACATAACTCGTAAGGTTTACCAATAAATAGAGACCGGAAAAATTCGCGGATTCATTTGGCGATAGGCTCGAATTCAAATACATGTACCTTTTATATGTTTATGCTACTGGCGTTACAGTTCATCTGGGCGAATCTCAACCAGTTATAAACCCTCAACCAAAGAATTATCGAATCACAGATAAATCAGCTGAGATGACTTACAATTTGGCAGCCAACGAACTTGTGTTATTTGCCCAAGTGTACAGAGGAATGTTCAGTCTATCCTGAAGGTCATCTAAACCACGAAATTTTCCGGTTCCTACCAATGAATACTGTTAGCAATAGACTCATAAGTTTCATACTAATATCAGGGTAAACTAACACGTTTAAAAATATTGTAACATAAAAAAATGGTGCGTGACTTCCATGCCCATTAGAAGTGAAACTTCGCATATGAAGGTATAATAATACACGCTATAATAATGTGTGCAATTATGCGTGTGCACTATTATGCAAACACGACATCGAGTGCCCCAGTCATGATCCCCTTTCTCCTTCTTCAACCAGTATAGCACCTCACTCCAAATCGTCCCACTTCTCGTTGCCCTCCGAGTATTAATTACACTTTCGTCACGTTCTGGTGACGTCATTCTCTCGACTTGGCACACCGGCTGAAAAGAAGTTTCACTTCGAAATAAAATGAGTATCAGCTCTGATTACCAAACGTTGTTTAACTGTGAATACAAATTCCGTTCGCGGAAAGGCGACCGCTCCACAATCGTGCCGCGTTGAAAGCAAAACGCAAACAATTGAAGATCGTGACGCAACTTCTACGGAGGTGAAAGTATATTCAGTCCCTCTCCTTTTTTCTTTCTTTCTTTTCCCTAACGAAAGTCGAACTGGCGTTGCGGTTGGAAATGCCAGGGTGCCTTACCTTCTTGCCGCCACCTGCCACTTACCTGGCGTAACCTCGCCAACACCGGCAATTTGCTGAGGTTATCTCCATTCGCATGTCGTACCTATGAGCATCTTCGCCTTAAGGGGGGCCTGCCTAGTCAGGAGGGTTGTATGTGTGTCAGCGAGGCGGGATGATAAGCGCGACGCTCGCTGGTGCTTCTAGCGCGGTGTCTCCTCTGGACTGGCGCGCAGTCTTCTCGTCGTGCATCGAGCGGCGACCGTGACATCACACGGCGGAGAAATGAAGATAAGCGCTATAATGCAAGTCCCTTGAGTGCTTTCCGTACCGGCTGTTTCATGCCTAAAAATTATTCCGAAAACACACGTTTTAGCCATTTACACTCACCTAAAAAATACAGTTTATTAATGAAATACGGAAACAGAAATTCTCATCCGCCTTTAGCATATTCTTCAATGCTTTTCGTAAACTATTCAGGGAACGGTTTACAAATATGGTACTGATGGTACTGGGACAACTCAAAGCATAAATTCCCTGGTAATATTCCGAACCCAGTATTACTGCGAACACCATTTTGCAGTAAAACAATTTGTTTTCATTTTAATGTACAAATTTAACGATATCAGTAATTATACGTGACTATTTTCTGTTCCATTAAAAAAAAAATTATAGCGTGCAAGAGATCCATCGTGATAAGTATACAGGCAAATTATTCAAATAACAGTACTGACAAATTTACAAAAAAAAATTAAATGTAACAAACTCGGCTTGCGAGGCAGTGTTTTAAGGCTATGTTCCACCGCCATTATGATGTTTTGAATTTTAATGGCGTTTTTCTTATCCAGGACAATTGCCACGGAGTTTTTAATGTATAGAAGCACGGAGTTGGGAATTGTCAGGAGACGGCATGCTGTGACGTAGGTGAAGTCATTTCTTAACGTCGCCTCCGCCGTATTGTGACGCCCAAAACATCGCATAAATGATGCTTGACCATGTCTGACAATGGTAATAAGTATGAATGAGAATCTCCGTCGTTGAAAACAGTCACTAATTTTTTTTAATTTTTTTTTAAAGTCGTTTAAGACTGTTTCCACACTATTAAGACAACACTTCAGCCAATGTTTTGGGTGTTTGACCGATATGGCGCAGCAATCAACTGAAGGAAAAAAAACGCCTTCACACACTTACCATGTAAACATGCAGCCATGGCCACCCCCTGGGTGTAAATGTATTAAGTTTAAAATAGTACATAAAAAAACTTTCGGCTTAGTCTAGAGGCCATGTAGGTGCGTGTCTAAGATTATATTTATTTTTGAAGATTCTGTAGACTCTGTTTACGAAATACACTACTTTTTTTTTAATTTTCCAAAAATATTCGTCAGGAGCACACTATGAATTTCATTTCGGGGGGTGATAACACTTTTCCAACTGTTTTGCTTACTTTTTTTTTCTATATGTTGGTGGGAAAAATAGATATAGATTTTTTTAGCATTTGTAAAATAAGGGGGGGGGGGAAGGAGGTTTATATATCCCCTATCGCCCCATCTGTGTACGTCCTGAGATCCATAAAACATTATCACATATTCTATTCAGCCAAATTGTTTGTAATGTTCTCTGCTTATTGAATTTTTGGATTTTCGTAGAATATTTACAATATTCTCGACAAGAATTAGCTTGAAACTGACGTTGCTGTGTCGCTAGTCTATCATATTAAGAAGAGTTTCTGTTCTTTTTGGCGAAATTTTGCAATAGTTGACGTTCAAAATAAAGGGAAACAAATCCATAAATCTATTTCGCAAAGTAAAAAAAAATCCCCATCCTCTTAAATGAAGCGTTTTAACTCTGCGTAAAGCCTGGGCATAGAACCGTCGCGAAAGGAAGATCCAAATGAATGTTAATAGAATACATAGGAAACCTTACAAGTTATGGGATACACGCAGATCATATTAACAGATATATCCTCCGTTAAACTATAAGTTTTTAGTTTTTTTTATAGCATGGAGTTTAAAAAGTTTAACATTACTTAATAGGGAAAGGGGTCCAAAATAATGTTTCCCTCCCCCTCACGAACCATTGTTAAGTTTGCATTGTGGAAGGAAAAAAAATCGTGTTAAGAATGGTTAACTAAAAAGGGGGTTGTCTGTAAAGTCGGTTTACAGACGATATTTTTACGTGATAGGTTCATAAAAAACATTGATGAAAAATTGAATACTTTTTTAATTTTCAAATATTATTTACAGTTTTTGCAAATTTAATTTACATAATTTGTTTAAATATAATCACGAACAATTAGTTATAGAAATAAACTGAAATCAAATCAATGTCAATAAACTGTTTATTTGAAATGACGAAATTGGACAAATAAATATATTATTTTTAAATTGCTGCTTTTAAAAAAGCCCGCCTGAACATGTTAGATATTATAGAAGATTTTCTCGCAAGGTGGTTGGCCGGTTCTTGCAAGCTCGGCTCAGGCGGAACGTGACAATGAGTCATGCTTTTTCGTGCGTGCAGCCGGCGTTCATCGCTTTATAAGACGTTATCACGTCAAAAAATTCAAACGACTGTATCCTGTGAATGTGAATTATTTTTTAAATACGGAGATTCTAATTCATACTTACTACCACCAGACGTGATCAAGCACCATTTCTGCAATGCTTTGGGAGGAACAATATATCGATGGCGAGGTTAAAAAAAAAACTATGTTGGCGAGTGTTTCAGTACTCGCCAGAGATGAGTACATCTAACCTCGGTAGCAAGTAAATGCACGTGTTCTCATGTTGCAAAAAATACACTTATAGTACGAAACTCGGACACGAAATTTAACGCTGAATTCTTTAAAATTGCTGAGCGTGATATAACTACATTTCTGGAATCGATTCGCACTTAGATTCCGCGCCCGCCGCTAGAATTCGCTGCCGGAGCAGCTACATGGAATATCGATTCTTTTGATTAGCAGACCGGAATTCTAAAACTACATACTAAAACGGCTGAGATAAAAGCGAAAAGGAAAAAAAATTGGGGGGAAAAAAAACTTAACCCGGGGTTTTTGCCCTGATTTTCTACAACTAATTTTATACAAATACTCCCCATCTTGTTCCATATTCATAAAACAGTTAACACTAGAAATTTTTTCACTTTGCCTTTGTGAACTTTGGCTCTCGACATCCGCCACAGGTGATGCCACCTGATGGTTACGCATTTCCGTTCCCTGCCACACTTCCGGATCCATTCACGGAAGTCACCCCTGCAAAAATGTTGCGTACCGACGAGAGCTAAGATATTACACATATTATTATTTTTTGACGTGACAACGTCTAATAAATCGATGAACGCCGGCTGCACGCACGAAAAAGTGTCTCGTTACGCACATTGTCCCGTTACGCTGTGTCCCGTTTCGCTCATTGTACGCTTGCGCCGCATCTATCTCTCTTCCACTCGATTGGAACAACCATCGATTTTACTTTTTCGAGGCACATTAAACTTGAAACACTCCCATTGGTTTCCTACTTTTCCTATCATTGTCCTATCTTTAACAGAAGAACACAGATTGGAAGATGTTAAATAGCAGACATGTATAAAAGTTATAGTTAAAATAATCTATTCGTAAAGTAATAAACATATTTGAATTAATGAGAGCAAATAAAAGTAAATTTGTCAATTAAATTGTAGATTTCATTTCACTCCTTCTTTGTATCCATTACAAAATAGCGATAATTCAATTAAAAATGATTCAATTTTATTCATAAAAGTATGCAATAACTTCATCAATTTAATTGTTATGACGTTGTCACGTTAAACTATCGTCCGTAAACCGACTTTACAGACAACCTTTTTTTTTTTATGTGACTTCAACCGCGTTCCAGCATGACGTCTCCTGGCATATTTCTCGACTCCCTTGGAACGAACCAGGAAGAGTAAGAGAATGACGGGGGGGGGGGGGGGGGGGGGAACCCCGTCTCTTTCAGCTGTCAGCGGCGGGGCTTACAGTCGCCGAGCACGTATCTTAACCCGCATCATGACGACTTCTGTCCCATCTTTCCCGCTTCTTTATCTTCAACTACAAATCGATACGTGCCTGCTGGTGTGTGAACGCATTTCCGCGCGGGTTTTTTTCCCTACCCTCCTTCCCCACCCCCACCCCCACCCCAACTCCCACCTTCCTTCTCCGGCGTGAAGTCACGTGTTCGTCAGCTCGCCAATCACAGCGCTGCAGAAGCCGAGGGTTGTCACGTGACTACATCCTGCCTCCACGCTCGTATTTATTTTTCCGATACACACCTGCACGGTAATAATTGCGACCACGTTTGTCCCGGCTTGTTAACATCTGGACGCGATGATAATGAAAATTTCCAAGGCCGAAATTTCAAATGCAACGTGTTCGCGAAGCATCGTTGTGAAACCTTTTTTTTCGGCACAGCCTACATGCGTGGGTAGATTTCCAAGTAGGTATCTATTTCTCCTGTAAATTTCAGATAAAAATTATACGATTCACAAAAAAAATTGAATGGATTCGATGGTGTGCTTTCTTAGGGAGTTATTAATTTTTTTCCGTCATTCAATCCCCGTTTATTCCACCCCTTGCAGAAATGGTTGTTCGTATCCAAAATTTATTCATACAAAATATTTTGGTATTACTTCAGCGAATTATAATACTTTAAAACGGATGTGATTTTTTTTTATATTATGGGAGTTACAGCGATTATTCTGTTTGTTAATTATGTCACATAAGAAAAAGAATGCGATACTGCTTCCCGATTTGTTTTGAACTATGTATATCAGAAATAAATAAAATATTTTTCTGAAATAAGCATTAAAAAATACGCATCTTAAAATCAAGCTGTATATCTATGCCAAAGAATGTCTAAGATTTGTGCTAATGATATTTTACTGTACCATATATCTGGGAATATCCGTTTAAATTATTCATGGCATGTCAAAATGATTGCAGTAATTCTTGAGAATAAAAAAAAACACTGCTGAATTTTTTTTAATATATTATTTTAAAATTAATTTGTGAAGGAGTTTAGGAAAAACTCAACAATTATTAAAAGAAACCAATTTGAATAAAAAAAATGTATATGCACGTAGAAATTCTGACGACATTTACATAACTATTATTCCAACATTTTTTTATAAATATTCATGAACATTCTTATGCACGGTGCACGAGAACTATATTTTTATTTGCTTGTTAACTATAAAATTTTAAATTCAATTTGGATGAATAATATTTAAAACCTCCTATTGTCTCCGTTACACACACGCTCACTATTGCGGCCCAAGTCACAGTAAGTTATATATATATATATACTGGTGGAAAAACTTTCCATATTTTCAAACAAGAATCCTGTAAAAAATTCAATTAAAGATTATTTTGTTAGCAAACACTTAAGAAAGTAAATAATTATTGAAAATGAACAGTCTAGGTATAGGGTTTATTTTTTTTTAAAAAAAAGTAAGTAGTTTATTGACGCAGAAAAATTACATAAAAATGGCGCTTAGCATTTGAGGTTATCCTTGATACAATATGAATCATTACATGCTCCAGCCTTAACGTCTCTTTCATGTGACACACAAGAAAACGAGACTCTGGGGAGAAAAAAAAAACCTCACTTAATCTGAAAATAATCAGGAAAACTTAAAAAAAAAAAAATGATTTTCCAGATTATAATTATTAACGTATCCATGGAATAAGGAGGAAGGTTCTTGTTCATTTTATATCTGTGTGTACATCACATCTGTGAAAACTGATTACATAACTTTAACAAAAACATAATACATAAATATGGGGCAAAAATTATAAAAAAAAATATTTATGTCCCTTAGAAAAATCTTATTAATGAAAATGACACATAATAAAACGAGACTTTCAAAAAAGGAAGAAAAATAGCTTATTTTGTTTATTATGTTGCTTAGGTGTGAGGAGGTAAGGCCTCCCAAAAATATCGGTGGTTCCGAGGGTGGGAATGTACATAGGTACTGTTCGGGACACAGTCTTAATCTATGTGCATAAGGTATAAATAAATACCCATTACCGAACTTCCTAGATCGCTTGGTAAATTTTGTACAAAAAGTGCTCAATATCTAAACTCTTACAGGCAGGTTTAAAACGCTTGAAAAAATGTCCGATAACCCAGGCTGACGGCAACTGCAGGTATTTGTTCCGTGAAACACCATAAAACCGCTTCAAACCACTAAAAAATTAAAGCACTATCTGCCGGATTACCAACTTCCACGATCCCTGTAGAGATAGTGGTTAAAGATTACACCCACGGGTTCTGTTCCTTCCGCCATATCCGATCCGCGGACAAGACAAGACTCACTACATAAAGAAAATTCCTTTTTTTTCTTAATTTAGAATGAATTTTACTCCTAACGATGCTAACCAAGTAGGTAAGTAGTATATAATAGCCGGAACTAGATCAGACGCCAGGCGGTGGTGCTTGGTGCCGGTGTCCGCCATCTTGGATTGTGACGTCACGGCGGCAAAAATTCCTCAAAATTCCTCAAAATTGACTCAAAATGACTCAAAAAAACCCTTTTTAAGAAAAAATTTCCCGTTTTAGAGGGAAAAATTCCCGTTTCGAGGGAAAATTAGGATTTCGAAAAACCACAAAAGTCGTTTTGCATTTAAAACCACGAAATTCCTGATAGAGGCTTAAGCATCCTTAACTCAAGCCTCAGTTAAGCCTCTTTTAGGATTATGACGTCACCGTTGCTATTTTCGTTGCGTCCGCCATCTTGAAAATCCGCAATTTTTATGTTAGAAAATCGGGAAAAAATTTAAAAATCATTAAAAAAATTATTTGATCGAATTAAAAAAAATATTAAAAACCACTGTTGCAGTTATCGTTACGGTCGCCATCTTGGATTATATAAATGTTGCATATTTCGTTACACCCGCCATCTTGGTTGAGTACAATGTCATTCTTACACTTTACGTTACGACCACCATATTGGATCCTATTAATGTTGCAATTATCGTTATGGTCGCCATCTTGAAATTTAGTCACCATCTTGAAATTTAGACGCCATCTTGGAAATCCGTAATTTTTATGTTAGAAAATCGGGAAAAATTCCAAAATTCATCAAAAAATTAACTTAATAGAATTCTGATTGATTATATCGATTCCCGTCCTTGGTTCGAAACCGGTGAGGGCAAAAAAAAATCAGATCCTTCCTCCACAAAAGCCACCTACAGACTGACCTACCACCACCAATAACTAGGTATTTACCATCAGCTGGTATGACGTCATGTCCGCCATCTTGTCTTTGTCCGCTGGAGGCAACCATCTTGTTTTCGTCTGCTAGAGTGTGCTGGAGACATGTTAGTATAATGTTCTGGAACTGAGGAATGCTGGCTACATACAATAATGGCTTTTTTTACTTGCATTTGTATAATGTAAAGCAATAAAATAAATAATTTAAATTATAAGAATTTAATGTTTTTATTTTTGTATTCTGATTTCTAACTAAGACTTAGATCTCGTAACTTGCGCTTCCTTTTAGCCTTTTTTTGTTGATGGAGCTTCCAAATGTGCTGCCTTTTCGATGATGGTGCTTCCAAATGTGCTGCCTTTTCGTTGTCGGTGCTTCCAAATATGCTGTCTTTTCGTTGTCGGTGCTTCTAAATGTGCTGCCTTTTCGTTGTCGGTGCTTCCAAATGTGCTGCCTTTTCGTTGTCGGTGCTTCCAAATGTGCTGCCTTTTCGTTGTCGGTGCGTCCAAAATGTGCTGCCTTTTCGTTGTCGGTGCTTCCAAATGTGCTGCCTTATCGTTGTCGGTGCTTCCAAATGTGCTGCCTTTTCGTAGTCGGTGCTTCCAAATGTGCTGCCTTTTCGTTGTCGGTGCTTCCAAATGTGCTGCCTTTTCGTAGTCGGTGCGTCCAAAATGTGCTGCCTTTTCGTTGTCGGTGCTTCCAAATGTGCTGCCGTTTCGTTGTCGGTGCTTCCAAATGTGCTGCCTTTTCGTAGTCGGTGCTGCCAAATGTGCTGCCTTTTCGTTGTCGGTGCTTCCAAATGTGCTGCCTTTTCGTTGTCGGTGCTTCCAAATGTGCTGCCTTTTCGTAGTCGGTGCTTCCAAATGTGCTGCCTTTTCGTTGTCGGTGCTTCCAAATGTGCTGCCTTTTCGTTGTCGGTGCGTCCAAAATGTGCTGCCTTTTCGTTGTCGGTGCTTCCAAATGTGCTGCCTTATCGTTGTCGGTGCTTCCAAATGTGCTGCCTTTTCGTTGTCGGTGCTTCCAAATGTGCTGCATTTTCGTTGTCGGTGCTTCCAAATGTGCTGCCGTTTCGTTGTCGGTGCTTCCAAATGTGCTGCCTTTTCGTTGTCGGTGCTTCCAAATGTGCTGCCTTTTCTTTGTCGGTGCTTCCAAATGTGCTGCCTTTTCGTTGCCGGTGCTTCCAAATGTGCTGTCTTTTCGTTGATGGTTCTTCCAAATGAGCTGTCTTTTCGTTGGTGGTGCTGTCTTTTCGTTGTTGGTGCTTCCTTTTTTGTTGATTGCGCGTAGCACAAAATGTAGTGATTGAATATTTACTAGTTTATCACCTCTTGGTGTTACTAAAATATTTTACAAGGATACTCGGTCCTTTAGAATGTATAAAAATGTCACGATGGATTACGAAGGTCATGTGGTCCTAAAATGACTAGTCTATACGTCTGATAATGACATGACTCGGTCTCATGGACTGAAGACAATTGATCTATATGTGTGGCTTTGTACATGAACGGCTTATATGTTATTCAGATTATTGAAAAATTAGACTTTCATAATAGGCTAATCGGCACTGTATTAATTCGTAGGTCCGGTATATTGACTTGAGTTTATTTTTGTAGAGTGAATTATTAATAAACTCCGCGAAAGGTAATGGAAAACAGAACCTAACATTTATTTAATAATTAGTTACAACTGTCTCTGGTCAAGAATCGAACCGTGGACAGGGATCCATCGATTCAATTTGTTAATTAATAATTGATTTTTTCGGAGACTATTGGAATTTTTCCCGCATTTCTAGCTAAATAATTACATGATTTCAAGATGGCGGTCAAATTTCAAGATGGTGGGAACCTCAGTAATAATAAATGATTTCTGCACTGTAGCATGTTAGAATAAAACTAGCATGATGGTAAGACGAGTACACACAATATGGTGTCCTCCAGCAGACGAAAACATGATGGTGGCAATGACCACTAGCATGAACTGAACATAAAATGACGGATCCGTGATGGACATCAAGGTCAAGGTCAAATTTCAAGGTATAGGTCAAAGTTCAAGGTCAAGGTCAAAGGCCATGGTCAATTTTCAAGGTCAAGGTCAAAGTTCAAGGTCAAGGTAAAGTTATGGTGAACAGAACATTATACTAACATGTCTCCAGCACACTCTAGCAGACGAAAACAAGATGGTTGCCTCCAGTGGACAAAGACAAGATGGCGGACATGACGTCATACCAGCTGATGGTAAATACCTAGTTATTGGTGGTGGTAGGTCAGTCTGTAGGTGGCTTCTGTGGAGGAAGGATCTGATTTTTTTTTTGCCCTCACCGGTTTCGAACCAAGGACGGGAATCGATATAATCAATCAGAATTCTATTAAGTTAATTTTTTGATGAATTTTGGAATTTTTCCCGATTTTCTAACATAAAAATTACGGATTTCCAAGATGGCGTCTAAATTTCAAGATGGTGACTAAATTTCAAGATGGCGACCATAACGATAATTGCAACATTAATAGGATCCAATATGGTGGTCGTAACGTAAAGTGTAAGAATGACATTGTACTCAACCAAGATGGCGGGTGTAACGAAATATGCAACATTTATATAATCCAAGATGGCGACCGTAACGATAACTGCAACAGTGGTTTTTAATATTTTTTTTAATTCGATCAAATAATTTTTTTAATGATTTTTAAATTTTTTCCCGATTTTCTAACATAAAAATTGCGGATTTTCAAGATAGCGGACGCAACGAAAATAGCAACGGTGACGTCATAATCCTAAAAGAGGCTTAACTGAGGCTTGAGTTAAGGATGCTTAAGCCTCTATCAGGAATTTCGTGGTTTTAAATGCAAAACGACTTTTGTGGTTTTTCGAAATCCTAATTTTCCCTCGAAACGGGAATTTTTCCCTCTAAAACGGGAAATTTTTTCTTAAAAAGGGTTTTTTTGAGTCATTTTGAGTCAATTTTGAGGAATTTTGAGGAATTTTTGCCGCCGTGACGTCACAATCCAAGATGGCGGACACCGGCACCAAGCACCACCGCCTGGCGCCTGATCTAGTTCCGGCTATTATATACTACTTAGGTATATACTGTAACTTACATACTACTCGATTAGCTTTCGTTATATGAGTTTTTAAAAAGAAAGCTACAAGTCACCCCCGTTTCACCAGCTTGGCGTTCGAATTTCGAATAATGAAAAATAAAAAATAAAAATTTACGTAGCTCTCTGTTCATGCCATTTATGCTCAATTTCATATCTTCACGTGTAGTATATTCTTAATAAAATATCATTTTGTATAAAACAAATATTGTATCCCATTTTTACTCCCTTGGGAAAGTAATTTCAGAAATAAATCAAAGAAAGTTTATAAATTTTCGTGTTCATACTTCATAGCATATGTTTTAACATGAGCTTGAACTTCAGAAAGTGGTAAGAAACAGTTGGTAGTTGTGATTATTTTTTCAACCCCATCATTTTAACTCTCTAATATCTCCGGAGATATAATTTCATGTTATAAAATAAAACCACAAACTGTTTACCTAATTTGTGGTCAAATTTCGAGTAAATGTATAAAACATAGGAAGTAATTCTTTATGAGTTTCTTAACTTCCACTTAAGATGATTCGGTGATATAAATTTATCTTTATAGATGGATCCAAAACTACCTCATTTTCTTCCTCTTAGTGATGGAATTTTTTAATGACATATAGCTTACGTGTTAATACAGTATATGCGCTATATCTGTTTTACATTTAATCTAAATCGTTTCCGTAGTAAGGTCGTAATTTACTAAGAAACTTTTAAACTCAAAAACTTTCACATTCATGTTAATAGGGAGTAGGAAAAGAATGTTTAACTCTGTTAAGAAAGGTATGTAAAGTATTAAGGTACTGTTGATCACCTTTTGCTTATTTGCGGCAGTACTGTACGCAAGTCAACCTCAGTTTTTGAGTAGAGACATTATTCGTGCACCCCTGCTAGTACGTCAATGTGAAAGTTTGAATGACTCAATAATTTATATAACTTTTATGCTGACATATGCTACTTCTTAGTCATATAAACAAATTTAATAAGTTATTTAGATGAAAATTTTTATTTTTCTATATATTTGCAACTATGGAGTGTCAGTGTGTTGTTTTGTATTAGCTCTCACTAGTTACACATTCACAATGTAAAAAAATAAGTATGGTACATTCTAAACTATATATAATATCATTCAAGTACATAAAGATAATAAGTACACTTCAGTGCAAGCTTGATTTACAAGCTATGAAAAATTAAAATTTGTACATAAAAAGCAAGTCATGAATATAATTAATTTGATAAGAAAAGTATTATTTTATGTCCCCAATGTAATTATAAGCGTGTATTTTGTTATTTAGATACGTTGTCATGATTAAAAATATGTTACTTTTGAGAATGTTCGGGAAAATTTTTATATACCAGAAATTGCGTAGGAGGTTAATAGTAGGCAAAACAAATTAAGTCCGTACTATTTTTACCCACTCAACTCGGTCAATCGTACGCAATTCATATTTTAATAATTTAAGAAATAAAACACAGTTCCCTTTTATGCAAATTACTAATATATACTCGGCTATATTTAAAACTGACCTAATGCCGCATTGCTACAAATTACATATTTACATTGTCTTAAAATTGTCTTAACGAAATGTTTTGTGTCGTTGTTACGTGCGTGGTTACCCCCACCTTCCCCTGTTAGTAACACATTTAGGGTGTTAACCCCTTAAAAATATAAAGCTCACTGGCCAGCCCATTCCGAGATGAAAACCCCTTTGAAAATTTAAGCATAGTGTATATACGTACTAGCCCAGTTTTCAATTTGTCCAGCGGCGCAGTGGGCTATAGATGCTCGGGTTTCAATTTTTGCTGTCAGTAATTAATATGTGCCTTCGATAATATGTGCTGCTGCTGGGAAAGATTTTTTTTGGTTGGTTTAAAAAAAAAGGGGGGGACGAGATGAATTCTTGCCCCCGAGTGGAAAACTAGTACAGTTAAGTCCCTGGGAACGACATTGGTACAGACAAGTAAAATGGTTGTGTGTATATGACTTGATTTTATGTACATGCAGGCAAATAAAATTGCAACAGTTGCAACATTAACTATAATGTTTACTTTCCCAGCATAATAAGTCATACACTTCAGGTAAAATTAATCGAAAGATAACCATGTTTAATTGAAAAACAATACACGGGACTTTTTTCCCCCGTAGCTGCAAAATATCTGTATATAAATATAATATATATTAAATATTGTTTTTTTCTCACTCCCTCTCTTTATTCCTCTCGCGTTTTTAACCTATTGTCTATATTTCTCTCTCTTTATCTTTTCCTCTTTTTATTTTTCTTTAATATTTCGTGTTTAGTATTTCGTGCATGATTTCAAATATATTCATAATATATGAATGTATTTAATTATTAATAAAAGGTTTCTTTCTACTGAACAAGTACTCTTTTAATATTTTTTTTGCTAAGAAATCAAAGGCCAATTTTTTTGTCAGTCCAGGCATGTGCTGAATCATGTGTTAGCCTAAAAAAAAATATTACATCCAGCACTGTGATGTATTATTTAATTTAAAAATCAGATATAAATTGAAAATTTTGTGATAGCTGAGACCAAACGTAGCTTTGATGGTGTGACATGGTTTATAAACATATTTGAGGTTATCAGTCCGAATTCATTTGCTGGAGAAAATTGAAAGCCATTTTCCGTCCAATACTGCCCCCGCAACTCTGTTGTTAAATATTGTTGGAAACAAATTTTTTACGTTCTAAAAAAACATTTAAAGAGTACTTGTTCAGTAGAAAGAAAACCTTTTGTAAATAATTAAATACTTTCATATATTATGAATCTTTTTTTTTTAATCACGCTCAAAAACGAGAAATATCTGACCGTGTGACAAGGCCTTTAGGGTCACCACTGCCGGTCGTTTTGTCAAACTTTCGCTTACAACACCTTCCAATAAAGTTGGTCAAGTAATGTCGGAGGGTTGTGTCGTCACCGAAAAAAGACACAAGTGCAGCCATGTTTGTTGGCAAGTCGGATGACGCGAGTTCCCGTCTAATAACTCGTGGGTATACAGGACTGGTTCTAAGAAATGCTGGCTGGACGTTGGACGGAACCAGCCAATAAGAATCGTGCCCAGCGAAAACGAAAAGGGCTTCTGCTTCACTCGATAACAAATCTTCAAAAATGACACGATTTTTTAAAGAGGCTATAAAGGTCAACAGTACGAATGTTGTAGCCTATTTTAAAATAATTTAAATTTAAAAAAGCCAATAAAGTGTCGTAACTTTTTTTAATTAATCGACGTGCATTTTTTTGTGTAAAGAGTATTAATGTTAGATAAAATTTATTGATGTTTTATAAGTTAATGAATGCACATATATCCAAACAAGTTAAAAATTTACAACCAGCACTTTGCTGCAGTATTTTAGTTTCAAACATTGATTAAAATAGAAAATAAATAAATTGAGTTATGTCAGTCCAAAAAATAAATTAAGTTAATGTGACACGATTCAAATTTTATTTGAGGTTATCTGTATAATGAAATGTTTCTTAGGTTTATATTTTATATATTTATTTCTCAGTTACTATACATTTATAAATGTTTACATTTGTCAAAATACCGAATGTAATCTGGAAGTGACTAGATGCACTCACATAAAAAGCTTGCTTTCGTGGGTGCTAAAATTTCCTGGTCAATTAAGGGAATATTGTTAACAAAGTGTAAAAAAAAAGGGGGGAAATTATTATTATTATTACTTTATAAAGAAAAAAAGGGTTGCCTGTAAAGCCGGTTTACGGACTATAATTTTACGTGATAACGTCATAAGAAAACATTGATGAAAAATTGCATACTCTTTTAATTTTCAAATATTATTTACAGTTTTTGCAAAATTTAATTTAAATAATTTGTTTAAATATAAATCGCGAACATCTAGTTAAAAGAGACCGCCTTAAACCTGTTTTGATATCATAGAAAAGATTTTTCTCGCACGGTCGTTGGTTGGCCCGGTTCTTGCACGCTCGGCTCAGGCGGAACGTGACAATGAGTCATGCTTTTTTCCGCGCGTGCAGAGAAACCATACATTTCTACACATACGTACTTATATTCCAATATTTCCCCTTCAACTGTGTTGTTCAAATGTATGTAGTTGGAGACGAAAAAGTGTGACAAGGGTTTTTTTTTAGTTGTGCCGCTGCACTGCGGTGGGTTTGTCGTGCCACCCACAGTAGTGGCTTCAACTTTTAGAACAGACACGCCCACTCCACGGGCTAATACCTCCGTGTAGATTATGGATGGTTGGTGAGGAGGGGGGGGGGTGTGGAAAGAGACACAGGAAGGGCGTCTGCCGCCTTCCAGCCCGGGCGTCAAGAGGTGGGTGAGTCGTACAGCCGGCACCTTGGACCGGAAGTGCGTGTCTCGTCTTCGAGAACGTGGGCGGGACGTGCAAGACATATACTCGCCTCCGTCAGCTACCGGCAACTCTTGAGGGGGGGGAGGGGGGGGTTAGTCCCCCCCCCTCCCTCCGGGGGTAGGGGGGAGGAGTAGGAGGAGGAAGTGAGCACAAGAACAATGCAGTACATCCCGAGTGCGCGCACGAATAAGGCGCAGACACGCGCGCGGTTATTACCAGGAAGAAGAAGTGTCTCCTTGCTACTACCTTCTCCCTTCACGCGTGACGCGTCTCTCCTTTCCCCCTCCCCCAACTTCTATTCTTCCGTCCCGGACTCTCTTTACGTCGCTTCCGCGCGCAGTTGGGATATACGACGGAGACGCACCACAACGCCGAACGTACAATAACGCCGAATGCCAAATTGACCGACTACAACGCCGACAGCTAGAAAAATCCTGTGTACCACAACGCCGAAAAATGTCACTGCTGGACTGCCACAAAGGTTAGGTTAGGTTAGGTTAGGTAAGGTAAGGTTAGCACACAAATTCATTCAGTTTTTTTTTTTTTTTTTTTTTCATTTTCATTTTGCTCCTGTGGTCCCACCTTCCCCGCAGCAACATTTTTTTCCGGCGTTACTGTATTTCGGGCTTTGTGGTACACAGCAGTTTCCTAGCTGTCGGCGTTGCGGTCGGTCAATTTGGCATGCGCGCGTTATGGTATTAGGCGTTATTTTACTACGTTCGGCGTTGTGGTAACGACCCGGATACGACGACAGGAACGTTGCGGAATATCTTCTCCTTCTTTACAAAGGTACGGTGCGTCCCGTGTGTGAAATGCAACTTGTGTGTTTTTTTTTTTTTTTTTTTGACAGTTTTCCACGGCATGTAACGTTGATCGTGCGAATGGGTGGGTCTTTCAAGTACTCGCCAGAATATTGTGCAACATCTAACCTCGGTACCGGGGAAAAAATTCCGCGTGTTCTCATGTTGCAAGGCACACTATTTTATAATAGGAAACGCAGGACATGAAATTAAACGTAGAATTTTTTTTAATTTTTTTTTAAACAATGCTGGACCGTGATTGTGTTTTCAACTACATATTAATGGACGCGGATCGCACATAAGTTTCCGCACCCGCCGCTAGAATTCGCTGCCGGAGCAGATACGTTGACTATCGAATCATTCCATTTGCAGACCGAAATTTTAAAGTATATATCCCTATAAAATCAAGAAAACCTGAAAAAATATATACTAAACACCGGCTTTGAACGTGAATTTTAGATAAGGAAATTTATTAACATACTGCCCAACCTGTTAAAAAAAAAAAGTCACTAAACAGTTGATATTATAAAGTTTCCCCTTTGTGAACTTTCATTCGCGCCGTTTGCCGCAGTTGGCAGCACCGTGGTTATAAATTTTTGTTCCATTCACGAAATTACTCCTAAAGTCATTACACGCACACACACATACAAACACATACACACACATATATATAATGTTGGTGTGTATGTAGATATGACGTTGATAAACTCCGACACCATTTGACCGCTCGTCATAAAAGTTGGCACAACGAAGTGTTTGTTTTTCATGGAGAAGGTTTTTATGCTATACATAGGGGCATGCAGATCTCGCGAAAATCTTTCGAGAATAGCTGAAGGTTAAAACTTTCGTGATTGGGAGAGTTTCTCCCAGATACATATCGATTGTAACAACACCAATCGCAGTGATCCAGTGCGGAATCAAACGCGTACTGAGCGGCTCGGTCAAACAAGGCAACGACTTCTCTCGCAGACGGCCGCTAATTACAAGGAAGAAATCACAGGTACGGGTTTACCTCGTAGTCTAATAGGCGTTCAGATATTTTCGCGAAAAATGCCGGCCCCTAGCTATACATTTTTTGTAACTCGCCGCTATATGTCGCTGCAAGGCATCAATTACTACACCGTACAACCGATCGCCACGGGTAAACAGAAAATCATAGTTCATTGACATGCAAACAGTAATTGTGTGTTATTTTTCTATGTACACCACAGTCATATAGCGCTATCCATTTTGCTTCAACTCGCGGACAATAATATCAAACTGTGTTCAGCCCGGGCAACGCCAGGTTCTTACTGCAGCTAGTATTATATATTACCGATTATAAACTCGGAATCAAATTTGTGAGCTGGCTATTTTTTCTTTGGGTACCATCGACCTAATTTAAATATTAATCACAAGAAGTCATAACACGACTTGTCTAAATATACTAGTAGCGATCCTAATATCGCGTTTTATTGAAAATATTCAAAAATCTAAAATAAAATAGAATTGTTATAATTTATATTGAAAATATGACACAAAATTGCCCAAAAAAAATCTGTTAATCCGATCGCTACCAAACTACACAAGATCACCCGCTGGGCTAATCTGAAGATAGTCTGAAAATTTCATAAATATAGGTCCAACCGTTTTGGAGTCCATAGGGAACATACATACACATCGATTTAAATGTGAATATATGTATAGACATTGTTCCCTTAGCTTTTTTTGTTTGTATAAACAGTAACTATATCGTTGGCACATATTTTTGTGACCTTTTTAAGATAAAATAATGACAGCACGCTATATCTGCCCTAATGCTCCACGCACTTGCTCTAATAATACACACACTTGGGATGCCAAAATTTTCTGTGACCTTATTTAACATTACTTTTGCTGCCAACACGCAATGTAAAGAAAGTATAAATATCAAACAGTGAAATAAATAAAGATAAAAAATACTCTGTATTTATTTGCTTGTAGCATATTAAAACTCTCTTGACTGATTAGACTATGTAGCGTACGACTTAACACATAATAACAAGTATATGTGGAAAGGAATAACAATAGAAAAATTTTACTGTCTGAAAAAAATAAAATATAGTTTATATCAACCGCAGACCATTCCAAAATTTATTCGCTGTAATCTCACAAAAAATCGGCCAATTAATCGCGCTGTCTACACCCACGCAAACAAGCAGAGTAAAACAAACATTAGCGGAGAATATTATGAGAATAATTCGCGCAACGTTAGGCCCTACAGGATGTACTAACAACGTACAATGACTTGTTCTTGGATTTCGACTGCCATACATTTATTTTCAAACAAAAGCTTGACTTCATAAAAAGCAGCGGTTTTTACACGCCTGATCTTACACGTCTGAATACCAAATGATTAACAACAGTAAAAACAAAGATATTACAGTGTTCAAAGATAGAGTCCAAGTCCGTGGGTTGCACTCGTACCAAGATTTTTTTACGGAAATGCAAAGTCTGAAAGGCCTTTGATTGTCTATTGCAAGTTTACTTGTTGGATGACGTAGCGTAGGGATTTCTCCACAGCGTTTCGCAGTTGGAAAGGTGCGCAGGTTACACGTAGTGACGTCACGAAGCGTGCACAGCAACCGGTGTTAAATGGGTTTAGCTCGTTATTAACGAAAAAAGCTGAAGTGGAGAAATTAAATGATTTAAACCAAACTTCCAGCCTTTAGCATTATGAGTTCTCTTAATTACGTTTTTCGTGAAAGATAATCTTGCAGCTAATCAACTCGGCAAACGTTAAAGTTAATGTAGAAATATCACTAAATCATTTAAACGATCAAAGTTCGGAGACCGGATCTTGCAGAGTCGGCGCTCAATCAGCACAGACGAGAATAAAAAATAAATAAAATAATACTAATGTTGCCAGATACTTCGGACACAGCCTACACAAGTCAGTAAATATTACGTTCGAACTTTTGCAGTTTATTGTAATTTTAAATCTCGGGATAAATGAGCACGGTAGAACATCAAAATCTACGTTCAAGACATCTGGTCTGTGATTGCCTATGTTTGTGTGAATGTGTTTGTTTTGCTGGATAATAGGACATGAAGCACGACAACAAAGTTTGTAAACAAATACTTTGATGTTTAGGCCACAAAATAGTTAAGTATTTCCTCTGTTCCAGTAGTGTGATTAGGCATAAAATCGCTAAGCGTCACTAAAAAAAATAGTTTAACGTATTTTTCCAAGATGGCCTACCTTGACGCCGGATACTGGACCACACGTGCAGATACTCACTGTGCGAATCCGTGGACGAGTTGCGCGAAATGTTTTAGCACAAAATGTTCCGTGCACTTTCGCGGAACGACACAAACAACGAACGCGCCCGCACACGCAAATTTAACCGTCATTTGAACGCTTCTGCCAGAACCTCCTGACAAGAAGCTGCACAACCCCGAACGGCCCAAAACGTTCCATTTCCCATGATCCCCCGCGCCAGTCGCTTCGTTGGAGACGCCGGCAAGCCTCAGCCAATCACAAGGCGCTGTCTGGGAAATCAAACGTAAACGACCGTTAACGAATCATAAATTTCAATTAAAATAATAATTTAGGTAAACTTTAATACGGCAATGTCTCTGAAACTGCTTAAAAATACGTTTAAAACATAAAAAAGTTTTGTAAACGAAGTTTTTGCTCACGTAAAGTAAACACTTGCTAACGTCCGGTAGCTTAGCAACGGCGATCAAAAAACGGAAACAAACTATGAATCAATCAGTTTCAGCCCCTCTGTAATATTATTGTAATATTACAATAGCGCAATTTGTGGGTAGGTTTTTTTTCTTGACGTAATGTGTCGTTAATCTCGTTTTAATCTACGCGATGTGCATTTTAGTAATTCATATTCGTAGGCATAGACTAACACACACACCCCCCCCCCCCCAACCATATAATAGGAGGACCATTAACATAACGAAATATAGGTCTGAAAAAAAAAAGCCAAGAAGCGTTTTAAAAAAAAAACTTTTAGACAGTTAACTATTATACCGGCGTAGATTTTGTTTTTGTTGAAATTTACTTCTTCTGTTGATATTCGGAGCAGATAAAAATCTAGGATAATTTAATGTAATAAGTAAAATATCGTTTTTTTTTGTCTGTGATAGGAAAGTGCTAATACGAGGTGCGAACTCCTTCGTTAGTTTTTACATCTTAAGGCCACGGTTGCAGTGAACGCGTGTTCTGACGTGAAGAGGTTTCTGATTCGAGATCGTCATAACAATCGAACAACGCGAATGAAATGGAGGTTGTTTACACCCCCCTGCGACCGCCTCAGCAGATTACGCACGGACACTTCAGCACTATTTTGTCGTTCAAAACCAGTTAAATTCTGCGCATTCAGTTGTGACGTCTACGTGTTTGCTGTAGGTCACCAATCAGTAGGTCATTCATTACAAGGGATGTAGAACAATTAATAATTATTTTATTTGGGAACAAGTGTGTGAGGTAAGCAAGAGAGAAAAATAAAAACTTCCCCATGTGGTATATAACTGTTGGAGAAATGGGCACAAGAATAGAGTAACATTTTTACACGCTTTTTATTATCTTCACCTGTATGTTTGTTTGTATGTTTGTAACCGACTCCTTTGGGTGCGATTTTGACCCACTTTAAACGGCCAGATTTAATTCAAACTTTGTAGATTTATCGAGGACCAATGACAATACACTAATTTGATAAGGTTATTACACTAGATAATGCCCGGCATGGGTTGAAATGCCTCAATCGATTTTTTTTTAATTTGTTTGAAATAGATACAGCATCTCTCTAACACTGACGCAGGTCCCGTCATCTGGACGAATTCAACGAAAAAAAAAGCGAGCTCTATGCATGCGCGGCATAAACTACAAACACCCCCACACTGTAATATATTTATTTTTTTAATATTTTTTTTTTTTGGTAATGGAACAGAAATGGTCATGTAAACTTTACAGATATTGGTAACTTTGCGCATTCACGTGGAAATTGATGTATTATTACCACAAAAATAATGTTCGGTTTCTTACCCGGGCATTTATTTTGGCTTTTTTACTATCCCATTTACTTGGAAATGTTAAAAGTTTATTTATTTGTGATCTGTTCCTTGGATAGCTCTCCGTGTCTTATCGTGCGCTGGGAATGCGGTCAGGGTTCAGGTGTTGCGTGTTTGTTCTACGCCTAGACACGTTATTTTCCGTGTGTTGGATTTTTTTTTCTCTAACCTAACTAAAACTAAGTGTATTTTTGGAGGGGTCCGTGTTATGGAGGGACCTAGGTGCGTCTCAGGCCGAAGCCTATACGCCTAGTCATGCTGGGATTAGCCATGCAAGGAGAGGGTCGCATGCATCATGTGCTAGGAGGGGGATTGGCGCCATGACTAACTCCCCTCACTCTTAAATCTAGACTATAACTAGAGATAGGTTGGGCCCCAGGTAAAACCTGCACAGACACAGTGGGGAAAAACCCTGGGCGCATTCATGCGGGATGCAAATTGGCATGCATTACGTGTAGGAATTTACAGGAGACAAGAGGATGGTCTGGATGAAGTGTTGGGACAGAGTAGAAAAGAGTCTACCATGCGGGGTGGGGGGGGGGGGGGGGGGGGGGGGGGTTTGGGCACTTGGACTCGTGGTCCCGCTTTGCCGTGTGTTGGGATACCGGCCCCAGCGCCGGGTACACTCTCTTTCGGGGCGAGTTCGGGGCGAGTCGGGGCGAGTCGGGGCGAGTCGGTAGGTCGACACCTTTCGCCGAGGAACCTGACCAAGTCATTAAGGTCGCTCCTGGCGGGGGGATAAGAGACTGGGGAAGGAGAGGTGAGGGGGGAGACCGACCGGACGATTCGGGTCGGCGACTGTGACCTCTCCGGGGTCGCTGGGGTCACGGACAATGCCTCTCCCTTCCCTCCTTTCAACTCGCCCGTCTAACGCTGTGACGTCATCCTCCCCCTTAACCCCCAAACAACCACCAAAACCACCACCCTTCCTCGCTCTGCGAAGGATTCTTAACCTATTGCTTCTAATATTTCGTTGTTTCTGCACATGATTTGATTCATAACATAAACCCCCCCCCCCCCCCACACACACACACACACATATATATATTTATATATATAATTGTTTATTAAAGTCCTTTATTCTATACAGAATATTCCTTTGGAAACCAGTTACCAATAAAAAAAAATACCTTAGTTTGTAACACTACAAGGCAGATATCGTAAGTTTACACAGCAAATGGCTATGGTTATTTTTGCATATATGAAATATGTTTTTTTTAAGCAATTCTTAAGAAAATTAGCGTATAACTTAAAATTATAATTGATGTTTAATTCGAGCATAATTTTTTTTTAAAACCATGAACAAGATAATCGAATAATTAACAATTTGACTACTTGGTTTTCACCGTGCTTTTTTAATATGCGCAGTTAATACTGAAAAGCTTTTCAGGGAACTGTAACTTTGACTATTGGAGTTACTAAGACAACATAAAGCAGCATAAATACCCACGTAAGAATCCGAACCCAGTATAACTGCGAACATTATTTTGTAGTGATTTTGATGTTTTCATTTACAAATTTATAAATATCTGTAAGTTAACATAAATATTTCTGTTCCATTTACAAAAAAATACAATGTACTAAACAAGTCCTTATTTAATTGTTTTTTTTTTTATTTGAAGGCCAATATTCATGCAGAATAAATGAAAGCATGAACTGTGTAAGTACAGTTTTGGATCAATCGTTCAATAAAAATTATTTTGTTCCAAGTTCCTGAAAAACTCAGGTTTTCTGTGATATTGGAAAATACTATTTTTTTTTTACTTATTTACGTAATGATTTACTTAAATAAAGAGTTTAAGGACGAAGGCTACATACGACATTTTTAGTGTACTCTAATACATATTTTTAACACGGGTAATCATGCCTTGCCATGCCTTCTAGAGTCTGTCCATGTCTTCAATGAAACCTAATAATTAATTAATGGGGTTGTCATAGCTAAAATATAAAATGTGATACATAACCCACTTGCAAATGTCCATACGTACTGTCATAACTCTAATGCTAACACCGGATCCAACCTGAATTGAGATTTCAGAGCTGCGATTGACGAGTTACGAAAGTATGCAAAAGTATGAGAAAGTTTATAAACGTTTACACAAGTATTGGAAAGTACTTATACGAAATCACGTGCTTCTGCTGGCGTCTGTAACGGGCTGGAATGTGTTTCTATTAAAAACTTTTATTTTTTTAACTCCCACGCTATCGATCAATATTCGTTACATGTGTTATCTCCGTTACCTGGTCACTTCCTTTACCCCGTGATTCTGGATTTTCCTACAACCGCCCGTGAAAGAAATTTCGATTCAAAAATTGACAGCGTAGTTTTTTCTCCTGTCCAGGTGGGTGGCACACCTGCCAGGCAACGCGTGCCTTCCACGGTCCATTTCCCGCCCAAGTTGTTACACCTGCTTCTCTCTTTTCGGATCCCGGTTTTTGTTCCGGAATATTTAAACTACCCGGCGCGGCGCGTGTGACGTCACTTACCTTGCCCGCCGAGGCGTAACATTTCGAAAATAATTAACGACGGTTCCTTTTCTGCGGAGTCCATCGCCTGCGAGGCTCGGAATGAAAAACGCTAACAGGCATCGCAGATGACTCCGAAACACACACTGCTATATCAAGGGCGTAATCTGTGCTGGCGAGGCGGGATGATAAGCGTGACGCTCGCTGGTGCTTCTAGCGCGGTTATCTCCTCTGGACTGGCGCGCAGTCTTCTCGTCGTGCATCGAGCGGCGACCGTGACATCACACGGCGGAGAAATGAAGATGAAGGTGTAATGCAAGACCCTTGAATGCTTTCAAGAATCTCTACCAGGCGTTTCATGCCTAAATTTCTTTACTTCTGAAAACACTTTTCGTAAACAGACACCACTCGGATGTCTCGAGCAGTTTTCAAATCGCTGTGGTGTTTTCTGAAGCTCTGCTGAGACGCGTCGAAGTGGTAGATTGCAACGTTGCTGGTTATTCGACACTTAAGATGCCTGCTGCTATGCAGAGCGAAACGTCGGTGCTACCTACCACTTCGACGTTGTCAGATTTGAAAGCCGAGACATAGTTTATTAGACAATGGCTTCGAAAGCTTGCCTTCGATACAAAAGTTAGCACGAAGTAATTACATTATATTTTGGAGCCCTCTTATGCTCAGTTTCAGACGTGTTGATTTTTTTTCCATTACTTTTATTTAAGGGTTATTTGTAAAACAGAATGTCAATTAGTGTAATAAAGTAAGTTGAGTGAAAATAATTTCGGCAGAACAAAAAATGCAAGGTAGGTATCGAGTTAAAATTTTCGAAATAGCTCTTTAAAAAAAAGTGATGATAAGAACATGAAAAATTAACGCAGCGTATCATACTGAGCCTTAATTAAGAGAAATAATAGATCAAATGACTTCTACATTATTGCTCATCAAACCAAACACAGCAACCGTGAAAATGTTTACTAAAAAAAAAATTTCTAGAAGTTAATCAACGATGATTTCTACTTAGCACTGCATGACTTATACTACTTGTCTTGAACCCAGCCAGAAGCATAGCACTTTAGCCGATGTGTAGAATTGTGAGATGTAAAATCCCAGTTAAAAGTAAATGATAATTTGTTCTTGATTAAAGTTTTTTTAAATTAAAACTAAAAAATAATATGCACACAAAAAACTTTTTTTTGACACAATGAAGGTAAGCGCCTAGCAGAAGAATTTTTTTAAGTTTCATTTCAAGTTCCTGTATTCAAAAGTTAACTGTAGACTTCCCTGTAGATATTTAATGCGCAGGTGTTCCACTTGCCCGCCTTTTTCCCGTGAGAATTTCTATTTCTTCCTGTTGTCACTTTCTAAATCCAATCACTTTCCAAGCGGTGTTCAAGCGATAAATAACTGCCCGATTAGCTACCAGAACTGAGTAGTGCCTGGCTCATTTATTTTTATGCAACTAATTGCGTCAGCAGCGGTATAAATGAGTGTTTCTTTTATTAATTACAAACAATTACGTTAAAATTTGTTTATTAAATGCACAAGGGTTAACATACATTGTCCCTTTGTTATCTTGATGTGTAACATCTTATCTCTCGGTATACATAGAGACCTGTAAAATTCGCGGATTCATTTCGCGATAGGATAGAGTCCAAATATTTTTGACATTATTTTGCTTCAGTGATTGGGCCACAGTTTATCTGAAGGACTCTGGGCCAATGAAAAATCTTTATCAGAAGAATTAGCGAATCACGATCATTCCAGTCAACAGGTGTTACGAGTCGGTAACCAATCAGCAGATGTAATTTGCACGAGTGCATAGAGGATCATGGAGTCTTTCCTTTAGGGATTTGAAATCGCGAATTTTACAGGTCTCTAGGTATACAGAATTTGGTTGGAGTAATTTCCGTGAATGGAACGGAAGTCGCATGGAACGGAAATGTGTAACCACGGTGCTGCCATCTGTGGCGGATGGCGCGAGCCAAAGTTCACAAAGACAAAGGTAAACTGTATAGCATTAACTATCTAGTGAATTATAACAAGATGGGCAGTATTTTAAATAAAAATACTATTCGGAAATCAGGTCGAAAGCCGGAGTTTAGTGTTTTTTTCAAGTCTTTTTCCGCTTTCATAGGAGCCGTTTCATAATGTAGTTTAAAATTTCGTTCTGAAAATCGAATGATTCCATTCCGGGAACGAATTCTAGCGGCGGGTTCGAAAAATACACGTGATTCGAGTCAATAAATGTAGTTGAAAACAAACAAAAAAAATACGTATATTTATTACGCTCGGCATTATTTTTTAACAAATTGTACGTTAAATTTCCTGTCCGAGTATCGTATTATAAGTTTATTTGCCACATGAGAACACATGATTTTGCTCAGGTTAGTATGTTACACCTCTTATGGGGAATACAAGAAGACTCTTTCACATTTTTTTTTTTAATTTTTATTTATTTCTTGATCTTCGTAATCAGATAATTAGAAATAAAAAAAATTGTCGCAGAACCGAAATTAATATACTATTCACACACTTACGACATATGTAGTGCGCGTTAAAACTGAGTAAAAGTGCATGATATGGATATGTTTACACCCTTTTATCGGAGGAAAAACTTGCGTTGATGGATAGACAGTTGCAAGAGAATTATTGTGCGGATATATTGTTTGGCAAAGTAGGCTTGAACCACACAATTACACATAAATTATAAATACAAGACTTATTTTGGACATACAACATTGCTAGTTACAGTGTATGTTGATGAATATACAAACATACAGGAAACAAGCCATAATCAATCTATGTCAAAACATTTTAAAAGCATAGACAGCGCAGAAAATTGTGATCCTATGTGTTGACGTCGTTCTGGTGTCTAGAATATATATATTTTTTTTTTCACTTCGCTGTGTTCTTTTGTGCGTCTCTATGTTGATGTTGTTGCATTGTCCACATTATCTGTTTATAGTATCAAAGTTGGGTTCGTCCGTTAGTAGCTGTTTTGTCCAAGATCTTATTTTGTCAGTTGGCTCATCGTCAGAGACCTGCAAAATTCGCGGTTTCGATGGCCTTCAGGATAGACTGCACATACCCCTGTACACTCGGACAAATAACGCAAGTTCATCGGCTGCCGGCTTGTAAGTCGTCTCAGCTGGTTTGTCTGTGATTCGATCCTTCTTCGGTTGAGGGGTTTATAACTGGTTGAGATTCGTCCAGATGAACAGTAAGCCAATAGCAAAATTATCTAATAGGTATATGTGTTTGAATTCTAGCCTATCACCGAATGAATCCGCGAATTTTGCAGGTCTCTACTCATCGTTGTTAGCCCACCGTGTCCGCCTATAATTTTTTTTTTGAATAGTTCTTTCCACGGAATTCTTTACGCTGTCTATGTTTTCAACCTTTTTTTGACATTGGCTGATTTTTTCTTGTATTCTGTGTTTTTGCGTATTATATTTTATTTTGTCAGTTATTGATAGGGACCGGAAAAATTCGCGGGTTCAATGACTTCTAGGATGAACTTTATAGTTCTACGTACACTCGGTCAAATGTCACCCTCTCATTGGCTGCTGTCTTGTGAAGGTGTCCCAATGTTAGCGGCCTGTGATTCCGACACAGCTTCGGTTGAGTGTTTCTCACTGGCCCGGAGTCGTCCAGGTGAGTTGTGAGCCAATAGCAGAGGCAGCACTGAGGGTTAACTATTTGAATTTTAGGCCGTCGTGAAATTAATCCGCGAATTTTTCCGGTCTCTACTTATAAATCAATGAACGCCGGCTGCACGCACGAAAATGTGTCACGTTCCGCCTGAGCCGAGCGTGCAAGAACCGGCCAACCACCGTGCAAGAAAATCTTCTATAATATCAAACAGGTTAAGGCGGGCTTTTTAACTAATTATTTGTGATTATATTTAAACAAATTATTTAAATTAAATTTGCATAAACTGTAAATAATATTTGAAAATTAAAAAGTATGCAATTTTTCATCAATGTTTTCTTATGACGTTATCACGTAAAATTATCGTCCGTAAACAGACTTTACAGACAACCCCCTTTTTTTATACTTTTAAAAATGGCTATCAGTACTCTTGATACATCCTAAGCAAAGGAAGACACTGTATCGGCCAGCGATCGCACATAAATAGAGGAAATACCTGTGTGTACTGAACAGTTTGATTTAGCCTGGTACGACACATGCCAAAAAAAAATCATAATTTTTCAAGAGATCAGTTTAAATAATTTTAAATGGTGCCTCACTTATAAACTCAGCTTGTTTTCCTACCCTAAATATGAGAATATTTGATATATCTTAGATCTAAGTGTTGTATGCCACTAGAAAGAACGTCAAACGGTTGTCAAGTTTATGGCAAAGGTGAATTTTGCTCAAAATTGGACATAGTTTCTTCTGCCTCCGAGCTACAGATATATGTACTAAAGCGTAGTAATGAAGGAACAGGAGACCATGTTAACCCCTTCTCCTCCCCCCTCCAAATAACCAGAATTGTATTTTCATTAATAATACAACTCATTAACCAGCTCAAAATTACTTAAATATGGCTCAATTTATGGCCACTGAATATACTAAATAACAGCGTTGCCTACTCTTTGAACACATATTTGGACATAATCATAAGCAGTGGTAGTGTAAATATCTACCTTTTATAATTGGCAATATTTATCGAAGAATTTCAGCTTTCGAACAAACCATTTAAGGGTCCCCGCTTGGCTTGAAAATGCGTTTTCAATCATTATCTTTAAAATAAAAAAAAAGTCTCGTGGGTTGTACCCGGATCCCCCTCCCCTTTTCCTAAAAAAAAAAAAAGACCCCCCAGAAACATGCCTAGACAAAATATCTAAACTGTTAAGGCAAAAGGGTATAAGTCAAAAGTTGGAAAATGTGTAATATATTAGTTAAATATTTATGCATAAACTGAAATTTAAGATGTCATACATTTATAATTTTAGGTTCAAAATACACTGTGCACAAAACGTACGAAACTACTTATAGTGTAGTGTTAAAAATTAAAAAAAAAAAAAAGCTCTTCTAAAAACGCACTTTTAGATTTATATTTGTTTGCCTTAACAGTATAGATTTCTTCTTGTAGCTCCTTCTCTCTCTCTCTCTCTCTCTCTCTCTCTCTCTCTCTCTCTCTCTCTCTCTCTCTACCCCACTTAAATTTTTTCACACTTTCCGAGAATCCTCGCTACGCCTATGTAGGTATAAATTATGGCGCTAATAATGGAGCTAAGCCATTGTTCCATGCTTGCTGTACGGGGAGTGTTTGCAATCAGCGAGCCAGTACCGGACTTAAACGGGCTATAAACACTGTCTCTTTAGGTCCTCGCCTACACAGGCACACACACATACACACACACGGTGTACAGAGCTTCAGAAGAAACAACGTGATTAGAAAACTCCTCAAGATTTTACGAAAAGCATTCAAGTATACGCTAAGGGCGGATGGGTTATCTTATTTCCAGGGTTTCGTTTTTGAACTGTATTTTAAGGACAGTTTAAATGGCTAAAATTGCGTGTTTATAGCATAATTTATTAGGCATGAAACTCCCGGTGCAGATTCTTGAAAACACCCAAGGGACTTGCATTACACCTTTATCTTCATTTCTCCGCCGTGTAATGTTACGGTCGCCGCTCGATGCACGACGAGAAGACTGCGCGCCAGTCCAGAGGAGACACCGCGCTAGAAGCACCCTTCTTCATTTATTGGACCGTCTTTTTTTTTTTTTTTTTTTTTTTTTTTTCACACGCCTTAGAAGACCACTAGCCAATACGGAATTTTAACCTCCGGTGTACAAAGTTTGTATGGTTCAAGCAAAAAGAAGAAAAAGACTGCTTCTTACCCAGGCTGCAACCAAGAGACTGTTTTGACTTTTCTGAAGTTTAAACAGGCAGATATATATGTACTATGCTCATGTATACATAGAGCCATTTGTTGTTTTGCGGGTTAATTTCATTCCGCAGTTTCTACTCAAATATACATGACAGTTTAACTACACGATCCTCTGCACACTCGTGCAAACGTCGCCTGTTTTCATTGGCTGCTGACTCGTGATTCCGTACGCTGTAAAAATATTTTTTTTGTACTTTTAACAAGGATAGTTCTTGGAAACTCACTTTTCCAGCGGTATCACTTGTAAAATTGCAATGTTCAGCTTTGTTCCATTTGCAATTTTACAAAGCTCTGCCTTGCAGTTTCACGAGTGTTATCGTTGGCAAGTGAGTTTCAAAGAATTTTCCTTGTAAAAAGTACCAAACAATTTTACGGTTTATTTATTTTTAATGGATTGTGTCTAATTGGCCTTACAGGCATTCAGATTAACAGTGAACAAATGGCAGAAGAAAGCAAAAAATGTAAAATTGTTGGAATTTAGGAATATCATGAAATGAACCTGTGAAAGATTGAAACCAAGATGGTGTATTGCATTCGTGTCTCCTTAGTAGTAGTAGTGGTGGTGGTAGTGGTAGTAGTAGTAGTAAAATTATCACATGCTCTTGACGAAATTTAACAAGAAAATGTATTTCCAAAATTCTCCTCCCAAATGTTTCTCAATGTTTCAGAAAAATTTTAAAAAAATGAATTAATTACGTTATAAATTTGTGCCTAGAACTTGTGTGCTTGGTGGCGTACATCTGGCAACAGAGCTTGCCGCTAGTGGCAGGAATACGTATGTTGGAAAGAGAGAGAGTGTGAATATGAGACACGCTAGCTATTACCATCTTCATTTTTGGGGCGAGGCTTTGCTGACAGAAAGGAGCTATTAAAAAAAACTGAAGGAGGTAATTTTTTTTTAAAAAATCCCTGCGTAAAAACATAAGTTCCGTTGAAAAAGGAACTCCCTGGGCGAACAAAGACTTCGTTGAGGCGACGGTGTTGCCCTCCTGCTGGTTGAAGCTCGTGCAAACAACATCCAGACAGTTTGCCTTTCGCGTTAGCGCGCCTACAATGTAGTCGTTGGAAAATAGTGAGTGTTGTTGGATGAGGGGAGGGGAATAGTAAAACGGGGAAGAGTTCTTTTTTTCTTTCTTTTTTTCCCCCCCTTCTCACAGGGGCCAGATGGTTAGCACGCCTACTCTTGCCCCTACACTGTTAGAAATCACACGTGCATTTACGTACTTTTTGAGATTAAACGGAAGGTAGGTAGCTCGTAACTTCAGATAGCTGGGCCTTCAGTAGAAAAAACATCGTATTTTGGCTTCCGATCTATTTTTTTTGTATTACATAAAGCACACATGTAGAATAAATAATTGTGTTTCTGCAGTTAGTAAGTATTCTTTACAAGTTGTTTTGTTTTTAATCACTTGCTTTTCACACCGAGATTACTTTCGTTTTGATTCGTGTTCAAAACTGGCACCAAGATAATTTTACGGAAATCTGTAGATAATTTTTTTAACCAGCGTTCTTCATAAATGTAACGTGAAACTTTTTTCAGCAGCGTACCAAAGGGTTTCGGAAGGATGCGCGCTGAAGAGAGAAGAAGAGTTTTGGAACAGATGGCAGGCACGTGTTGTTTGGACTTTTTCTTCCACCCCCCCCCCCCCCCCAACAAAAAATGTTAAGAGTTTTTTTTTTTAATTATTAATATATCGTGGCGTGCTGTGTACCATCTTTACAACACGTTGTCCTGACAAACATACAAAGCATACACTATCTTCCCCTTCCTTCCCCCCCCCCCCCCCATCACAACCTACAAATTTGACTTCCGTGAAAAGGCGTTGCCTTTTTTTTTTTAAGTCTCTTCGCTTCCGTTTCATTTCCATCTTCCCCCGCCCCTCCACCTTACTTTATTTAGGCCTTTTCGTTTTCGGATGGCCACTGGTTCGAGAATTTCTAGTAAAAATGGCACAATACGCAGGTGTTTTATTATCTACATATGTATATGGGTAATTCTCATGAAATCCCGAAATTACCTATCAATAAATTAATGAAAAATAATTAAATAAATTCATCTTCGTTTTCTCTTAAATTTGTAGTACTCATGTTACTAGAAGTGAAAAATATCGTGGTCCCCAGAATAAATGAGTTTTGAACGAATTTATGAGCACTGAAAATAATCAAATGTGATGACTGAGGTGAGGAAATGATGTTTAAATTCATTTCTCATATGAAATCGTATTATTATTACTTTTTAAATATCTTTAGAATTCTACTAGGTTACATTAACTTAAAAATTATGAATTAAAACTCATATTGCAACTTGAAGATGAGTAAAAGAATACTTAAACCAAAACATTTTCTTATCGTTCTTATCGTTTCTTATCACAGTTCAATTACAACAATAAACTATCAATATAAAATTACCAAAAATGTTGTACTTCTTTAGAGATTTTTAAAATCTCTTAGTGAGATTCTTGAACATTATTTTGAACAAACGTATAATATAACTGAAAATAATCAAATGTGAGGGAATGACGGTGAGGGAATGACAAAATAAACCAAAACCTAAAAAATCTCGCAACATAACCTTTTGTAACCATCTAACTTTTCTCTACGCTTTCTACCTTTAAAAACATACTTTACTACGTCATCAAAATTCAAATATTACAATTACCTTCTTTATTCTTCGCTGTGATGGAATGATTGTTTAAAATGTAATCTTTAAAAAATTACAATGACATCTTCTTCCAACAAGTACTTTAACAAGCTTGAAGTCAATTTGCCATTTCGAACAAGTGACCATACTACCAACTATCAAAAACTAATGAGACTATTACTAAAGTCCTCAAGAATATACATACTTATCGACTGTTGGTAATGATGTGAGGGAATGATAATTTTTCATGGGACACATGTTAAGTCAACATTAGACAACTTGTTCATGACTTATGATCCTAAACTCAGAGAAATTTTGAAAAGTTGTTGTATTTACAATAGACAAGCCATAGTTGCAAACAGATTTTTTACGAAATTTTCTATAAAATCTTTAGACAATGTTTTAATCTGGAGTTTGGGACATAGTGAGGGAATGATTTTCAGAGTACTATATATTTATTATTCTTCACAAATGCCCATACGGTTCCTAAGTTATGACCAACATTTTTAGCCTTGATGATATTCTTTCCGAAAAAAAAATACCATCCTAAATTGCTTAGGATTATTGTAAAAATTGCTAGGACAGGAATTTCGAGTTTCCATGAGAATTACCCATATAGGATGTTGTTACGTATGACGTCGATAAACTTCGACACCGTTTGACCGAACGCCATGAGAATTGGCACATCGTAGTGTTTTTTTTTTTTTTCATTGAGAAGGTTTTTATGCTATCCATTTTGTTTTTTTTTATAAACTCACCGCTAGATGGCGCTGCAGCGCTTTAGCTTTTAAACCGTTCAACCGATAGCCATGGGTAAACAGAAAATCATAGGTCACAGACATTAAAACAGCAAATTGTGTGACATTTCTCTATGTCCAATACACAAGTCATATAGCGCTATCCATTTTGTTTTGATTTCGCGGACAATGTATAACCGGGCAACGCCGGGTACTGCAGCTAGTCATGTATATTGTTTCGAACGCTAGAGACCAGACCACGATGCCAGGTTCGGAGCTGACTGGCGGCCCCGCACGGCCACCGGAGTCATGCGCCGTGTCACGTGTGCCGTACACTGACGTAAGGCATGCCACGCGCGCCTGGCATGATTACAAGGGTCGTCGCTAACCCCCCTCCCTCCCCCCTGCCGATCCCCGCGCATCGTCATCCCTCGGCGCTGTTATCTGTCGCTGAGAGGGCCTTGGGAGTTCCGCGGGTCGCCACGCGCGGAGTGGCGTGAATGGGCGCCTCCTTTCTGGAATCTTTCGGGCGTCGGGTCGGCCATGGGATGACGCGGCGACTTGCAATGTCAACTGAAACTTTCTGTGACGTATTCGCCTTGGACGCGGCTACAACCCAGTAGCCTAGCTACTTCAGAAAAGGGCCGCGAAAGCCTGCGATCTTTATTAGTTTATGGTTGTCAAGTACATGTCAAGAGCACTGTAGTCCGATAATTGACGTGAAGCAGAGATGTATAAAACGGGGATAGGCATATGAATAATGTTAAGATATCTAGTCCGTCACTAAAAAAAAAAAAGAAAAGTTAATTTTACAGGTCCTTAGGAATCAGCGAATCTTTCCGTTAATCCTAGGTAAGGCGATACTTTTTCATAACTAAATAATTTTTTTTTCATATTTGAATTCCTTCTCTGCGGATTTATGTTATAATTTTTTTTATTTCTTATACTGCATTCTTGGGGGGAAAAAAATTTCCCCGTGAAAAACAGTGCAAAACTTCAACGGCGTACGTCCAAAGAAATGTATTAAGTTGAAATCCCAATTGCGTGTATCATTTAAAGAACATGCCAAGATGGCCGCCGTTACGTCAAAATCCAATACCATCGCCACAGGCTTGTTCCCGGACAAATAAGGTCCGATTATAGTTTTGGAAGAGGGGAGGGGGTTGAAGCCAAAGGGGGAGGCGAATTTCCGTGTACTGCACGTACCAATATGGCAGCGGTTTTCATACAAATATATAATTCATATAATTATTTAATATTATGAAGATTCGTCTTTGAGTTTAAACATATACATATGAACCAGTAATTAGTTGATATAATTTTATTCAGAAACGTTTAAAACTAGTCGTTAATAAAATCAGGTTGGAACAGCTAATACAAATATAATCAAAACCGTCAGCTGTATTGGTTTTTGAAAATCAGAAAAAAAATTGGGGTAAGGGGAACGGCTTCACCTTCTGACGGCTAATGCTTAGGGGCATGCAGATTTCGCGAAAAGCTTTCGAGAATAGCTGAAGGTTAAAACACTGTAGCATCGTCTTGTATCGTGATTGCATTAGTTTCTTCCAGATACATATCGATTGTAAACAACACCAATCACAGTAACTCAGCGCGGAAGCAAACGCGTCCTGAGTGGCTCGGCCAGAACAAGGCCACCGACGACTTCTCTCGCAAGACTGCCGCCAATCACAAGGAAGAAACCATTAGTGCGGGTAAAACCTTGTTGCAGTCTACTATGCGTTCAGATCTTTTCGCGAAAAAAATGCCTGCCCCTACTAATGCTCCATCCGTAGAGACCGGAAAAAATTCGCGGATTCAATGACCTCTAGGATAGCCTCCACTATCCTCTGCATTTCTCAAGCAGACACGCGTGTTAAATTGGGTGCAAACTTGTGAGGCATCTCCACTAGGTAGCTTGTGATTCGATGCTTCAGTGGTCTATAGTCTCTCATTGGCCTCAGAGAACTCCAGTTAAACTGCGAGCCAATCGCAGGACCAGCAGAATTGTACACATGTTTTTTTTTTTATTTCATCTTGTCACGAAATGAATTCGCGAATTTTTCCGGGCTCTATCCATCCGTATTCTTTCCTGATGGATTGTTCCCGAACCTACCGAATGATACTACTTGCCGGAACCTTTGAATATATATACTGTATAGAAGTCGCCAGCCCAGGTTAAAATTTCTAATACGGTTTTGAGGTAGTTGGTTAATTCACCGCCGCAATCGCCACCATCTCTAGGGCATCGACTTGTGGTGGTCCCTAGCGGACAAGTGTCGAACTCTTCAAACACCCCTTCCCCCTCCCGTTGAACGACCTCGAGCTGCAGTGAATGATAGATGGGGGGTGTGCGGGGGAATGACAGCGGGCGACAGTGCTGCGCTCTAACGTGTAAATAACAACCTAAGACGATACAGGGCGTTAACGGCAGCGCCCTGCAGCGGGTGAAGTTCCCAAGGTGCTCATCATACGCTTCTGAAAAAACGTAGAGTAAATCCTATCCACTCGCGACTTCTATACAGTATATATATTCAAAGCCGGAGCGGAGCGCACCTTCTCTGGCGCCACCCGGCCGCTCCCAGGGCAGACGTGTCATCTGCGCGTCGCACGAGGCCGTCGCCCGCCGGAGACAATGGGAGGGCCGGGTGTGAAGGCGCGACCCAGACAGGATGAAGGAGGAGGAGGAGAGATAATTCAGGCCGGTGCGAAACAAACGGTCAAAACCACGAGACCGTTGCTTCAACCTTTGAATATACATACTGTATAGAAGTCGCGAGTGGATAGGATTTACTCTACGTTTTTTCAGAAGTGTACGATGAGCAGCTTGGGAACTTCACCGCTGCAGTGCGCTGCCGTTAACGCCCTGTATCGTCTTAGTTTGTTATTTACACGTTAGAGCGCAGCACTGTCGTCCGCTGTCATTCCCCGCACCCCCCACCTACCATTCACTGCAGCTCAAGGTCGTTCAACAGGAGGGGGAAGGGGTGTTTGAAGAGTTCGACACTCGTCCGCTAGGGACCACCACAAGTCGATGCCCTAGAGATGGTGGCGATTGCGGCGGTGAATTAACCAACTACCTCAAAACCGTATTAGAAATTTTAACCTGGGCTGGCGACTTCTATACAGTATATATATATATATATTCAAAGCTTCAACACTACACGAGACGACACCCAGGCGCAGACTGGCTAGCGCTCGGTTAGGAGACCCTGGCGTACCTCGTGAGCGCATCACTCAACCACTCCATGCAACCACTCCAACCACATCCATCCACGCGACCAGGCCACCAGCATCCCACCACAGCCACCCCCTACCACAGACTCCACACCGAGACAAAGGTTTTTTTCCCTCAACGAAATATTTGTTTGTATATGGCGAAATAAATATATTTTTGTTAATTCAAACAAATACTTTGTAGTAGGAAAGATTCTGTTGACCCAACAAAATTATTTTGTCAGCTCAAAATTTATATTTGGTTAGGTGTAACAAATTATTTTTTTGTTACTTACCGAGTTCGGTTAAACTAACAAAATATTTTGGTTCCGCCAAGTAAATATTTGTTTCGCCACATACAAACAAATATTTGTTTGATTCAAACGAACCTTTTTTTTTTTCTCTGTGCAGAACCATTTACACCCAAACACAACAAAAAACGTACACACAAGACACATGCCAAGAGGTAATGGGCGGCAACACGCGGCCTGGGACTCCTAGCGAGGCCCCCCCCCCCCCCTGGATCGACGCCACAGACCGGCACAGACAGGCACAGACAGGCATGCGGACCTGGCGGCTCGCTACAGGCAGTGATGACGGTGTCAGTTCCGCGACGCACTGGTCTCTGTCTGTGCTGTCCGCAATAGCAACTGATATGATCCCGTGCCTTCAACACGAGCTCCAGAAGAAACCAAGCGACTGCTCGACGTAACCCCATTGGTGTCTGTTCATGAAAGGAATTTGGGGGGGGGGGGGAGAGTAGTGGAAATCAAGGCCTCCAAGGACGTAGCCAAGGGAGAGGTTCATGGGATCATGACAACCCCCCCCCCCCTTTTTTTTTTCAAGGGGTTAAAAAAAAATTAAGACCAAATAAGAAAATAACATCAAATTAGGTTAGAGAGAGATATTTTTTTTTGGAAAGATTATTTTAACCTTTGGTGAATTACAATGTTAAATTTCCTCCCCATTATAGTCTGCCATGCCTCGTACACAAAAGCAGCACAAATTAATGTTTTTTTTTTTAGTATTCGATATTTTATGATAATTTGCATGATTGGTTTTAACGAAATCATCAAACAATTGACAAAAAGCGGCCCGCCTCGTAAGGGGTGTATCTGTGTCAGCGAGGCGGGATGATAAGCGCGACGCTCGCTGGTTCTTCTAGCGCGGTTATCTTCTCTGGACTGGCGCGCTGTCTTCTCGTCGTGCATCGAGCGGCGACCGTGACATCGTACAGCGGAGAAATGAAGATAAAGGTGTGATGCAAATCCCCTAAGTGCTTTTAATAATACGTAACAGTTCTTTTATGCCTAAATAATTACTCTGAAACCACACCTTTTGGCCATTTTAATTCTTTGAGGAATACAGTTTAAAAGCTTAAACCCGCAAATAAAACTACTCATCGACCCTCAGCGAATTCTTAAATGCCTTTTTCGTAAACAGACCCCACTCGGATATGCTAATTAGTTTTCAAATCAAATCATATATATTATAAAATGAAGTAGCTTGGCTTCTGGGTTGTAGCCGTGTCCTCGGCAAATAATTCACCGACGTTTCAATCGACATTGCAGTCGCCATCATCAGGGAGCAGTCAGGAGGTAACTGCTCCCTGATGATGGCGACTGCAATGTCGACCAGAAACGTCGGTGAATATTATTCGCTCATGGACGCGGCTACAACCCAGAAGCCAAGCTACTTCAGACAACGGCCGGGAAAGCCTGCGAAAACATTATTGTATTATAAAGTTTGGTGATGGATCTCCGGTGGTCGGAAGCAGCGGGCCCGGGAACGAGAATAACTTGCTCCTTGTTGTTCTCTCTGTGGAACATGACTCCCTGGAGTTGAAAAGGTGAACGGGGAAAGGGGGGGAGGGGATTGAGTTTATGTCCTGTGAGAGGCGAGGGAGTTAGTTGGCAGCGCAGCGCAGCGCGGCGAAAGCCGTAAATTATTTCCCAGAGAAGGACAGGACCTAACAGCCCTGCTCGGCTATAGGCGGTGCGCAGAGATGTTTCTTCCCGTCAAGTGAAGCCTCGGATCTCGCGAGAACACGTGGTACAGTCAGTGTCGGGTGACTCGACTCAAAGCTTTGACTGCTATCAGGGCCGGTGCAAGGTAAAATGGGGCGCCCTAGGCGAAAAACCTTAATGCCCCCCCCCCCCCCCCCCCACACACACACAGACACCCAAAAAAAAAAATTCCTTGCCTCAAAATACATCATGTAAGCCTAAGATTTTGTCAACAATCAAATGTAAGCAGGCTTGTGTTTTTTTTTTTTTACTTTTTTACTTATTAAAAATCATAAACAGGTCACCATGGACTTTAAATAATTACTTATATCAATATAAACATTCCAAACTGTTATAAAAATCCATTTTCATCTAGTTTCAATAATCGTTAAACATATTATATCAGCTGTTGTGTGTCGTGCTGCGCCGCCCTCAGCTACTTGGCGCCCTAAGCGGTTGCCTGGTTCGCCTGTGTGGACGCGCCGGCCCTGACTGCTATCGAAAAGTAGTGTCGGTGATGTAAACTATAAAAAAAAAATTGGTTGTCTGTAAAGTTGGTTCACGGACGATAGTTTAACGTGACGTCATAAAAAAACATTGATGAAATGATTGCATACTTTTATGAATAAGATTGAATCATTTTTATTGAATTATCACTATTTTGTATGGATACAAAGAAGGAGTGAAATTAAATCTACAATTTAATTGATAAATTTATTTTATTTGCACTCGTTAAATCAAATATGTTTATTACATTAACGAACAGATTATTTTAACTATAATGTTTATACATGTTTGGTATTTAACTTCTTCCAATCTGTGTTATTATGTTAAGGATAGGACGATGATAGGAAAAGTAGGAAACGAATGAGAGTGTTTCAAGTTTAATGTACCTCGAAAAAGTCAAATCGATGGTTGTTCCAATCGAGTGGAAGAGAGATAGATGCGGTGCACGAGTACAATTGTACGCAAATACAATTGTACGCATAGTGCAAATAAAAGTAAATTTATCAATTAAATTGTAGATTTAATTTCACTCCTTCTTTGTACCAATACAAAATAGTGATATTTCAATAAAAATAATTCAATTTTCTTCATAAAAGTATGCAATCATTTCATCAATGTTTTGTTATGACGTTGTCACGTTAAACTATCGTCCGTAAACCGACTTTACAGACAACCAAATTTTTTGTCAATGGAACGGAAATATTCATGTAAAACTAAAGATATTTTGCAAATTTTGAACATTTACATGAAACCAACTGTTATCACTGCAAAATAGTGTTCGCAGTAATGTTGCGTTCGTTGTGTGTTGTACCTATACCTCCAATAGTTATGTTAGATATAAATATTGTCCCTGAATAACTTTCCATTAATAAAAATAAGCATAATAAAACAAAACAATAAAAATAATGCGCCAGTTTTTTGTGGTATTACAAACTATTTCTTGGCAACTGGTTTCCAAGAGGAATCATTTGTAAAAGTACTGAATTGCTCTCTCTCTCTCTCTCTATATATATATATATATATATATATATATATATATATATGTATATATATTAATATCATCGAACGTTTCGGTCGACATTGCAGTCGCCATCATCAGGGTGGATTCGATCGGGAAACACTCCTCTCAGGCGAGAGAAATTAAAGGCAGAAGAATAACTTGTAATAACCTCAGTAGGGTAACTACCCTGATTATGGCGACTGCAATATCCGGTTTATATATATATATATATATATATATATATATATATATATATATATATATATTCGCCTCGGACGCGGCAACGACAGAGAAGCCAAGCTACTTGAGACAACGGCCGCACCACTATGAAATTACGGGAACGGGAATAGTCCAGGGGTACTGCACTGCCCACTTGATATCTGGGAAGCCTACAACTCACGTAGTTTCGGTTCCCTGCAAGAATTTCCGAAGATTTCCGAAGTTTTTGCGTTTTGGTATCAACGCCACTTCGGCCGCTAAATCAGAAGTTTTCCAACGAAAACAAGCATGTTGTTAACTGACCTTACCTAACCTAACCATTCGAATTTTTTAATTTCAATTTTTTGAGAGAATTCCGAAGTTGTACGAACGTGGTAGGGAACCGAAACTACGTGAGTTGTAGGCTTCCCTTTACATCTGGGTTGTCCAACACTTCATCCAGACCATCCTGTCTCCTGTAAATTCCTACACGTAATGAATGCCAATTTGCATCCCGCATGAATGTGCCCAGGGTTTTTCCCTGTGTCTATGCAGATTTTACCTGGGCCCAACCTATCTCTAGTTATAGTCCAGATTTAAGAGTGAGGGGAGTTAGTCACGGCGCCAATCGCTGCCATGGCTGGCCAATCCCCTCCTAGCACACGATGCATGCGACCCTCTCCCTGCATGGCTAATCCGAGCATGACTATAGGCGTATGGGCTTCGGCCTGAGACGCACCTAGGTCCCTCCCTAACCCGGACCCCTCCTAAATACACTTAGTTTTAGTTAGGTTAGGAGAAAAAAAATCTACAATTTGACATCTGGGTGTCCGTGGCGAGGGGTGAATGAGAGCGTGGAGAAAGAGGAGGAGGCAGATGAAATAAGAACAATGTAGGCAGAGTGGCGCACAACAAACAAACTCCCTCTCCTCCCTCTCTCTCTCTCTCTCTCTCTCTCTCTCTCTCTCTCTCTCTCTCTCTCTCTCTCTCTCTCTCCACGGCCTCGCGCGCCGGAGACCAGATCGAGTGGGAGTCGACAGTCGTGACCGCCCCGTGTTGCAAGCCGGCGAGAGACGCCGCCGGCGGTCCGCGGGTTTTCGGAATGCCAGTGACCCTGCTTCCTGGTCACCCGGTTCCTCCCGGGACCCGCCAGGGGGCGTGGGGGGGGGGGGGGGTGTTGGTCTCCACTACGCCACGCAAGCTTGTATTTTCCATGCCCACCCCGGGCACACATACGGTGCGCAGAGCTTCAGGGAATAACGGAATAATCTTATCAAATTAGTGTATTGTCATCGGTTCTCGATAAATCTACAAAGTTTGAATGAAAAACTGGCCGTTTAAAGTGGGTTCAAAATATCGCACCCAAAGGGGTCGGTTTACAAACATACAAACAAACATACAGGTGAAGCTAATTTAAAGCGTGTAAAAAACAAACGCGATTTCTTAAACTACTCGAGACATGCTTACGGAAAGCAATTTAAAGAGTTCGCTGAGGCCCGAAAAAGTACTTTTTTTATTTTGTATTAAGGTTTTTAAACTGTATTTTTAGAAGAGTTAAAATGGCTTGAATCGGGTGTTTGCAGAGTAATTTTTAGGCGTAAAACAACCAGGTACAGTTTCTTGAAAGCACTTAAGGGACTTGCATTACACCTTTATCTTCATTTCTCCGCCGTGTGATGTCACGGTCGCCGCTCGATGCACGACGAGAAGACTGCGCGCCAGTCCAGAGGAGACACCGCGCTAGAAGCACCAGCGAGCGTCGCGCTTATCATCCCGCCTCGCTAGCACAGATACACCCTCTGACTAGGTGGGCCCCTTAACATCATCAGCCGTCGGTGATACGGCATCCGGCAGGGTGTGTGTCATGGGTTAGAGTGGAACTGAAAAATTCGTGAATTCAATGACCTACAGGATAGACTCCAAGATCATCTATGCACTCGGACCAATTTACATCTGCCTGTTTGCTACTGACTCATGAACAACTATTAACTAGAATGGCTTTTCGATTCGATACTTCTTTCGTTGAGGATTATTCATTGGCCGTGATTCCTTCCGAATAACCTGTGGTCCAATCACTGGAGCAGCACACACATTTGGATTCTAGCATACCGCGAAATGAAAACCGCGAATGTTTCCGGTCTCTAGCCATGGGTGTGAGTGGGAACGGAAGTCGCGCGGAACGGAAATGTGTAACACCACGGGTGCTGCCATATTTGCGGATGTCTCAGAAATCTCCGACACGCGCGATCCGTCCATATATATTGCTTTCGTCAAAAATTTATAAATATTACAGCATATCTTTTAATACATTATGTAATAATTTATTTTTAAAAAAAGGAAGTTATGGCAACTTGAAAAAAATACGCATTACAATTATTAAAAATAACATTGAAATGAAGAGTTCGCGCTGCTTACTTCATACTGTAGAGACACAGCAAATTATTTTCTCGCATATATACGGCACCATTAAAAATAAATAAATAATTCCTTAAATCTCAAATGTTATATCAGCTCTATAAGGTTAACTTTTTTGTAAGAATTATTTACAGATTGCTTTCAGTCGATTAAAAAAAAACTAGAAAAGGTTATTTGTTTTTAATTTTTAAGATTTCTACATAAAATTTCGTGTTCGTAATTGTTATATGAGCACACATATATTTTTTCACTGCTTTTATCGGAACCGTTACAAATTTCGGATTGCTACTGTAATGATTCGATAGTCGACGTAGCTGCTCCGGCAGCGAATTCTAGGGCGGGTGCGGAAACTACGTGTGATTCGCGTCAACAATTAAGTACAGTTGAAAACACAATTTGCGATTGCGAATATATGTTCGGCATTATTTTTAAGAATTCCACTATAAATTTCTTGTCCGAGTTTAGTCCACATTCCTCTAGATTAACAGTGAACCAATGGAATGGTGCAAGTATTTGAAGTTTTGGCTATCACTAAATGAATCAGCGAAATTTTTTCCGGTGCCCACACCCACTTACATTCTTCATGCTGGATACTTTGTTCCGATTATTTGTAACTGCCCAAACTTTATTTCGACTTTCGTTTGGCTCAGTTAAGGGGTGGTATGCCTTCTCTCACACTGAATCATGAGACATAATCAAACGTGTAATAATTTATATCTAGGAATCAAACACAAAATTACATACTAACAAATTACAAATTACAGCAATTGCTGATGAATCACATATCAATTTAACATCCAAGTTTATTACTAGCACAAACCATTAAAAATAATGTATTAAATAGAAAAGTAATGAAATATAATTAAATACTAATCTAAAACATATTAAATATGTTTTTAAATACAAAAATATTAAAATACTAGGTTGTTATAAGACGCCTACGGCGCCCGTTGGAAATCTATGAATAAAACAAACACTTAAATTTAATATACACGTAATTTTTTTAATTAAAAATTTAATTTCTTTTAATATTTTACAAATGTTAATTATTACTTATATATGTGTGTATGTATGTTTATATTAGGAATGATAAAAAATTTGACAAATTATATATATGTATATATAATGCCAATGCGAAATTTATTGATAACTTTAGCGGCAAGAAATTAAATGACTACAAAATAAAAATATAATATAAAAATTCAAAAGGGCGTCACTGTAAAAAATTCAAATCTGCCAAAAAATACTTTCAAGCAGGCATACATAAAAGAATAAAATACATAAATACTAACAGTTATTTTAATAAAATCATAAACATCAAACATATAATCAGATTAAAAAAAAAAAAAACAAGGATTTTCGAAAGAGCATAAGTCAAACATTCAAAATAACATCAAAAGATTCCCAGTGACGCAAACTTATGATTTTCTAAAAGGGAAAATTTTTCACCGTTTTTCGTTTAGAGCTAAACTTTCTGAGATATGAGCCTTTTTAATAATATAAGCATAGTTATTCGTAAGGCGACTAAGGCGCCCATTGAAAAATATTGAATATAACGAACACTTTAATTTAATAACTAAGGCATGTTACACTTATGTAGCTATATTTCAAATATTGCTCTATTGTTACACTTCCATTTTCTATTTTATACACATATCTATGGAGTAGGCTAATATTTGTGCTTCGTAATCGCTTGTCTCCAGGGTTTACATACCTCTTTGGTGTTACAGAGTGATTCAGTGATGAGCGTAACTATATATTTTGACTACCCTATATCCGCCCGCTTCGCAAATGATTACGTAATGTCAGTTATAAATTGAAATTGTTGGTTATGAATTTCATCATAAAATGACAATCGTCTAAAACAAATCGCTGTCACGAAAACAAAACAACGCTTAGTCAAAAAAATATATATCTCAAGATCTGTTTCAAAGTTCACGTCGGTCGTATAGTTATTACAAACTGGATTTTTTTTAAATATATATATTTTATTAATTTTTGATGCTGCATAGCTTATCATTCGCGCAACCGCAAGTCGCCTTTCATGAAGATCGGCTAAGCTCTTTTTTTTTTTTTTTAGTCATAAGTGCACCGACAGACTAACAAGACAGACGCAGACGAAATCGCAGGATTGGGATCAGTGAGTCATGAAACGACCCCATTTCACGCAATATTGGTATAAATTAACTCGAATTCACAGAGAGACGCTATAGATTTATGTATTAGTAGGTACCGGAAAAATTCGCGGGTTCAATTACCTCTAGGATGAACTTTATAGTTCTACGTAAACTCGGTCAAATGTCACCCTCTCATTGGCTGCTGTCTTGTGAAATGTCCCAATGTAGCGGCCTGTGATTCGATACAGCTTCGGTTGAGTGTTTCTCACTGGCCCGGAGTCGTCCAGGTGAGTTGTGAGCCAATAGCAGAGGCAGCACCAAGGTATAACTATTTGAATATAAGGCTGTCGTGAAATGAATCCGCGAATTTTTCCGGTCTCTATGTATTAGTAGTGACTGGAAAAATTCGCTGTTTCAATGAACACTAGGATAGACTCCACGATTCTCTATATACTCGGGCAACTATCACCTGGTCATTGGCTACCGACTCGGGACACCTGTTTACTGCGATTCTTATGATTCGATGCTTCTTTTGTTGAGTGTTTGCCATTGGCTCAGTGTCCTTCAGGTAAATTGCGGTCCAATCACTGACGCAGAATTAAGCTAAACGAGTTTGGATTCCAGCCTGTCTCGAAAGGAATCCGCGAAATTTTCCGGTCTCTATGAATTAGTTTAGGTAATTAAATATTCTTATTGCGATGCTGTCATTCTCTCTCTCTCACACACGCACGCGCACACACATTCATTCAGTATTCCCTTGGTCACGTGTCTGTGTCGCCTCCCACAGATTCCGTGTCTCGCTTACCATGATCCGACCACGCGCCAATCTTCCTCTGTGGCGGCGCTGCCACCCGTTCGTCCTCGAGGTAGTTTAAGGCGCTTCGCCACTGTCGTCAACTTGCCCACACAGAACAAGGCTCTCCATGTACTCTTATACAAAACATTCCTTTTGGAAAACCAGTTGCCAACAAATTGTCCGTGATACTACAAGAAATATATTGTAACTTTGTATACAACGAAGTAGCTTGGCTTCTGGGATGTAGCCGTGGGCCTTGGCAAATAATTCACCGACGTTTCGGTCGACATTGCAGTCGCCATCATCAGGGAGCAGTTACCTACCTAGGTGTCCTTGGCAAATAATTCATCAACGTTTCGGTCGACATTGCAGTCGCCATCATCGGGGAGCAGTCAGTAGGTAACTGCTCCCCGATGATGGCGACTGCAATGTCGACCGAAACGTCGGTGAATTGTTTGCCCAAGGACACGGCTACAACCCAGAAGCCAAGCTACTTCAGACAATTGCCGTGAAAGCCTGCGAACATTATTAACTTTGTACAACGTACTGACTTTCTACTACCAACTTTGTACTAAATTTCATTATTTTTTAATTTATTATTTATAGTCGCACGGTTGGAGACTGTGCTTTTTAAATAAATCCCATGGCATGTGTTTATGAAATGATTTCAGTTTAATAATTGAAAAAAAAAGTAGGTATGCATTGTTCCGCCATCTTTGATTTAGATATTTTGTTTTCTAGAACTTTCCGCCATTTGGTTTTCTAGAACTTTCTGCCAGCTTGAAAGTCAGTAGTAGCCTGATTATTAACCTTAATATTCGTATGTCATAACGAAAATTTGGCGCATAGTTTAATGTTTTAATTTATTTTTCATTCAAGCATTATTCATTTTTTTAAAACCAAAGAAAAATAATCGAATACTCAAATATTTGACTCTTATTGGGTTGCAAAATGCTTATTAATGTGCGCAGTTAATACTGGAATGTTATTCAAGGAACGGTGTACAAATCAACTTTAACTATTGGAGGCACTGGGAAAACTTTAGTCATAATTTCCCGGGTAAGGATCCGAACCCAGTATAACTGCGAACACTATTTTGTATTGATACTAATACAACTATCTGTAATTTTACATGAATATTTCTCTCCCATTGAAAAAAAAAAAAAATCCGTTTTTTTTTAAATTTATGAAGTTAGGAAGTGTCAGGAGACGGAATGCTGAAACGTAGTCGAAGTCACGTTTCTACCTCGCCATCGCCATTTTGTGACGTACAAAACATCGCGGAATTGATGCTTGATCACGTATGGTGATGGCTAGTCAAACACCACGTACACTCCATCCAATGTTTTGGGTGTCTAACCAACATGGCGCAGTGCCATGAGATGGAAAAACGGCTTCACCCGTCTGATGTGTTATCATTAGAGACCGGAAAAATTCGCGGGTTCAGTGACCTCCAGGATAGACTCCACAATCTTCTACACACTCTGGCAAATGCCAACTGTTCATTGGCTGCTGACTTCTGAGTCGTCACGACTGGGCGGCCTGTGATTCGACACTTCTATGAGTGAGGGTCTCTAATTGGCTCTCAGTCCTCCAGATTAACAGTGAACCAATAGCAGAAGCAGCACTAGGGTATAATTATTTGAATTGTAGCATTTCACGAAATGAATCCGCGAATTTTTCAGATCTCTAGTAATCATGCATACGGGGCCCACCCACTGTTGTTGTCGGTATTATTTCATTTGAAGTCATCTCCGAAAATGGATTCGATACAGCGCGCTTACCTGTTTGTTCGTCTCCCTTCCTTTGGCATCGGTACTAAGTTAACACAGGTGCTCGAATATATTCAAGGAGTTAACGTTTGTTCAGAAGCACACTGCGACAAGCAATTTCTTTCGCCAAAAATATTCTCGGATTACAGCAGGCATTTAAGAGTGATGGTTTTTGCTCAACCGAAAGAAAAAAAAGTTTTTTTTTTGGCCCTTGCTAGACACCTGTAAAATTTGCATTTATTATTTTTTTTACTAGGCACAATGCTAGAAAATGACATTAGACATTTCTTCGACAATATCATCGGTACGGACAGTGAAAATTTCACAGATTCATTTCTTCGTGATATGCTAAAATTCAAATAATCACACATTTTGTGCTGCTTCTGGTATTGTTTCACTGGGCCAAATAAATATCCTCAATCAAAGAAGTATCAAATCACGAGTCACCCAGTTGGGACGTCTCACGAGTCAGCAGCCAATGAACAGGCGACGTGTTTGCCCGAGTGTATACAGGATCGCGGAGTCTATCCTGGAGGTCATTGAATCGGCTAATTTTTTTTTTCAGTCACGAAGCATTTCTTAGAAAATATTTTGCACTCTAGACATTCATCTAATAATAATTATAATAATAATAATAATCTAATTTCGGAGGTATAAATTTCTTAACAGAGACCGAAAAATTATTCGTAAACTCGTCTCGCGATATATATATATATATATAGAGAGAGAGAGAGAGAGAGAGAGAGAGAGAGAGAGATAGAGAGAGAGAGAGAGAGCTGCCTTTGCTATTGGCTCGCAGTTTATCTGGAAGAACTGTGGGCCAATGAGAAACCGTCAACCAAAGAAGTTACGAATCTCGGCCAACTGAGTTTAGACGTCCCCACAGTTCATCAGGCAATGAACAAGTCACATATTTGCCCTATTACTAGAGACCTGCAAAATTCGCGGATTCATTCGGTGATAGGCTAGAATTCAAATACATATACCTCTTAGATGATTTTGCTATTGGCTTACTGTTCATCTGGGCGAATCTCAACCAGTTATAAACCCTCAACCAAAGAAGGATCGAATCACAGACAAACCAGGTGAGACAACTTACAAGTCGGCAGCCAATGAACTTACGTTATTTGCCCGAGTGTACAGGGGTATGTGCAGTCTATCCTGAAGGCCATCGAAACCGCGAATTTTGCAGGTCTCTACCAATTACACGTTGGAATTCGGTGCCTATTCGGTGCAAAGTCACGTGGAGTCCGCGTTCCGTGAATGAAAATTGTGGTCTTTCATTCCGCGTGGAGTAGGTAAGGTGAAGTCTCCCGATAGAGAACAACCGATTACGTCACGATCTCCCCGTCCCTGCTAACACCGTGTTATTGTAGTGTCAGGAAACAAACGGCACACGCGCTGGTTTATGAATTTATTTCTCCCGCCCTTCCCCCCTTCAGCGTACCCTTTTTTTTATTAAAAAAATAATAATTCTCGTTTTCCTGTTTAATTACCTTACCCGCAGATGATTTATCCCCCCCCCCCCCTCCCGAATTAGCATTCCCAACAAGGTATTCGAGCTTCGCCCCTCCACTGTACCTCCGACCTCAAAATCCTGGTCGGGTTCGCTGCCTCCTGAAAGCAAAAGCGTTGAACGGGAGCGGTCGAGTGATGAACGATTTAAAAATATATATAATTTCCGGCCGTGTCGGCTCGCTGTGGCAATCAGGAGCGATTATTACAGGTCGGAGAAAAACTCCCCCCCCCCCCCCCCCCCGTCGAAAAAATTTTTCCTGTCGGGTGGTCTTAAGGAGGAGTTGTTTCAAAAAAAAGAGGGGGGGGGGGTAAAGGGGGAGAATGATATAATTTCTGCTGTCCGCTTCTCCCGTGGCAGAGCGGCTACCCAAGTGCTTGTTGAAAACCTTCCTTCTCGTTTGCAGCCGTCTTGCGTTTGCTTTGGGTACCTATAGTCCATGCCACGTAGCTTGTCCGACTCAGGGGCGTAGCCAGGGGGGGGGGGGGTTTAGGGGTTCAAACACCCCCCCCCCCCCTTAGCACCAAATCTTTAATTAAATTTCCTATTCATCACTCAAACAAATTTCATATTAAAATTAATAAAAAATTTTACAATTACAATATTTAAATTTAAGTACCGAAAACTGCTAAAATAGCACTATTTTACACCTTAAAATCCAAATTTTCTCGGGAGGGGAGGACCCCCGGACCAACCACTTTAATACGGGGGGGGGGGGGGGGCATACTTCTTAACACCCCCCATACACAAATCCTGGCTACGCAACTGGTCCGACTAAACTCTTTGTCTCGACTGTCTTAACGTGAGAGAATTACTGTACCATTAGTAGGGACACCTGTATTTCGCGAATACATTTCGTGTCTAGGTACATCGCAAAACACCGTAGTTTTTTTCCTTGTAGTTATTGGCTGTGGTCGGCGAGAGGTGTTTTCCCGCACTTGACGGGGCCAATGGGAATGTGGATACCGTACTGCTGCACGCACACGATTCGCCATTACTCTAAGAAAAAGCTACAGTATTTTGTGACATACCTTGACACGAAATGTATTCGCGAAATACAGGTGTCCCTAACCATTAATAATGGATAGAGACAGGAAAAATTCGCGGATTCGTTTCACGACAGCCTGAAATTCATATAGTTATACCTCAGTGCAGCCTCTGCTATTGGCTCACAACTCACCCGGATGACTCCGGGCCAGTGAGAAACACTCAACTGAAGCTGTGTCGAATCACAGGCCGCTACATTGAGACACCTTCACAAGATGGCAGCCAATGAGAGGGTGGCATTTGACCGAGTGTACGTAGAACTGTGAAGTTCATCCTAGAAGTCATTGAACCCGCGAATTATTTCGGTCCCTAATAATTGAATATTAATTATATTGTTATATTATTATATTTTCTACTTAGAACAATATTTATTATATGTTTTTAGGTAAAATATTTAACTAAATTTTAATGTGTTTATATTTGCAAGTATGATCTTGTTAGTACTAAACTCGGATGTTAAATTTTAGTAGATGATTAATCAGGAATGGTTGTAGTTTATTGGTTAGTAACGTCATGTTTTATTCCTAGATGTGAACTTATTTTTTCGTTGTTTATGTCTCGTGGTCCTGTGTAAGAGAAGGCGTACACTGCGCCAAACAAACGTCGAATAATTAATTAAATAAATAAATAAAATTTGAAAGTTCTCAAAGCAAGTAGTGCCAACAGTCGCTGGTTCATTTACCTCCAGGATGAAATCCGCGAACTTCTGCACACGCGGGCAAACGTAGCAACACCGTTTGATAAATCATCAGTTTGATAGATTCCACATTTACGTATCGCTAGAACGGGGAAAAAAATTCAAGGATTAATTTCGTGACAGACTCTAATTCAAACAAGTGCATTTTCGTGCTGCTTTTGCTGTTGGTTCCCTGTTTATCTGGAGGAATGTTAGGACCCATTGCAGAATCACGATCAGAGAAGTATCGAATCACGAGTCACCCAGTAGAGACGCCTCACGATTCAGCAGCCAATGAACAGGCGACGTTTGCCCCGAGTATGCAGAGGATCGAAAAAAAAAAAATAATTTTCGAATTTTATTTGATCTGTTAATACGATCATAATTCATTGTTATATCTTTATTTTTCATGTAACTTACCAAAGGATTACTATATTCAGGATCATGCCATTAGGATCAAAGGACAGATCTGGCAAACACGTTTTTATTACAGGATTTCTTTTGTTAAAACAATTCTGTTACAGTGTTTTTTTTTTTTTTTTTTTTTTTTTTTTGTGGTTTTAATTATCGTCGATGTGCACGAAGGAGCATCGGAAACTCTCGTGGACTCCCAGCTCGGGACCCGCGCATTTGTAATCGTGTAATTAAGAGGGCAGTAAAGATGTCGAGGCAGTCCCGGGTGAAGGATGCGGCCAGGTAGTTCGCGCCCCGGCCGCATGGCGGTGCTGAGAGCCACACCCCCTCCTTCCCCCACCCTCCCTAGGGAGGTTACTATATAGCCCGTCTCACGCTTAGGTTACAGTCCGGAGCATATGGCGCCCACGAGAGATACTAAACGGCTCGTTAACGTTAAAAATATTATTATTTATAATTCGTTAATTAATAATTCGAGACCGGAAAAATTCGCGGTTTCATTTCGCGATAGGCTAGAATCCAAATGTGTTTAACCTTTTGCTGCTTCAGTGATTGGACCACAGGTTGTCTGAAGGACTCTCAGCCAATGAATAATCCTCAACGAAATAAAAGTATCGAATCAATAGCATTTTAGTAAATAGGTGTCACGAGTCAGTAGCCAATGAGCAGATATACCTAATTAGCCCAAGTGCATGGAGGATCTTGGAGTCTATACTGTAGGTCATTGAATTCGCGAATTTTTCTGGTCCCTATTAATAGTAATAATTAAAATTGTTTAATTTTGATTTATATATTTATTTTATTTTTTAAAGACCATTAAAAAGTGTATATCGACAGTACTATTAGTGTTGTAGTAATTTTGAAACAAAAAAAAATTAAATGCCAAAGGCCAGATATCTTAATACCAAGGAATACCATTATATTATGTGTTTAGTCATACACAGTCAAGATTTTTGATATTATAAGAATAAACAAAATTGACAAAAACTGTTGAACCCAAAAGTTGCTTCTTTCAGTTACGTCTACTTAAAAGTTAGAAATTGAATATTATCAGATGCTCTTTTAAAACGCTAAAACAAATTAAATTTTCCAAAACTCTCATTCCAAATTTTACTTTTAAAAATACGATGTATTTAGATACATTAAAAAAATCATTTCATTAAAACGTAGTGTCTAAAACGATTGCAAACCTTCACAATCTCGCATTGTGTTCATGATTGGACGCCCCTCTAAGTCCGTGAGCCAACGATGCCCAGCTAAGAGAGAAGAAGATAGAGAATGAGTAGGGACCGGAAAAATTCGCGGGTTCAGTGACCTCTAGGATGAACTTTATAGTTCTACGTACACTCGGTCAAATGTCACCCTCTCATTGGCTGCTGTCTTGCGAAGATGTCCCAATGTAGCGGCCTGTGATTCGACACAGCTTCGGTTGAGTGTTTCTCACCGGCCGAGAGTCATCCGGGTGAGTTGTGAGCCAATAGCAGAGGCTGCGCTGAGGTTTAACTATATGAATTTCAGGCTGTCGTGAAACGAATCCGCGAATTTTTCCTGTCTCTATCCATTATTAATGGTTAGGGACACCTGTATTTCGCGAATACATTTCGTGTCAAGGTATGTCACAAAATACTGTAGCCGTGTTGTCTCTGACACTCTATAGAGCCGTGTCGGCTCTGATACTCTAGAGCCGTGTCGGCTCTGATACTCTATAGAGCCGTGTTGCCTCTGATACTCTATAGAGCCGTGTTGCCTCTGATACTCTACAGAGCCGTGTTGTCTCTGATACTCTACAGAGCCGTGTTGCCTCTGACACTCTACAGAGCCGTGTTGTCTCTGATACTCTACAACGCCGTGTCGCCTCTGACACTCTCTACAGAGCCGTGTTGCCTCTGATACTCTACAGAGCCGTGTTGCCTCTGACACTCTCTACAGAGCCGTGTTGCCTCTGATACTCTACAGAGCCGTGTCGCCTCTGACACTCTCTACAGAGCCGTGTTGTCTCTGATACTCTACAGAGCCGTGTTGCCTCTGACACTCTACAGAGCCGTGTTGCCTCTGACACTCTACAACGCCGTGTTGCCTCTGACACTCTCTACAGAGCCGTGTTGTCTCTGATACTCTACAGAGCCGTGTTGCCTCTGACACTCTACAGAGCCGTGATGTCTCTGATACTCTACAACGCCGTGTCGCCTCTGACACTCTCTACAGAGCCGTGTTGCCTCTGATACTCTACAGAGCCGTGTCGCCTCTGACACTCTCTACAGAGCCGTGATGCCTCTGACACTCTCTACAGAGCCGTGTTGCCTCTGACACTCTACAGAGCCGTGTTGCCTATGATACTCTACAGAGCCGTGTTGCCTCTGATACTCTACAACGCCGTGTCGCCTCTGGATACTCTACAACGCCGTGTCGCCTCTGACACTCTACAGAGCCGTGTTGCCTCTGACACTCTACAGAGCCGTGTTGCCTCTGATACTCTACAGAGCCGTGTTGTCTCTGATACTCTACAGAGCCGTGTTGCCTCTGACACTCTACAGAGCCGTGTTGTCTCTGATACTCTACAACGCCGTGTCGCCTCTGACACTCTCTACAGAGCCGTGTCGGCTCTGACACTCTCTACAGAGCCGTGTCGGCTCTGACACTCTCTACAGAGCCGTGATGCCTCTGACACTCTCTACAGAGCCGTGTTGCCTCTGACACTCTACAGAGCCGTGTTGCCTATGATACTCTACAGAGCCGTGTTGCCTCTGATACTCTACAGAGCCGTGTTTCCTCTGGATACTCTACAACGCCGTGTCGCCTCTGGATACTCTACAACGCCGTGTCGCCTCTGACACTCTACAGAGCCGTGTTGTCTCTGATACTCTACAGAGCCGTGTTGCCTCTGATACTCTACAACGCCGTGTCGCCTCTGGATACTCTACAACGCCGTGTCGCCTCTGACACTCTACAGAGCCGTGTTGTCTCTGATACTCTACAGAGCCGTGTTGCCTCTGGATACTCTACAACGCCGTGTCGCCTCTGGATACTCTACAACGCCGTGTCGCCTCTGACACTCTACAGAGCCGTGTTGTCTCTGATACTCTACAGAGCCGTGTCGCCTCTGACACTCTCTACAGAGCCGTGTTGCCTCTGATACTCTACTGAGCCGTGTTGCCTCTGACACTCTCTACAGAGCCGTGTTGCCTCTGATACTCTTTACAGAGCCGTGTTGCCTCTGACACTCTACAACGCCGTGTCGCCTCTGGATACTCTACAACGCCGTGTCGCCTCTGACACTCTACAGAGCCGTGTTGCCTCTGACACTCTACAGAGCCGTGTTGTCTCTGATACTCTACAGAGCCGTGTTGTCTCTGACACTCTACAGAGCCGTGTTGCCTCTGATACTCTACAACGCCGTGTCGCCTCTGGATACTCTACAACGCCGTGTCGCCTCTGACACTCTACAGAGCCGTGTTGTCTCTGATACTCTACAGAGCCGTGTTGCCTCTGACACTCTACAGAGCCGTGTTGCCTATGATACTCTACAGAGCCGTGTTGCCTCTGATACTCTACAAAGCCGTGTTGCCTCTGGATACTCTACAACGCCGTGTCGCCTCTGGATACTCTACAACGCCGTGTCGCCTCTGACACTCTACAGAGCCGTGTTGTCTCTGATACTCTACAGAGCCGTGTTGCCTCTGGATACTCTACAACGCCGTGTCGCCTCTGGATACTCTACAACGCCGTGTCGTCTCTGACACTCTACAGAGCCGTGTTGTCTCTGATACTCTACAGAGCCGTGTCGCCTCTGACACTCTCTACAGAGCCGTGTTGCCTCTGATACTCTACTGAGCCGTGTTGCCTCTGACACTCTCTACAGAGCCGTGTTGCCTCTGATACTCTTTACAGAGCCGTGTTGCCTCTGACACTCTACAACGCCGTGTCGCCTCTGGATACTCTACAACGCCGTGTCGCCTCTGACACTCTACAGAGCCGTGTTGCCTCTGACACTCTACAGAGCCGTGTTGTCTCTGATACACTACAGAGCCGTGTTGTCTCTGACACTCTACAGAGCCGAGTTGCCTCTGATACTCTACAACGCCGTGTCGCCTCTGGATACTCTACAACGCCGTGTCGCCTCTGACACTCTACAGAGCCGTGTTGTCTCTGATACTCTACAGAGCCGTGTTGCCTCTGACACTCTACAGAGCCGTGTTGCCTATGATACTCTACAGAGCCGTGTTGCCTCTGATACTCTACAGAGCCGTGTTGCCACTGGATACTCTACAACGCCGTGTCGCCTCTGGATACTCTACAACGCCGTGTCGCCTCTGACACTCTACAGAGCCGTGTTGTCTCTGATACTCTACAGAGCCGTGTTGCCTCTGATACTCTACAACGCCGTGTCGCCTCTGGATACTCTAAAACGCCGTGTCGCCTCTGACACTCTACAGAGCCGTGTTGCCTCTGACACTCTACAACGCCGTGTCGCCTCTGGATACTCTACAACGCCGTGTCGCCTCTGGATACTCTACAACGCCGTGTCGCCTCTGACACTCTACAGAGCCGTGTTGTCTCTGATACTCTACAGAGCCGTGTCGCCTCTGACACTCTCTACAGAGCCGTGTTGCCTCTGATACTCTTTACAGAGCCGTGTTGCCTCTGACACTCTACAGAGCCGTGTTGCCTCTGACACTCTACAGAGCCGTGTTGCCTCTGATACTCTACAGAGCCGTGTTGCCTCTGGATACTCTACAACGCCGTGTCGCCTCTGACACTCTACAGAGCCGTGTTGTCTCTGATACTCTACAGAGCCGTGTTGCCTCTGATACTCTACAGAGCCGTGTCGCCTCTGACACTCTCTACAGAGCCGTGTTGCCTCTGATACTCTTTACAGAGCCGTGTTGCCTCTGACACTCTACAGAGCCGTGTTGCCTCTGATACTCTTTACAGAGCCGTGTTGCCTCTGACACTCTACAGAGCCGTGTTGCCTCTGATACTCTACAGAGCCGTGTTGCCTCTGATACTCTACAGAGCCGTGTTGCCTCTGGATACTCTACAATGCCGTGTCGCCTCTGACACTCTACAGAGCAGTGTTGTCTCTGATACTCTACAGAGCCGTGTTGCCTCTGATACTCTACAGAGCCGTGTCGCCTCTGACACTCTCTACAGAGCCGTGTTGCCTCTGATACTCTTTACAGAGCCGTGTTGCCTCTGACACTCTACAGAGCCGTGTTGCCTCTGACACTCTACAGAGCCGTGTTGTCTCTGATACTCTACAGAGCCGTGTCGCCTCTGACACTCTCTACAGAGCCGTGTTGCCTCTGATACTCTACAGAGCCGTGTTGCCTCTGGATACTCTACAGAGCCGTGTTGCCTCTGGATACTCTACAACGCCGTGTCGCCTCTGACACTCTACAGAGCCGTGTTGTCTCTGATACTCTACAGAGCCGTGTTGCCTCTGATACTCTACAGAGCCGTGTTGCCTCTGACACTCTACAGAGCCGTGTTGTCTCTGATACTCTACAACGCCGTGTCGCCTCTGACATTCTCTACAGAGCCGTGTTGCCTCTGATACTCTACAGAGCCGTGTTGCCTCTGGATACTCTACAACGCCGTGTCGCCTCTGACACTCTACAGAGCCGTGTTGCCTCTGACACTCTACAGAGCCGTGTTGTCTCTGATACTCTACAGAGCCGTGTCGCCTCTGACACTCTCTACAGAGCCGTGTTGCCTCTGATACTCTTTACAGAGCCGTGTTGCCTCTGACACTCTCTACAGAGCCGTGTTGCCTCTGACACTCTACAGAGCCGTGTTGTCTCTGATACTCTACAGAGCCGTGTCGCCTCTGACACTCTCTACAGAGCCGTGTTGCCTCTGATACTCTTTACAGAGCCGTGTTGCCTCTGACACTCTCTACAGAGCCGTGTTGCCTCTGATACTCTACAGAGCCGTGTTGCCTCTGATACTCTACAGAGCCGTGTTGCCTCTAGATACTCTACAGAGCCGTGTTGCCTCTGGATACTCTACAACGCCGTGTCGCCTCTGACACTCTACAGAGCCGTGTTGTCTCTGATACTCTACAGAGCCGTGTTGTCTCTGATACTCTACAGAGCCGTGTTGCCTCTGACACTCTACAGAGCCGTGTTGTCTCTGATACTCTACAACGCCGTGTCGCCTCTGACACTCTCTACAGAGCCGTGTCGGCTCTGATACTCTACAGAGCCGTGTCGCCTCTGACACTCTCTACAGAGCCGTGATGCCTCTGACACTCTCTACAGAGCCGTGTTGCCTCTGACACTCTACAGAGCCGTGTTGCCTATGATACTCTACAGAGCCGTGTTGCCTCTGATACTCTACAGAGCCGTGTTGCCTCTGGATACTCTACAACGCCGTGTCGCCTCTGGATACTCTACAATGCCGTGTCGCCTCTGACACTCTACAGAGCCGTGTTGTCTCTGATACTCTACAGAGCCGTGTTGCCTCTGATACTCTACAACGCCGTGTCGCCTTTGGATACTCTACAACGCCGTGTCGCCTCTGACACTCTACAGAGCCGTGTTGTCTCTGATACTCTACAACGCCGTGTCGCCTCTGGATACTCTACAACGCCGTGTCGCCTCTGACACTCTACAGAGCCGTGTTGCCTCTGATACTCTTTACAGAGCCGTGTTGCCTCTGACACTCTACAGAGCCGTGTTGCCTCTGATACTCTTTACAGAGCCGTGTTGTCTCTGACACTCTACAGAGCCGTGTCGCCTCTGACACTCTCTACAGAGCCGTGTTGCCTCTGATACTCTTTACAGAGCCGTGTTGCCTCTGACACTCTACAGAGCCGTGTTGCCTCTGACACTCTACAGAGCCGTGTTGCCTCTGATACTCTACAGAGCCGTGTTGCCTCTGGATACTCTACAACGCCGTGTCGCCTCTGACACTCTACAGAGCCGTGTTGTCTCTGATACTCTACAGAGCCGTGTTG